>NC_057865.1:150972802-151279191 GCF_019393635.1 Dromiciops gliroides | reverse complement strand
ATTTGTTTTTATTGTTATGGTCAATTATGCCCATTGTTTTCCTAATATTGCATCAGCACTGCATTTCATGTTATAAATCCTACCTGGTTGTAATATGTATTCTTTTTGATATATTGTGGTAACCTCTTTGCTAGTATTTTATTGATAATTTTTACATTAATATTCATTGAGGAAATTGGTCTACAGTTTTCTTTTTCTATTTTGTTTCCCCAGTTTAGGGATCAGCATCATATTTGTATCATAAAAAGAATTTGGTAGGACTGCTTCATTACCTATTTTTTCAGAGTTTATATTTTATTTTTAAATTATACACACACATATATACATATATACATATACACATTTAATTGTTCCTCAAATGTTTGATAGTGAGTTAAACTTTAACGGCTGCGGTATCCTGACCGTGCAAAGGTAGCATAATCACTTGTCTCCTAATTAGGGACTTGTATGAATGGCATGACGAGGGTTTAACTGTCTCTTATTCTCTATCAGTGAAATTGACCTCCCTGTGCAGAGGCAGGGCTGTAAATACAAGACGAGAAGACCCTGTGGAGCTTAAGATTCATGATATAACTCTATCCATATTCACCCCAAGGGACTAAGACCACTTGTGAATCCATCTGGCCCTAGGGATTTTTAATTTTGGAGATAATTGATGACTAGTTTGACTTCTTTTTCTAAGATAGTTATTTAAGTATTCTATTTCTTCTTCTGTTAGTCTCATTTAACTTGATCATACATCCTTTTAACTTGCCCAAGGGAGTAAATGATGAAGAAAGTTTTTTGTTATGCTAAAAAACTGATTATTTAAATCACTACCAGCTAACATGACTCACTTTCATGAATAATTTTCATTGTAGGTAGAAATGCAAAAAAAAAAAATGAGTATTCTGTGGACAGTTTTGGGTTTTTTGAATTCTTTTGTTCTGTGACTTTTTTGGGGGAGGAGTTTATCCACTGGAGTTCTACCCCAGTGCCTTAGCACTGGAAAGAAAACCCTCTTTCTGGAGGTGTCTCTGTAAAGGGGCAACTTATTTCTACCTGGAAACTCCAGCATTGGAGTGTTCAAGGCCAAGAGTAGTAGAATAGCCAGAATAAACAAACCTCTTGTCATTGGGTGTTAATTGTCCATTTCTTGTGATGTAGGGAGTAGCAATAATGAAATAACAAATCTATGGAAGTACTAAAGAATTACTAAAGTCCACAAGGAGTTCTTAATCTTTGTTGATGTTGTTATTGTTGTTGTATCTTGAAATTTGGCAGCTTGGTGAAACCTACAGGACCCTTCTCAGAAAAATGCTTTTAAAGGCATATGAGAAAATGCATAGCATTACAAAGGAGATCAATTATATTGACGTAAAGTGATCAAGTTATATTTTTCATTTAAAAATACTGCTCAGGGGGCAGCTTGGTGTAGCAGTGGATAAAGCCTTGACCCTGGATTCAGGAGTACCTGAGTTCAAATCCGGCCTCAGACACTTGACACTTACTAGCTGTGTGACCCTGGGCAAGTCACTTAACCCCTATGCTACCTCCCCCCCCCCCAAAAAAAAAAAACCTGTTCATAGATCTCTAATTAAGAGCTCTTGGTCTATAAGGTAGGAGATGCAATAAATAAGACTGTTGGACCTGGTGCCAGGAAGAACAGAATTCAGATGGGGCTTCAGACACTTATTAGCTATATGACCCTAGGCAAGTCACTTAATCTCCATTTTCTTCTGTTTCTTCATTTGTAACATGGGAATAATAATAGGATCTACCTTGGAGAGCCTAAACCAGGAGTTTATGAACCCACCCACCCACCCCTAGCTTGTCCAGGAGCCAGCTAATCTGGTGGACACTCTTTTAACCCTCCCCCACTGATTTTCCCTCATTTAACTAATCTCCCTTGCTTTAAGCCTCTAAAAGCTTTGTTTTAAAGTTAAAAGCTGATCCAGTTTAAAGGGCAACATGATTGAATATTTTGTTTTCCCCTTGTGTATTCTCATTGGAATGTATTGGCACAGCATAATGTTCCAGCTTAAAAAACTAACTTACTCAATATTCCTTCATAGTGTTATTGGTTTCCTCCTCATTCACACAGCAAAAAAGTTTTGGTATAATGGCATGGGTGTGATCGTTTCCACTGAGCACGTGTTTAATGTTAGTAGAAATTTCATACCTGCAGTTGAAATAAATTCTAATACCATATTCGTGATGGTTGAAATGACTATAAATTTCATTGTTGCTATTATCATTGTTGTAAAGTGGAAGGATAGGGGACCACGTGGCGAGAGAGATGCCAAGACAGCTCCCTCTGCTAGAGATGATCCGTGTTCAAGAACAGATCTTGATAAATCTTTAGAATCAGATCAGCAGAAACTGTTCCTCCTGCAGGAAGCTATAGAACATACCAAAAAAGGAGCACCAATTCAAGTTATAAAATATAGTCCCTTTAGACCAAGTGATTTGAGCACATGGAAATCAATCATCCTTAGTTTTGATAAAAACCCGAACACTAATTTCACAGTTAAGGACTATATTTAATGCATATCAACCCACTTGGGCTGAAGTTACTTGTCTTATGGAAATTTTACTATCCCTGAGTGAAATTACAGATATTATCTCACCAGGAAATGCCCTGGTTTCCAGGGGTCAGGCAGTTGCCATATGGCCTCTCAGGGACCCACATTGAAACTATAACAACGACCAACAATTCCAAGAATTAGAAGACACTAGGGAAACACTTCTGAAGGGAATGGAATCTTGCTCTAGAAAACCCAAAAGGGCAGTTCAGAGGGGAGGGTGAACCTAAAAGGTCTTTCATTATTTCTGGGACCCCACACTCCATATATCAAATTGTGGCCCTCACAGTTTTGTAAGGGGCTAAAATTTTAACTATACTATCTAAAATCTAATGAGTGGTCACCAATAAATTATAAGCTTTAGCAAGAGTTAGACTTTTAAGCATTTATTAAGGAGAATAAGAATTTGGTGAAGAGAGAGAGAAAGGCCTAGATTCCTCTATCTATTAAAGGGAGAGCACATTTTTGCTCCACTCTCCAGTCATGAAGAAAAAAAGCGAGAAAACCAGCCTCACCCCCTCTTCCTCTCACAAGCAAACGTCCCTTCCTGAAGCCAAAGAAAAGTCACATGCCTTGCCCTCAGGCACCTTCTTCTCATGGCGGAGCTTTCTTACAGTAAGTCTCCAGCAGGTGGCATCATTCCATTTGTTACATAGGATTGGTATAAGTATGAGATAACTGTAAAATATTTGGTGAAGTGTCTGGCATATAGTAATGACTACATAAATGTGAGCTTATTATTATTGTTGTTGTTTTTGAAAGACAAAAACTGGATTATGTTAAACAGGGATAGAAAAATTTAAGGAGATAAGATTTCCCTGATATCATGAGGCATTTGTGGGGTAGTGGGTAAAGATATGACTTTAAAGGATCCTTTCTCTCATGCATACTGACTCTTTGACACTTGGCAAGTCACTTATTGTATCAATGTCCCATGGAACTGTTTAACATAAGTTGCGAAACATGGTTTTCTATCTTTGTTGACAAAAGCGGTATTGCATTGGGCATAGTAAGAAACTAGCCTTCAGCAAGTATATTTGCTAACAAAGCTGTTACCTGGAAGAGGGATTAAATTTATTCTGTTGGCCCCCAGAGGGGAAAACTAGGAAAATGAGTGGACATTACAAAAAAGGGCCCTTTATGCTCAATATAAGGGAAGCATGCATGCGCGTGGGCACTCACACATGCATCTGCTCACGCGCACGCACACACACACACACACACACACACACAGAAAATAGAGCTATCAAAAAGGGGAATTGGTTGCTTCCAGGAAATAGGAGATTTCTTCCTCTGTGGAGGTATTCAAGCTGTGCCTAGTTGACTAATCATTAGGTATCATTTAGAGGAAATTACTTTTATAGGCATAGTTTAGATGAAAGGATCACTAAATTTCCTTCAGCCTTTGAATCTGATACTGAAGAATCACTATAGCATACTATAGAAAAAACAGAGATACAAAACATTAAATGAATAAAGTCATGCAATACATACTTCAACTTAAAACCAAGAATTTGGAATCATCAATATGTGTACCACCAACCAACCTAACCTACATCAGAAGAAAAAGTATACCAGTAAACTTTACTGTTTTTATGCCACCATAACAAACTCTTTTTAATAATATCCTTCCAGTACTTGTTCCAAAAGACATTTATTAGTATTTCATGTAAGATCATCTTAGAAATCTTATGTCTGGAATCTTTGATCTCATCTTCTACCTGGCTCTCTAGTAGGATACTACAAAAATAGTTATATGTAAAATGTCTTTAAAACATAAAAATGGGAAGAACAGTTTGCTTTGAGATTAATTATCTGTGAAGTAAAGAAATATATATTTTACATAGAGGTATGAAACAATTATAAAAATTATAAAAAAATAATTATTATAAAAAATTGAATCTCTAAACAAGATGAATTAAGAATTATTTTCATAAACTATGTCTGACAGGGTAACTGGACTGTGCTATACAGGGATAGAAAATTTTAAAGAGAAAAGATTCCCCAGATGTCATGAAGCATTGTGGGATAGTAGTTAAAGATCTGGCTTTAAAGGATCCTTCCTCTGATACATACTGACTCTGACCCTTGGCAAGCCACTTATTCTTTCAATGTTCCATGCAACTATCTAACATAAGAAGATAGAAAATGTCTTAAACTGGCAGTTACAGGACCCTACTCCAAACTTTAGCCCTGTTATTTACTAGTTATTTGTATGAACATGGAAAAGACACTAAGTCTCAGGGCTCTCATCTTTAAAAATAATGGAGTTGGATTAGATGACCTAGAAAGTCCGTTACAGCTCTAGAATTGTAATTCTATTATCCTCTGAAATCATGTATGTCATACATTTAAATGCTATTTATTTTAATTCATAGTGTTCTGTATTTTATGGCTCTAATAGTCTCTTCTTTTTTCACTGCTTCAAGCAACCATGGTATCATTGCCCCCCACACATACACCTCTCTTCTGGGGCAAGTCCAAAATCTTCTATGATCTAGTCTTTAGGAACTGCTAGAACCATAAAAAATAAATTAATCACAACCTGATGACCAGTCCTCCAGTGATGAGCTTTTAAAAACCTATCTAGGATGGCCCTTGGACAACAGACAGGCATTCCATTATTGGGCCCATTCTTAAAACTTTCAAACTGCAACTTCTTGTACTCTGTTGGCATAATGTTTGAGAAATGGATTGTTGTGATGAAGCATCATAGAGTAGGACTTTAGTAAAGAAGAAATAAGCCCTGGTCTTGGAATTAGAAAATCTGGTATTGAGTCTTTTCTTTTAACTATAACTATGAAGTCTTAGGCAATTGTCATCCACTATTTGGAGTTCAGCCTGCCCATCTATAAAATTAAATATTGGCCTCCATCTCTTAGGTCTGTTGTATATTAAAAATGTTGTGATTCTATGAACTTTCTATATATTATACAATTATATGATGCCTACAAAACATCTTTTCTCTGCCAAAAGCAACATCTTTAATTAGGTTGTTTTTCATGGGCTCTCTGCTCTCTGAAACAGGATAATATAGTATAGTTGTAAATTTCCCAATACCAAATTTGTGCCGTCATTAAATGTGAAAAGGGAGTGTTATATTTGCAAGTAAACTTAAGGCCTTCAGTACATTATCAAATTTTATTTTTTTCCTTCTCTGAACCAAATTATAGTGCGTATTGACCAAATGAGATTTTCAAATACTGTGTCATTGTAGGAGCCCTAAGTCAGTTGAGCTATAGTGTAATACTATGAATTTTAACCTCTTTCTTGAAGCAATACTTTAGATTAAAATCTTGACTTTTGTTTTTTCAAATAAAAGCCAAAACAGAAAGAACTCAAAAAAATCACCCAGTCCTCATCAAGAATATATTATAGGGGGCAGCTAGGTTGCGCAGTGGATAGAGCACTGGCCCTGGAGTCAGGAGTACCTGAGTTCAAATCCGGCCTCAGAAACTTAACACTTACTAGCTGTGTGGACCTTGGGCGAGTCACTTAACCCCAATTGCCTCACTAAAAAAAAAGAAAAAAAGTATATTATAGGATCACACTTAAAACCTTTTACTATTATGTGTTTAAGACACTAAGACACTGTCTATAAGAATATATGCTAGTGTCTACATTAGATAATATGATCTTAAAAGCTACCTTCTCCATAGGATAATAATGCTAGTTTCTACATAGGATAATATGATCTGAAAAGTTACTTATTACTAAATAGAGGGTTCTAACAACTCTCAGTCAACAAGCATTTCTAGATGATGGAAACAGGGCATAGAATTTGTTTAACTTCATACCACTTAATATTCATTACATCCAGGACACCTTTTCTCCTTCATAATCTTTTTTTTCCTATCCCTATATAACCCAGTCCATTTGTTGTTATTTTTCTCTAACATTATATTAATAATAACAACAACAAGAAAAGACAAAGGATTTGAAACCTAGTTCTTCTAATGTCAAAACTAGGAATCTTTCTATTATACCAAAAGATTCCATTATGGAGTGGGGCTGGAAATAGGGGGAGGCAGTAAAGATATTATGAAGATTAAAGGAAGAATAAATAGGTGAATACAGTTTTCTAGTTCCACTTATCCATCCATCTCAGTGACCTTTTCTAATATTCATTAAAATAAAGGTTGATTTTTTGATCTTGTATTTCATTGTTGAAGATACTTCCTCCATACTTCCAATTTGTGCCCCTTTGGCATTCTTTTTTTTTCCTTTGACCCTTTTAAAATAGAGATATTGATTGATTTTATATCATCTAAGTTTTAGTCTGTATCTCTTCCCTTTCCCCTCAGGTAGCTGTCCCTTATGACAAAGAATTTTTAAAAGAAGTTTCTCTTTTACTCATATCCATTTTTATCAAAAAATCTTTTAGAGTCTCTTTCCAGGGTGCTATAGGCCTTACTCTCATTTTATTTATATATTTATTGTATTTTGATATATTTTATCTGTTGTTTGTCGTTCCTACAAGGTAACCTCTGTTAAAGTTCTATTTTAAGACACATCATGGGTGCAGGTAGGTGGTGCAGTGGATAGAGCACCAGCCCTGGATTCAGGAGGACCTGAGTTCAAATCTGGCCTCAGACACTTGACACTTACTAGCTGTGTGTGACACTAGAAAAATCACTTAACCCTCATTGCCCTGCAAAAAGAAAAGAAAAGAACCAAAGAAAGAAAAAATAAAAGAAACATAGCTAAAGATAACTCTTGGTTCTCAAAAGCAATGCTAGGTAAATCCAACTTCTGGAGAATGGGCATTATATCAATGATGGATTTGGTTCACTATTATACATATTTTATCATGATAAATGTAAAACTTTGTTTCATTTGATTAGGAATATTTGTACAAGAATATTTTTTCTTTTTTTTTTTGAGAGGTGGAAGGGAGGGAAAATAGATGTCTGTTCAGTGAAAAAAAATGATTTTTCAGTTCAACATTGACCTGCCTTACTGGTTTCTTTTATTTTTTAATTAAATTTTATTTGTTTTCAACCCATGAATTCTGCATCTTCCCTACTATCAGTGAGAAAGAAAGAACAAGAAAAATTCTCTTATAAGCAAATAGAGTCAAACAGAACAAATTCTCACATGGGCCATATGTTGTTTTTTTTTTTAAATAAATATGTATCAATCTGTACTTTGATCCTATTACCTGCTGTTGGTAGCTTGTTTCATCATCAGTCTTCTGAAATAGTGGTTGATCATTTGATTAATTAGAGTTTTTAAGTCTGCAAACTTTTTTTAACCGTATAATATTGTTGTTATTGAACAAATTCTTCTGCAGGATCAGTTTACATCACTCTATGTCAATTCACACAACTCCTCCCAGGTTTCTCTGAAACCATCCCCTTTATCATTTCTTACAACTCAATAATATTACATCATATTCATATACCATATATTTTTCAGTTAATCCCCAATCAGTGTGTACCCCCTAAGTTTCTACTACTATTACACTACAGAATGAAGTAAAGTAAATACATTTGTGCATATGGTTCTTTCTTGTCTTTCTTTCATCTCTTTGGGGCCAAAGGCTATGCACAGTTTGGTTAAATTTAGGGTGCAGTTCAAAATTGGTTTACAGAATAGCTGGGCCAGATTTCAGCTTCAACAGGATATTGATACACTTGTTTTCCAACTCTAAATTGCTACCTCAAACTTAGCAGATTGACCAACATGACAGAAAAGGAAAAGGACAAATACTGGAGGTGATGTGGAAAAATAAATACACTAATACACTGTTGAAGGAGTTGTGAACTGCTCCAATATCCCAGGAAACAATTAGAAACTATACTGTAAAAGCTATAAAACTGTGCATACCCTTTGATCAAGCTATTCCATTATTAGGACTGTATCCTAAAGAGATAAAAGAAAAATGGAAAGGATCTATACATACAGAAATATTTATAGCAGTAATTTGGTGGTGGCAAAAAGATTGGAAATGTGTAGGATGCCTGTTAGTTGGCAAATAGCTTTACAAGTTATGGTATGGAATACTATTGTTCCTTAAGAAATAACAAGAGGAGGGGCAGCTAGGTGGTACAGTGGATAAAGCACCGGCCCTGGAGTCAGGACTACCTGAGTTCAAATCCGGCCTCAGACACTTAACACTTACTAGCTGTGTGACCCTGGACAAGTCACTTAACCCCAATTACCTCACTAAATAAGAAAATGAATGAATGAATGAATGAATAAGTAAATAAATAAATAATAAGAGGAATGGTTTCAGAAAAATTTATGTGAACTAATAGAGACTGAAGTGATCAGAATCAGAACTTTCTATACAGTAATAGCAATAACAATGATGTTAAGGGCTAAAATTCTAGCTAAACTGTCTAAAATATCTAATGAGTGGTCGCCAATAAATTATAAGCTTTAGCAAGAGTTAGACTTTTAAGCATTTATTAAGGAGAATAAGAATTTGGTAAAGAGAGAGAGAAAGGCCTAGATTCCTATCTATTAAAGGGAGAGCACATTTCTAGCTCCACTCTCCACCAGAGTCCAGAGGAAAGAGAGTGAGCCCTAGCGCCAGTCTCTTCCTTCCTCCTCCCACTAGCCTGTGTCACTTCCTGACGCCAAAGAAAAGACTCCTGGTCTTGCCCTCAAAGACCTTCGCTTCATGGGCGGGACTCTTCTACAGTAAGTCTCCAGCAGGTGGCGGCATTCCAATCATTACAATGATCAACCACAAAAGACTTAGTATAATCAATGCAAGGGTCCAAGACAATTACAAAGTACCCATGATGAAAAAAGCTAGCCACCTCCAAAGAACGGATTAACTTTGAGTGCATGGTAAAGCATTCTTTTTTTTCCCCACATTGTTTTTCTTGCTTTCATTTTTTTGTAATATGGAAATATATTTTGCATGACTTCACATTTATAATTGATATCGTGTTGTTTGCCTTCTTAATAAGAGGGGGAGGGGCTAGAAGTGGTAAGAGAATTCAGAAATCAAAATGTAAAAAAAGTTAAAAATAAATATTTTAAATACATATAGTTGCTCCCTCACAACTCTTCTAGCTTTTATAATTTTCAATTTTTGACATTTTTTTATAGTTTTCAAGCTTGGATTTCTTCCTCTGAAACCTGTTGATTCTTATCCTTTGACCATTTATCAATTTGAAGCAGTTCCCTGGCTCCTCCATAATGATTCTTTAAACATAGTTACCTATGAAACAAATTTTAAAACATAATACAGATTATTTTAAAAGTAGGTATTGGAGGGCAGCTAGGTGGTGCAGTGGATAGAGCACCAGCCCTGTAGTCAGGAGTACCTGAGTTCAAATCCGGCCTCAGTCACTTAACACTTACTAGCTTACTTGCCTCAAAAAAAAAAAAAAATAAAAATAGGTATTGGAGGAAAGAAGTTAAGCTATTCATTTATCAAATTTCTATTCCATTATATTAAATGGCATCCTAGTCACATGAGAAAGTTAATTTACTACCCTCACTTATCCTATTCATCTGCTTAATTTTTACCCTTTATTATGGGGTCTTTTCTTTTTAAAGTAGATATGTAACAATTGCTGTCAATTTGGACTATCAGATTTGAAGTCTTCTGAAGTTAGGATATGGCTTTTAGGTAATAGAGATTTCTTGTTGAAACTTTTGTTAAAAATGAACTTTCTCAAACATACTGTCAAATCATGTAAAAAATGAATTTGCTGCTTTTAGTTATCTAATAAAGATCACCATTTCAAATATTTGTTGTTACATGCTCTTAGCCTTCTCAAGACAACAGTATCCTAAATCCGTTAGAGAATTATTAGACAAGGGAATGACTTATGAGGTTGGATATGTCTTCTTTTAGAGTTTCAGTGCCTTTTTCAACAGTTTAAACTTCCCTTGTGTACTCTAAAGGCAAGTCTACACCATTCATTTGTGAAAACATGTAATGAAACTGAAAAATTTCAGGTGACGGAACTAATTAATTTTGCAAAAGTCCTGGAGAAATGAAAGGATTCTTCAATTAATAGCTCACTGCTCCTACTGTTCCCATATCTGAAGTTTAAGGCAATGAATTTCCTCTGAAAATTAAGAAATTCATTGCTCATAATGTGCCAAGCAACTTGTTGACTCTACCAAATGCCTGCAAGCCAACTGTTCATGATTTCTTTGGAGATTGTTATTATATAATTTTTATATTTTCAAGAAAAATGGAATTGAAGCAGCAGTCTTTGGGTGAACTTGTCTGTTTCAGTCACAGTCAACAAAGCACTAACAAAGCACTAATTTCCCTTCACTCTTACAGAATTTATTTTGCCTTTAGCAGAAGTTCCTTAATCTAGGAACCTTGAACTTGTTTTTTTTTCTTTTTAAAACATATATTTTGATAAGTATATTGTGATATAATTGGTTAGCTCTGTAATCTTATCTATTCCATGCCTTTAAAAATATTCAAAGAAGGTTCCATATGTGTCAAATTGCCAAAGAAAGGCATAACACATCTAGAAAAGGTTAAAAACTCTGCTATAGTATCTGTTTATCTCCCTTTCCTTTCCCTCTCTTCCTTTCTCTTTCTCTTCCTTCTTATTCCCTTTTTCGTTCTCCTTTTCTCAGTCTCTCTCTACCTCTCTCCTACTCTCTCTCTTGCTCTTTCTTGCTCCCTTTTAGCAATGCCTTTCCTCTCTCTGTCCGTGTCTCTCTTTTCTTTCTCTTTCTCCCCTAAATTTCCCCTCCCTCTTTCCCCTAAGACTAGTAATTTCATTGGTTTCATTTATATAAGAAAAGCTCTACTAAGAAACTATCTTTAACAATGTATATGGGCAGTTGCTCTGCAATTTATATTAGGTAGTGAGTGACTGGGAGGCACTAAGATAGTGAGTTGTTTGAGATCACAGAAAATATGTTAGGGACAGGAGTTGGATCCATGAATTTTTGCTTCCTAGGCCAACTCTTATTCCATCATTCCATGACATCCCTTTGTATATATTTGAAATCTTATAGACCTTTGACATTCTGAATAATCAGCCAAAAGTATAGGCAGCCAATGAAATGGTGATAGTGTAGTTAATTTAGTTGTTGTTCATCCTTCATTTTTGAATAGGGCCAATGATATCAAATGGTAATATCTTAACTTGTGAGTGAATTGGATTTAAGGGAGGAAGAGTTGCACAAAATTATCAACCTTTCTCTCTCTTCCTGAGTCATGTAAGTCCTAACTCACCCATCTATTTGAAGCCTGTTGGTTACCTTCAACTTGGTTTAGTCTATCTGCCAAGAGAGATTGCTGGGGAGTAGCCACTGCATATGCTAGAGCTTCTTTAAGCCACAAGTGAGAATTGAGTGGCAGGTAGACACCAAATGTGGATGAGAGGCAATGAAAAGAACTTGGCAAGCCCTGACCCCAGAGGTGCCAGTCCTCTTTGAACACCACAAACATCAGCAAATGGATCCTCCACTTTTGCTGAGCAAAAGTATTCAATTCAGTATTCCTATATATGTAACCTGTGAATCAGCATGAATTTGCCATGTGTGAATAGTTTATTTTGATTATAAGTGATTTGTGATCTCATTGATGTGCATACTTTTTCTAATGGCATGAATTGCAAGCCCACCATGCCTTCTAATCCCATGTAATTCATGTCTGTCTATCCCTAGATCTCTTTTTTTTTTAGTGAAGCACTTGGGGTTAAGTGACTTGCCCA
Organism: Dromiciops gliroides; assembly: GCF_019393635.1. Lineage (NCBI taxonomy): Eukaryota > Metazoa > Chordata > Mammalia > Microbiotheria > Microbiotheriidae > Dromiciops > Dromiciops gliroides. The sequence goes on along the minus strand of NC_057865.1, from coordinate 151,266,971 downwards.
GGGTCACACAGCTAGTAAGTGTTAAGTGTCTGAGGCCGAATTTGAACTCAGGTACTCCTGACTCCAGGGCCGGTGCTCTATCCACTGCGCCATCTAGCTGCCCCCTATCCCTAGATCTCTTAGAGAGGATTTTCCAATTTGGTATAGGTCTTCCTCTGGCTTTCTTAATATTTATATCCCATCTTCTACCTTTCACTCCTGCTATGTGACTGGCTCACCTTTTAAACTCACATATGCCCTTGGTGTTCTCATATGCCCCTTCTTGTGCACATGTCACCACTTGTAACATGTTGCAGCCTGCTTACACCCACCATACATCTTTTTGTACTACTGCTATTATTCTCCAGGCTATTTATGTACCCAAAATAATTCTATAAGCAGATGTGAATATTTAGGCTCTTAGAGTTTAAGTCTTACAGGAACAGAACTAGCTTATGTGCCTCAGTGATCACCAAATAAATAAGCTGTACTAGGTGAAGTTCTCTGCTTAGTGTAAGGATTATTTATATTTCCAGTGGTACTTTGAATAAGAACGCTTAGCAGCATGATTTAGCCTTGGGAACCAGGAAGCAAATTCAGGAATCATTTAAAAAATCCTTATACAACCCTGTAAGAATAATACACATAAATTAAAATAAAATTATTTTGATTTGATGATCAGTGTGAGAATTGGAATTGCACCCCCCTACTGGAGAGATACTGTAGGGAAGCTCTGCCATGAAGAGAATGCATGTGATTTAGAGACCATGTGACTTTAGTGTCTGGAAGTTACATCTGTAGAATCACCTCTGGGACTTGTAAATCACAGCTACCAGCCAATTAGCTTGGAGCTATATGTGTGTGGACAGCTCTGTTTCCTGTTGGAGAGGAGGAAGGAGCTAGAGAATTATCTTTCACCCAGGACCTTGTTCTGAGTGGAGCTGAGATGCTGGCTCCCTGAGATAGATAGATGAAGGAATTTTGGCCTCTTTCTCTCGCCTCACCAAATTCTTATGCTCCTTAATAAATACTTAAAAGGCTAAACTCTTGCTGAAGCTTATAATTTATAGTGACCACTCAATAGATTTTTAGACAGATTAGCTAGAATTTTAGCCACCATACAGATAGCACCATTACATCAGTAATAACAATATATCAATTTTACACATCTCTCATGACAAATATATGTATGAGGAAACTGTGTGTGTACATATGTTATGCATGCATGCATAATATATACATACACACATATACATACATACACATACATATATACACACACACACACAAATCAGAAAATGTCCAATAAATTCCCAAATGTTTCTCTTCATTGTCATCAATATAACCTATGCTAATTCCTGGTAAAACTTATCACTCCATGAATAACAAATTTAGTGGTTAAAAAGATTTCATGTCTTCATCAATTATATTTACTCAATGTTATGTCATTTTAAAAGGGAGAGAGGAAGGAATATCTCAGTAACTTTTCTCTAAATTTATTTGATTTGAAGACTTCAAGAAACATAGTTTTGTACTTCAGAATTGATCGAGGTGACCCCCCTGGGGAAAAAAATGGGATCTCGCTCCACTATATATGACCCTATTGGACTGTGCCTATATTCTTAGCAACAATATTGTGAAGCTTCACATATCAATACATTATTAGGGCAAAACTCAATAACCACATATTCTGATGAATCTCTGATATTGTCAATGGATGTATGCCACTCAGTTATGTAGTTCACCATCTAGCCTAATCTGCCCATCCTCCCTATCCTTGTCCATTTCCTCCTATTATTATACCACAGAAGATGCACCCAATGCAGTGATTTCTAAAGGTAGTCCAGTAAGCATAGTTATAGCCCAGACCATAGGCATTCTTCATCCATTTTGTTGTATGGATAGCTAGATCAATTTTTTAAAAAAAATAATAATTATGGATTTCATTTAGGATCCTCTACAGTTTCCCAAGATTTGATGCAATCAGAACAGGTTCCATTTACAAACAGAAACATCTGAAGGACTTGGGTTTTGCATTAATTGAACCTCCTCTATGAAAGTGCCAAACTCCTTTGGAGAGTACACATCTCCCTGTTGTATGTCATGTTTAAGAGTAAACACATTGTTATAGGTTGTAACATCTTTCAAATTATCTTTTCTGTTTGCACAAATGGATGGGTATACCTTGTTGGAGGAGAGATCATGTAACGAGTCATCCCATTCAAAATCCTTTATTTGGTTGTTGTTGTTGTTGTTGTTTTAATAGCCAGTCAATAAACCATGGAATCATATATTTTCATTCAGTCACAAGATCATAAAGATGTAATTTACTGTTTGTATAGCTGTCTTAAGAATTCCTTACATTAAAAAAAATTTAAAGAATTTCTTACATATAAAATAGAATACCCGTGTCTTAATTTTCTTTAATATAACATTTATAAAGAATAGTTACAGATTGTATTATTCTATCACTTCATATTTTCTATGAAATTGAGTATCCCAGACAATTTCTAGAACCCTAAAAATGTGAGGTATAATTATAAAGCAGTGAGATTGGTTCATAAGTCAAATGCAAAATAAATATTTATTTTACACCTTCAATTATCCATTAGAAATAGAAGTTATTGATATTTGCTAACTTTCATAAAAGCTAGGCAGTTGCAGTGAGACTACTTCTGTCTGTATGTATTGTGCATACACATAGGTAAACCTAGGTTACTCCAAACTTTAAATATTTTCTAATTAAACTTGTAGTTTCTTGCCAATCCAATGGAAAAGAACTGCATAGAATATCATGCATCATAAAATTTCAATCTCCCATGATTATGCAGTTTAAAAAAACATAGAAAATCCTTAGAACCTCTTTTACCTTTGCATTGTTGGGGAGAAAGTACTTCTTTTAAGAGAGCCACTATCCTGGAGTAGCTATGATTTTACCTGTCTAATTTTAATTCAAATTCTTCCCCAAATAAATGTCACCATGTTTTTATTATCATTGCTCATGTTTAGTAAATGCTATTTTCATTCATTTCATTAAGATGAAATTTTTAAAAGAAAAAAAAGATGAAATTTAAATTCAGAAAGTTGCCTGAGACCCTCAAAAAGTAAACCACTTACCCAGAGTCACACACCTAGGATTAGGGGTGGAATTCAGTCTCAAGCCTTATCATCTATTTTATTTCTTCTGCTTCTTGTATACACTATGCTAGGTGCATATCCCTGGCCTTTTTTCCTACTATGATTTCTTTTGTTAGAATGTTCTTCTCTTGACTTCTTCATTTATCCAAGTTTTTAAAACTTACCTGAGTCTTGGAGTATCTAAGACTCACTCTTCCTTTATTATAAGAGTACATGCTGAATGTTCCTTTCTCTGAAATTCTGTAGAGCTTATCATATCTATCACATAATTTATTGTTCACCTATATGTTAAAACATATGACCATCCTTCCTCATTTCTTAGTAGATACATTTACTTTATTTTTTTTTTGACAAGGAACTCCTTGAAATTGGGAGGGTATGATGTTTTAATAAGTCTTTATAATAAAATTTTTGCATAACACTTGAATGATTTAAAAGTGCTTTTCCCCAAACCACCCCATGAGGGAAACAGTGCTAATGATACTTTCCCATTTTATAAATATCCCCCCAAAACTTGACTCATTTGCCCAGGTTCATATTGCTAATGAATATCAGAGCCAAGACTTGAACAAGAAGTCTTCTAAGACCAATGTTCTTTCCAGTATATAGCACTGTTGTTGTTTATAGTAAATGGTGTTATTTTTAGTTGGTTGGTCAACTGAAGTAACTCAGAAGACCTTATAGCTTTTAGGTTTGGGGGTCTGTTTTTGGTTATTGGGGATTTTGCTTTAAACACTTTTCATTTACCAGATAAATTCATTTTGAAACTGATATTAAGGTAATTTATTTAAAGCTGGAAAGGATCAAGAAATCTCCTAGTCCAACCCTCTCAGTTCAGATTTTTCTGCTGTTCTTACCCTCACTCTTTCCTTTTTATAGCTTTTTGGTATTTTTGTTTACTTTCACCCATCTGTGACTCCTTTCCTTGAAATATATGTGACCTTCCCTTCTGTTTAAAAATATTTGAGGAGGTGGGTTGTTTGAAAACCCTTTCTTTCTTGAATTCTTTGGGAGAACAGGACTATTTTGATCTAATTTAAGCAGAGAGGTACATTCATCTGTCTGGTGGGGTTGGATGGATTATATGACCTTTAAAAGACCTGTCCACTTTGAAGTTTTGTAATTCTAAATAAAGTTATTTTGACAGTGCATTCCTTTCTGAACTTTGTATAGGTTCCTCCTGTGATTCATTCAGTGCCATAGCAAATGCGGGTATTGGTTAGGTTGATGCACTGTGCTAATTTTGGTGAAAATGTCTAGGTTGTAACTGTCTAACTAATCCATTGTTTCCAGGAATATTGCATGCAGTCTGTAGACCGATACTTCCGTGGTGCATTTGGAAAGAGTTATATCATTATTTTCCTTATCTAACAAAACTCTGGCTGTTTGGCAATGTCCTTCTGTTTTGCTATTCTAATTCTTCCATCTTAGCTCCATTTACATCAAAGTAATAGGCTGATATTTTATTTTTCCTTCAAATGTCATCTCTGGGTTAAATGTGACCTCAGGTATGAGATATAATGATGCTCTTAGAAAAAAAAACCACTTATCTGCATACATCTTTTCAGCTACATAATAGATACAAAATTTTAAAGAGTCATTTCAAAGATTAATTAGTTCATGCTGATAAAGGGCTTAAGTGAACATCAGAGGTGCCATGTAAATGTTAAGTAACAATGCTATGATTTCAGCACTAATAAGAGTGTAATTTATAGAAATATGATTTGGGCTTTAATGTAAAACTGGCCACAGTTCATAACATGACTGAGGCTCCATCTGAGTACATCTTTCTTATGCCAAAACATAATTTTACCTGCATGCCATATTTTTAATGCTAACTGCTTATAGTTTTCCCATTAACTAGAATTTCCTGAAAGCTACCCTTTTCAGATATAGCTGACAATTGTACATATTTTTCACAATGTTATATAAATTGTTGGTCACACATAAAGTAGTACTTTTCTTTTAACCTTGAATTGAATTTACATGTGACCATACACATCCTTCCCATAAATACAAGTGACAAATATGGCACTAGCTTCAATTCAGCCTTCCCCTTTCCTCCTTTCCTGGTGATTTGATTCATTGCTGATATTCTTCCTTTTAAAATGACCTAATCCATGGTTGAGTCTACAAACAGGAAATTGTTTCAGTGAGCAGGAACTGGTACAACAAAAGAACTGCTCACTTAGAAGATACTTTTAATACCATGTTCATTGAAAAAACAGGGAATCTCTAGCTTTTTTCTGACTTAAATGCTCTGGCATTTCAGTTTGAAATTAACTGTAAAAGAAAGACCTTGAAAAACCATATAATTCATTGATCTTAAATATACTGGAGCTCGAGTTTCATGGTACATCAAAGTGGTCCTCTTTTTTTTTTTTTTTGAGCCTTTGATTTTTTTCTCCCCGTTATTATTCCAGTCCTAGACATGTTGCATTAAATATGATTTTCCTGGTCTTCTCTTAACTACTGATTTAAGTATGAAGGTAAAACAGATTCCAAGCTCCTAAAATTGAGAAATAGTATGTTCTATTATAAAAGGCACTGGACTTGGAATGTAGAGAACTGAATTCAAATCCTTAATCCAGCACTTATTAGCTGACAAATCATAAGTAAATGACTTAATCTCACTGATCCTTAGTTTCCTCATTCATAAAGCAGTTATAATCATATTTGCCTTACCTACCTCACAGTTGTGTTGTGGGGAAAGCACTTTGTAAATTTCAAAACCTTACAGAAATGATAATTATCATTATATTTATTGATATGAATGGATAACAGTTGTTAAAATGGGTTAAGTGATTGGAAAAAATTTTTCCCCCACATTGACATACCTATGTGAATTCCTATAATAAATCTGATGAAATATTTAATATACATCAGATTTGGCAGACAATCACTTATTTATTCCCAATATGGAAGAGCAAGTACTGAATACTTACCGAAAATGTTTCAGATTGAAAGAATGGATGAATCAATGTATGAATCTGATCATTCAGATACATTATGAATAGCAGCCAAAACATGTATATTGGTGTGTACCACTGAAGAACTAAAAAAAAATGTAATATGCCAAACACTTAGAATTAAGGAATCATGGATATAAAGCTAAAAGATTAATAATATCTAAATACCTCATTTTACAGATGAAGAAACTGAAGCTGAGAAAGGTTATATGACTTGCCCAGAGTCACACGGCAAGTAGTTTCTCAGGCAGGATTCAAATAAAGTCTCTTCATTATATAATTTATAATTTAAACCCCATAATTTGGGTTTGTGTTAAACCAACACAGTAATATGAGCACCTTTTCAGTCCTCATGAAGCTAGATTGTCAGAAGCAGTGGTATGCTATTAAATGTTTAACAACTGACTCTCCTGAGAAGATGTCCTCAAGACACACTCTTAAATTTAATCTGAATTATTAACATTTTCTCCATTGCTTCCTTAAGTTTAGACAATTAGCAAAATAATAAATCAATATCTTCCTAATTTCTTAGGTGTAAGTAACCACATTGAAAATTTAACTATTGGCTCTCCTTAAACAGTTCAGGATGATTCTACATAGCCCTGCATATATATATATATATGTATATATATATATATGAAACAGCTACATAGTCCTGCATATATATATATATATAAAACAGCTAAGTGACATAATAGATAGAACATTGGATTCTTCATAAAGAAGAGCTGAATTAAAATCTTGCCGCAGATCATTAGCAGCTGTGTGATCTTGGTAAAGTCAGTTAATCTCTATCTGCTTCACTTTCCTCACCTATAAAATGGGGGTAATAATAGCACCTCTCCAATAGGATTATTTTAAGGATAAAATGGGGTAATGCATGTAAAGCATTTTCTAAATCTTAAAGTGATGAATATAAATATCAGCTATTTTTAATATTAGCTAAATACATAGTCTATAATAACCATCAGTAAAATTTTCCAAGTTGGTATTAACATCCTTTTAAATGGTTTATTTATATCCTTTTAAAATTTGTACTATTAAAAAACTAATAAAATAAAATTTGTACTATTTTGGAGCACTGAATGGAAGTTGCATCATTTCCTAAAGATGACTGATTTTTAGAAAGATGCCAGAATGTGGGAATCTCCAGGATTCAAATAGGACACTAGAATCTATTCATTTAATATACCTAGCTATTCCTGTATTCTTCCTTTATCTTCAGCTTCCTTTTCATTCAGGTTTGTGCTATACTTTCTGATTCAGACATTTTCTACTTGATAAAAAAAAAAAAGATAAAAGGAAACTAGGAAGTGAATAGTTTCACTATCTCTGTAATCTGTTCACAGTGTACTGCACTGGGAAATGGGAATATCTCATTCTTATTGCTCTCCTTAGTGAAAACATAGCTTTAAATAGCGTCCTATTGGTTGACCTTGGCTTTTTTTTTCAAGTTCATTTTGAGCTTTAGCTTTGTTAACCCTATTCTTAAAGGTTTAGACCACAAGTTTGTGTAATCCTGTTTTCTACCATTTTGTCCCTGGTCTTTTAAAATTTCTTTCTCTTTCCTTTAAGTATTGAATTTTCAGAACTTCATTTTAATAAGTAAGCTTCCAGGCCTTAAGTTATCTTTACTTTTACACCTTCTGGGGCAGCTAGGTGGCAAAGTACATAAAGCACCCACCCTGAATTCAGGAGTACCTGAGTTCAAATCCGGCCTCAGACACTTGACACTTACTAGCTGTGTGACCCTGGGCAAGTCACTTAACCCCCATTGCCCCACAAAAAAAAAAAAAAAAAAGAAGAGGCCAGGAAAGACACCCATCCTCCTGATAGTAAACTTTCTCGATATGGTCCTTATTTTTTCTCTGAAATTTTGAAATCCATTTAAAAAATAGAATGCATGACAAGCTCTGAAAAAAAAAATTACTTTTTTTTCTCAATGGCCCCTCTTGTACTCTCCCCAACCAAACGCAACTTTTCCTTGTAACAAAGAGGTAGCTGAGGCCTCTCTACTAGGTGTGTAATTGTCATCTCAAATGACAATCAGTTAATGAATTTATCAGAGTTCCAACATATTTCTATATTGTTTTCATAACTGAAATCATTGCATATATATATATATATACATATACACACATATAGTTTCTGCTTACTTTGCTTTGCCTCAATCCTTAAGATGTACCATAATTTTTCTGGATTCTTTGTATTATTTCTCATGTATTGGCCATTTGCTTGCATTGTAGATGAAAAAAAATAAATTACTCCTCTTTTTGTTAATAAGAATCTTAAATTACTAATATTTTACTCAATTTTTTAAAAAACCTGAATTTTAGTAAATCAAAGCATATGCTTAGCATAGTATAGACACATATATGCTAATTAATTAACAGTTTTTCCTACTTTCAAACAGAAATATGAACCACAAAATAAATCTGTCTTCTCTTAGATATTTGAAGCTAAAATTTGTGTGTGTTTTTTTTTTAATCTAAGCAAATACCAACCTGAAGGAAATGCCCTTCAGTGATGCTGGGATCATCTTGTTTAACAGCAGTCATTTCTGCTTCTTATATTCATATTAATTATTACTGCAGTTACAAGGATGAGTGATTTCAGCTGACAAATAACACTGAAATGGACTTCAATGGAGAGTGTAAATTTAACGTACACGTATTGGGACCTTCATGTCAGCCAAGTGATTTTGAACCGTAAATGAAATGGGCAGAAAAGATTCCTCTTTCTTTAGAAAAAATCCGTATAACTTTGTTGCAATTCAAAAAAGACCATAACCATGCTTAAATAGCCTAGGAAGTAGGGGTGGGTAGGGGGAGGAGTAGAGCATTATGGAAGCCTCAGTAAAATTTATTTTACTGTTCATTTATTTTATACTGGAATTAGCCAATACATATTTATTAAGCACCTTCTGTGTGCCAAGCATCCTACTAAGTGCTGGTGAAACAAACACAAAAGAGAAAAGAAAAGAAAAATGGTCCCTGCCCTCCAGTAACTTATAATCTAACGTGGGAAGACAAAATACAAAAGAAAAAGTGCTATAAAGCAGAGGAGGAGTGGGCAGAGAGGGTGCTAGGAAAGCTACCTAACACATCCTGGGGGATTCCCAAAGAATTATAGCCAAATGAGAAATGAATGAAAGGTTCTGAGCTGTTCTTCCACCTTAAATGGGGCTTTTGGAATTTATGCATCCATCCTCCTATAAGGTGATCAAAGCTAATGGGATCTTGCAAGATGAAGAGTCTTTTCCCTACAAAGAGAATGATGATTTCATTGCTATTGTCTTGAGGAGGAAGAATCCCACTACCAATGGAGATCAGCACCTAAAATATGGTTTTAGATAATTGCCTGGGGGCACTGAGAGTCTGTGACATATATCTGAGGCAGGACTTGAATCCAGCTCTTTAGTTTTTTTTAACACTAAGGCAGTTTATTGTTTATATCATATTATATTATTCTTTATATGTAATATATTCTCTATGGCTTCTGCTCTTGAATATAAAAAAGCAAAATGTTTCCAGATTTCTAAACTTCACTAAGCATTGGTGACAACATTTTAGTTCATCAGAATATTAGCCCTGATTTTCACAGTGTGTAAACGATGCACTTTTTGAAAGAGAGTTAACTCTCTGTGGAAATCTAAGAATAGCATGGTGGAATAGAAATCTGAACTCTCGTAGTTCAGAATTAGTTCAAGATTCCTTTCATCTGATCAGCCAACTCCCACTTGAGTCTCCTCCAAAGCATTACCACAAAAGAAGGAAAAGCAGTACACAATAGACACAAAGGAGGGCACATTGATGACTAAGAGAGAAAATGCATTACATCTACTAAAGAGATCATTGAAAAGTGGCTCCACTATTCATTCAGAGTAGGACTATGAATGATTGATATTTAGGTGTTCAGAATTGTTCAGATGCATCTTGGGAGGTCCTGAAACTACTGTATGAAATGCTGAAACTGTGAGGGAGATAAGGGAGTTTGCCTTTCATGTCATAAAATATAATTTTATTTCCCTTTATTTTTTATCTTCTTTTGGTGTTTCAATTATTATCTTAGTTGATGTTGGGCATTAAGCATTGAAGTTTCTATCTTCCTGTGAAACTTAATGTATATATACACAAAATATTAGTACACATTCATGAACCAACTTGTACCTTAAAGAAAAAAAGAATGAGATGAAAAAGCCTGTATTGAATTCAATTGAGTTCAGTTCAATGAATATGTATAGTTAAGAATTCTCATCCTCGCCAAATTGAGTACATCCACTGAGTTGTTATGCAGGCAAAACACTGTCCACTAACATGATAATATATAGTGAACATTAAGTCAAATAACCAGTTCTTGGGTAGTTTGTTATCAACCACTGGGGATAGAGATAGCAACTGAGACTAGACCTGTGATTTCACTGGTTTAAAAAATTCTCAATGAGAGAACTTCCTCAACCAGTGCAGGTGGACACTTTCTCTACAGCATTTAGCCTTAGAGAGTTGCCTGGATCTAGGAGGGGTTGAATGACTTCCCATGGTCACAAATATTCTAATTGTCAGAGGCAGGTCTTAGACCCAAGTCTTGGTGGATTCAACATTAGTTGTTGATAACTACAACCCTAGTGCCATTTGTCATGACAACCTTCAGATCAAACTAAAAGTATACTGGTCCACTTTGGTAGATCTGCCTTTCTGTGTGGTTGAGAAGATTTTACTAGTTCCTGCTCAAGAATCCCACCAAATACAGGGTTCTTGAACACCATTATGTGACCTACTTTTAACATCAAATAGCTAAATAAAAAAAAATAATAATAATAATAAACTATTTTAAAAGTATTTATTTTTTAAAATAATAAACATTTTTTATTTACAGTTTTGAGTTACAATTTTTATCCTTCCTTCCCTCTCTTCCCTCTTGGCACAGATACTGGGGTGGTTTGTCATTTCCTTCTCCAGCTAATTTTATAGATGAGGAAACTGAAGCACACAGGGTTAAGTTACTTTCCCAGGGGCACACATGTCAGTAAGTGTCTGAGGCCAGATTTGAATTCATGAAGAGGAATCTTTCTGACTTCACACCCAGCACTCTATCCAGTTCACTACCTAGTAGCCCAGAACTGATTTAGAGAATGTCTACTTCTCATGTCATGTGAGGAAGGGAAAGGGAGGGAATAATGGGCAAGAACAAACAATTATTATACACTCACGATACACCAGGCACTGCACTAATTTCTCTATAAACGTTATCTCTTTGGTACTCTCATCAACTTCGGGAGGTTGGAGCTATTCTTATCCCCATTTTGCGGCTGAAGAAATTGAGGTGGACAGATTAAACAACTTATTCAGTTTCACACAGTAAGTGTTTGAATCTAGATTTGAACTCAGATCTTCCTGCCTCCTCTTGAAGTTGACATCTCACTGTCACAATATTCATGCTTTTGTTCCTCTCTAAATAAAGTGTCTTCTTTCCACCCCCAGAAATAAAAGTGAATCTACACAACACCTTGAGAATGCAGAACCAAAAATGTCAATGCGATCTGATCATCATAAGGAATCTTGTTTTGATTGGTGAGAGAGGCAGGCCTTAGAGAATAGAGAACATTCTTACAGTCAGCAAGACATGAGTCCAAATGTGGCCTCAGACACATACTGTGTGACCATCACTTAACCTCTCAGTGGCCCCAGACAACTCTGTAAAGATTATTTGCTCATCTGTATGGGTGGAGAAGTGACATTATCAGGGAGCTCCCTACATCAAGAAAATCATAGTTCTGCACCAAAAATTAATGGTATAAAGGCCAAAGGGCCTTTTATTCAAACTGAGCTACTGGTAAGCATCTGGAGAAGTTTTTCTTTATTTGCTTGTTGTAGTGAAAAATGTAAAAAACAAAACAACAACAACAAAAAATCCAACCACTTTTCATTATTATATCTTCAATCTCCAGCCTTGGTACTCATGCAAATGATTTGGTTGCTTACATTCAAAATTGCATAGCCTTTAATCAGAATCATTGCTCAACAGCTCCTGACCTAGGTTTTCAATTTACCCCAAATTCTAAAGAATGAGGTTGATTAGGGAATGAAGAGTTGCTATCACTTCTACACTATAATCATGCTTTAGACACTTGGTATAATTGAATCATGCATGCACTAAGAGGGCAACCTTAGTTTAAGAGCATTTACTGTGATGGGCCACTGGATGGTGATCAAGATCTCTTTAGAGGGCAAAATGCTGATTTCTAGTGCAGTAGCTTTGTAAGCAGTGGGAGGGTGTGGGAGGGTGGGATCCCTTTCAGTTTACTGGTTCAACTCTGATGTTAATGGCTTACATAGAAAGTATACATTATTATAATTTATAAAGTGTTTTCCTCATGTCTGGACTATTTCAAGTGGGCTGGTTGGTCTCCTGACTTGAAGTCTCTCCTCACTCTAATCTGTACTTCACTTAGCTATCAAATTTATCTTCCTAAAATGTAGATCTGACCATATGAAATCTCCCACCCCATCCCACTTAATAAATTGTAATAACTTCCTATTTCCTCCAACATCAAATATCATATCTATATCTATATAATATAAAATATAATGTATATGTAATACATGTAAAATATCAAATAAATGGGCTCTTTGGTTTTCAAATCTCTTCATAAACTGGCTAGCCCCCATTCTACCTTTCCAGTCTTTTCCCATCTTCTTCCTCTTCACTTTGTCTGTGATCAGATGACTCTGTCCTCCTTGCTATTCCTCTGATATTATGCTCAACCTCCTCAAACATTATACTCTCCCTCTTTAGCTCTGCCTCCTAATTCTCCTAAGGTCAAATCAACTGAAATCCTACCTTCTGTGAGAAGCCTTTCCCAGTCTTCCTTAGTGTTAGTGCCTTTCTTTTAAGATTATGCCCGATTTATGCTGTATGTAGCTCATTTGAACATTTTTGTTTACATGTTGTTTTTCCCTTTAGGGTGTCAACCCCTTGAAGGCTGATTTTATTTGTTTTGTTTTGCCTTTTTTTTTATTCCCAGCACTTAGCACAGTGCCTGATAAATAATAAGGGCTCAAGAAGACTGATGCACATGAGGTGTAGGGGTAGGGAAGTGTTGGTAACATACCTGTTATTTAGGTAGGAATTGAGGCTAGCTAAATACTAGAGCCGAGATTTAAACCCTGATTTCTTGAGTCTATCCTTACCCAATTCCTTCCACCATCCCATAATTCCTAGTTTATTGTGCAGGGAATATGAAAGAACTCAGAGGCAGCTTGTGGCTCAGTGGGTAGAGCACTGAGCCTGAGGTCAGGAAGATCTGAGTTCAAATCCAGCCTCAGGCACTTCCTAGTTGTGTGACCCTGGACAAGTCACTTAATCTCTGATTACCTGACAGAAATATCCACTGGACCCACTGAAGAAAGAAATGGAAAACCACTCCAGTATCTGACTCTATGGTCCATGGGGTCACAAAGGATTGGACATGACTGAATGACCAAACAGTAAAAATGAACATTTTAGGAAGATAAATTTGATAGGTAAGTGGAGTACAGATTAGAGTGAGGAGAGACTTGAAGTCAGGAGACCAAGCGGCCCACTTGCAATAGTCCAGTAATAGTCCAAGTAAATTTCTGATCATTAATAGGTAGCTTCTTGTGAGAAACACAAATTAGTTAGCTTATTAAAGATGGTAGAAATCATTTAATAGCTGTCAAAAGAGCCAAAACCCAAAAGGCTCAACATTGACCTTATTCCAGCTCAACATGTCTTGATTCTAAAGTCTTTTCCAGTCTCTCTTTAAAATAAAATGTAACTGTAATCTAGTTCTTATGCCTAGTTCTCTGCCTGCTGAACAGTTCTTTCCTAACTTTACTTGGGAGTGATTTAGGTTTACAGGACACCAAGTTCAAACTATTCACTATCCAAGGCTACCCAACAAATTAGATGGTCTGTACATAATTTTGTCAAGTGCTGGAGAGCAGTCCTTTAGAGTCTCTCTCGTCTGTAATCCAATTAAAACAAATGAACTGAAGAAAATTCAGGCCGATTCGATTGCTCTGGGTGGTTGCAATGGATCGAGGTCTCGGTCTGGACTCAAGTTCAAATTTTACATCAGACATTTATCAACTCTATCTGCCTCAGTTTCCTCAGTGGTAAAATGGAGATCATAATAACACATCTCCCAGGGCTGTTGAGGTATCAAATGGGATATTCATAAAGCACAGAACACAGTGTCTGGCACAAAGAGAGGCTTAAAAATACTTGTTCTCCTCCCTTCCTTCCTAGTGCCCATCTCCTGTACTAATTCACTCCAGTTTAGATTTGTCCCAGCTTTTCTTAGACAAGTCTCTGCTAGTTCCATACCACTGTTGCTCATAGTATTCCTCCTCCATGCCAGAGCACCAATACATAATACATTGATTGGCAGCTCTATCCTCTCAGGCTGACAGGAAAACTAGTGAGCTGGAAACACCATGATTTCTCATAAGCTACACATAGATCATAACACATTTTCAATAGTATTAAGACAATTTTCTCCATGTATTGTCACTAAATTTAGTGAAAATATATTCATGGGCAATTCATTCACTTAGCTATATTTCTTCATATGTAACACAAAAGCTACTAAAGATGTGTTTAATCACATTTTTGTCTTAGGAGTAAAGATGAGTAAATCACTATGGATTACTGAAACTAAGGAAACCTGCCTCAAATTTTGCAGTTGACAGAAGAATATTGTAACACCTCACTTATATGCCAATCACTCCACTGGTATATTAAGTACCTATTATATCTGAGGCACTGGACATATACATGCAAAAATGATAAAGTATTTTCCCTCAGAGAGTTTACCTCCTATTAGGCTACATACTTACTGAATGAATCGCTTTTGAAACAAGTCTTTGCATCTCCCATAAGCCAAATAAAAATGAAATATCAATTTGATTCTTATTTCAGATGGTGTGTTTTTTTAAAACTTGGTTTTTGTGATTTTTAATATAAAGCTGCAAAATTATTGCTCTCTACTTAATAATCATAAGTAGAGATCTTTCAGGATGAATAATGAGCTTACAGGCATCTAGGTCCCTCATTGCTAGACTTGGAATCAGGAAGACCTGTGTTCAAATGTGATCTTAGACACTTACAAGAGCTGTGACCCAGGGAAACCCACTTAACCTCTGTCTGCCTCAGTTTCCTCAACTGTAAAATGATAAAAAAAACCCAAACAAACAAACAAACAAACAAAAAACCCAATAGCACCTGCCTTATAGGATATTTGTGAGGATCGAATGAGAT
This sequence comes from Dromiciops gliroides, assembly GCF_019393635.1. Classification (NCBI taxonomy): domain Eukaryota; kingdom Metazoa; phylum Chordata; class Mammalia; order Microbiotheria; family Microbiotheriidae; genus Dromiciops; species Dromiciops gliroides. The sequence continues at coordinate 151,251,603 of NC_057865.1, read as the reverse complement.
AAAATTTGCAAAATGCTTTGCAAACTTCAAAGAGCTATGTGAAGGTTAACTATTACTATTGTTTCCATGATATACCTTTTTTTCTGCCTTTGGAAAATGGAGAGAGCAGCCATTTATTGCCAGTCTTCTGCAGCCTCTCTCATTCTTTGTGAGTCAAAAGTAGCTGACAGTCTGAGATAACAACTACAGGTTCCTCAGCTCTCTGAGAAGTAATGGAGTGGTACAGCCCTGGGTTTCATAGTTTTCCTAGCCCAAAGCTGTTCATTCCTAAATCAATTTTCATGCTGCAGTACTCCAAAAAGAAGCACCACTAATCATTTTTTTGGCAGTGGGTAGAGGTAAAAGCGTGTTCCAGGGGAGAAACTAGACATTTTCTTTAGACATGCCCTGAAACCTCAGACCATGTTGGAAATGTCATGGGAAGTTCCAAGAGGAGGCCAGGGGACAGAAAATGAGGATAACAAGATGAAAAATTATTGTTTGGCAGGTAGAAACATGTATTTTGGAAAGTAAAAAGGGAAGGAGAAATACAGCCATAGGAGGAAGTTGTGTGATTAGAATAACAGTTGAGTGTGAAAGTGACTCGGATCTACCTAATGAGTTTTTTGTTGTTTCTTTTTCTTTCTGGCTCTAGGGACTAAATGATTTCTCAGGAATAAACAACAAAATGTGACAGTTGAAATTAATAATTATCCAAGAGGTAAAGAGAACTTAATGAAGTTGGGTGTTTACATTGCAGTGGGATACCTTCAGATGATGAGTCTAGCTGTAGGACATTCTGTGGTCCCCATGCTGGATGTCTCCCTTTGACACTGCCATTTCCCTTCTTTCCTTAATTTTCTCCTCTTCTTGCCATTATAGATATCCTTATTTATGTGACAGGATTGTTGTGAGGAAGACATTTTGCAAACTTTAAAGTGTAATGAGAAGCAGTGTGGCAGTATGGATAAGATACCAGACCCTGGAGGACCTTGGCTCAAATACTGCCTCTAACACATACTATTGTTTTGACCCTAGGCCAGTCAAAATGGTTTAGAGTTCTAGGCTATTTGCTAAAATGAAGAATTTGAGTCAACCTATATTAGTAGAGGGAGTTTCCTGTCTCAGCATTTCCCTCTGCCAATGAAATCACAGATATATTCACTATCTCTGTTGCTAAAGATCTACAGAAAGGAAGTGTTATCACTATCATTATAATTTTTACTGCTCTTAGCCATTTGCCAATTATTTTGTGCCAAATAGACTTGAGTTGGCACACAATTATTACTATTCAAATGTTGATTCCATTTACCCCAGGGGCAAATCAGAGCATAAACACTTTTGAGAACCTCTATCCTTCCTTCAGGTCTGCTAAGTGGTGCAGTGAAAAGAGAATACAGCCTGGAGACCTGGAAGATTCATTTTAGTGAGTTCAAATCCTGCCTCAGACATTTATTAAGCAGTTTGGCCTTGGGCAAGTCACTTAACCCTGTGTTCCTCAGTTCCTCATTTGCAATATGAACAGGATTACTCCAGTATCCTTGCTAAGAAAACCCCAGATGGGGTTAGAAAGAATCAGACACTACTGAAAAATGATTGAATGACAAATATTAGAACAAGAAGTTTATTTTAGAATCACCTGTGTATCACAATTGCTTTACAAGAAATATATATATACATACACACACACACACACATATATACATAAACACACACATACAAAGTAGTAGTAGTAGTAGGCCTCCGCCAGTCACAGACAACCGTGGATCAATGCTTTGAAGAGCCACAGGTCACAGTGTGGCTGTGCTGGAGTGTCCTCTCCAGGGCACTGGCCTGGGCGGATCAATATGGAAAACAAGCTGTTGCCCATGCAGCAGGTTTTTCCTCTCAGCAACATTGGTGGATCCAAAGGAGAGGTGGAGCCAATACAGTTTGGCACCAGTGCCACCTCAGGAGTTGCCAGAGGGATGTGATGTCCAACATCCAACTGCCTAAGGGACTCTGACTCCTGATTCTTCCTCGGGGTTAACTCCCGAAGCCTTTCCCATATATGGGTATAGTCGCAAGGCAGCAGAGGTTTAAAATCAGGGTTCCTTCCCCTAGGAGAATTGCCTGCCAAGGCTGATGAGCCCCACCTACCCAAAGCAACTGGTTTTAAGGCACCAGTGAGTGCCTTTGCCCCTTCTCCTGTTAGTGGAAACAGTTCCTCCACGAGAAGGCCAGGAGTTGGGCTTCAGTTGTCAGAGGCTATTTGAGACACACGCCATTGGAGGATTTTATAGAGAGTGGGAGCTTATCCCTTCTCCCACCCCGGCATGACAACCTTTGGAACCACACACATACATACCTATATACATATATATGTATGTGTATATATGTATTGTTTAGAATCTTTTTTAATGTGTAAAATCTAACTCGGCTGTGCCTTCTCAGCAATAGAACATAAATAACACACCATTTCTAACACTTTTTTAGTCTGTTTTGCCTTTAACTCCTACAAACATACAGGGAAACTAACTTCATTGAGTTGATGTCTTTTTTTTGTCACTTTTAAAAAATAATGAAACCTTGTTTTGCCATTATCAAATATTTCTTCCTGTTTTATTGCATCTGTTTGTTTAATCAAGATATCCTGATTTTAAAATCATGGTTCATTGTTTGCTTTTTTAAAGCAAAAAAACTTTTTTTCTTAATAAGTTTAAAGATTGCAAAGATAACTTCAGATGAAAATCTATACCTCTGTTCATTGGATTAACTCCCAAGTAGAACACTTGTCTTAAAGCATCATTTTAGACATTAAAGTCTACTTCACAGCTCCCTGAAATCATCTCTTCCTATATTTGGCTGGAGTATGAAGCTAACTTTTTTCTTCCTTTTCAGGTGGTTCTTGTGATATGAGGGTGATCCTGGCTTAGTCTGGTGTAATTTATGGACTCTCACTAAAGCACAATACTCAATTAGCCCACAAAAAAATTAATCATAGGGAGTTGTTTAAAATAAAATTACATTAAAACTACTATGATATCCCTTAGCAGTTGTAGGGAATTAATTATGATTTGGGGTTTTTATAACCCTGTTTTTACTTCATTATGGTCAGACTAAAAAAAATGTAAGCTTGAAAAGCCTAAGAGAAGATGGGTGTGTACTTTGGGAGATAATTGAACAAACCAGAGGAACTCTGACCACAGGGAACATTTATTGAAACTAAGTAACTAAGCCTCCCCTAATAGCTTCCCCCATGCCCACATGGGCCTGGCCAGATTATAATGGGGACAGTTCATGTGGGTGTGCTGAGCCAATTGGAGACTCATCCTGACTAATAACTGCCCCCCATTCCTGTGGTAGAAACAGAGGCAGTTAGAGGAAGAGGGAGAGCGGAGTTTTTTTCTGAGGAGAGTTTTCTGAGAGAAACAGGGAAGGAAGGTAGACAGAAGAACTATTGGTGTTTGACCTTTGGACCAAAACAGAACAGACTGCAAGCTAATTCTCCTTAGAGCTACAGATTTTGGGTGGTGGTGAGTTTGAATTTTTGAGGCAAAGCTGGCTCTTTGGAGCGAGCTGGGCTGGAGGCAGGTTCGGGCTGCCTGAGGCATTTTTACCCCAGAGATTTAAATTCTTTCTCATTGTCCTTAGCTCTATTAATCTCACTTGTGTTTCCATTAATAAACCTGTTTTGTTTTTGAAAGAGGCTTTTTCTTTTCTTACCCCAATACTATGGCGAGCTGCCCAATTAACTCTTCCCATACTAATTTGGCCCTTACACAGTATAATTGTAGTCCTTGTGGCTTCTCCTTGATTCAGATTTTTGCCTCTGATAAGGATTAGGATTTCTCAGGCCTCACTTGTAAATGGATTCTTCCAATGGGAAGTATAATATACTGTACAGAACTTTCAAACTATCTTAGTCTTACCTTGCAGCAGACTTTGCTAGTTTGAGCTGGCATTGGAAAGAATCTATTGGTCAGTCATACCATAATAATTTTGGAATAATTTCGCATGGACATACAAAATCTGGGTTTCCAATAGATTAACCAGTCTTGCTTGAATAAAGATTCTCTGCCAAAGGTTAGTAATGAGATGAGAACTTGAGACATATCCCAGGATCATTATGATTATGGTAGAAAGAATAATTCATTTTAATTGGGCTATGGATAACTCATCATGCAGCCTTCCATACAGCGACATTCACAAACAATAGCCTCTAAAAATAGATGCTAGCTATAAAACAAGAAATAGTCCTCCTTTGTGTATAGCACAAAAGAGATTTTTAAATCATGTATGAAATTCTTTAGTCATCTCTTTAGTACTTTGGTGGAATTCCTGATTTCACTGGTTTGCATTCCATTGGTGAGGATCACAACTTTTCTGTACTTTTTCATCCTGTGTATCCCCTACCTTTGGAAGCCTTTCTATACTTTTTTGGATCATGCATCCATGGACTATTCCTCTGTTCTCTCTTCATCCCTTTAAAAACTAGTCCACTTACTTTTTCCATGATACATATAAAACATTTACATAAATAATGTCTATTTTAATATGGTTCTATGATTCACAACTGTCTGACAATACCAGTAGATTACTGATGCTTGAAAGATAGGATTTTGTAGCAGATAGTAGTTTGGGATCATTAAAATAACTTTCCTTATTTTTTCCACTGAAAAAACTCCACTATATGATTAGATTATACCCCAATAGCTGCTTTATACTCACTGGGCTCTTTTCTTTTTACTTTCTAATCTTTAGCACTCTCTGTATCCAACATTACACATGCATATTCATGAAGAAAATGATGGGCTTCCTCCCCAACTACATATTATATTCTTTGTTTGTGGGTTTTTTTGTTGTTGTTGTTGTTGGGCAATGAGGGTTAAGTGACTTGCCCAAGGTCACAGAGCTAGTAAATGTCAAGTGTCTGAGGCCTGATCCAAATTCAGGTCCTCCTGACTCCAGGGCCAGTGCTCTATCCACTGTGCCACCTAGCTGGCCCCATATTATATTCTTTGTAATATGATCAATTCACTACCTATATCTATGGTTAGAGAATGTTCTTATTCTTTGTTGTGGACATTATTAAGGTGACTTGTTCATATTTGCTTGCAGGCAGCAGAGCATCATCAGTGATAAATCAGAATTCAAATCCCTTATTACTAACATTTATTACACTTTATTCCTCTTTCATGTACTTACCATAGTCAATTGTGTATCATAATTATTTGAATATAAACCTTACCTCTTTATACTAGTTTACAAGTCTTAGAAGCAGTTAAATGGTGAAGTGGATTGAGCACTGGGCTGAAGTCTATAGACCTCAGTTCAAATGTGACTTCAGACATATTTAATTTCTGTCTGCTTTAGTTCCCTCAACTATAAAATGAAAATAATAGCACTGACCCTACAAGGTTGTTGTGAGGATCAAAAGAGATATTTATATAGTGTGTAGCACAGTGCCTGGTATATAGTAGCACTTAAATTCTCCCTCCCTCCTTCCTTCCTTCCTTCCTTCCTTCCTTCCTTCCTTCCTTCCTTCCTTCCTTCCTTCCTTCCTTCCTTCCTTCCTTCCTTCCTTCCTTCCTTCCTTCCTTCCTTCCTTCTTTCCTTCCTTCCTGATAGAGGTAGTGAAAAGGCGTTAATATTAGGGTTAGTGAACAATGAATGGTTAATATGAAAGTAGCCTCTTTGGGGGGATTGGTAGTTTAATACATTATTTGATATAAAAAATATATGTTTGATGTGACTGTTTCCAATTAAAAGAAGTAATATTCTATGTTTTTCCCCTCTATATCACTCTATAACAAGCCTTTCCCCAAAGTTTGTTTGCAATTAAAGTCATGTACTAACACTTTTATACTGTCTCCCAGTAACAACCTAGAAAAATTATTTCAAAAATAAAATTATTCACTTTCCATTTCTGGTTGCAAATTTAGCATCCTCAAAACGAATTCATTTTTAAACAAGCCACCCTGAAACAGAACAAAATTAAAGTGTTCCATTTAGATAGATGTGTTTCTCCTTTCAGGGTATTTTACTTAATATTATTTTGTCATGATTTAAGAAAATTAAATAAATAGTATCCTAGAAAATTATGCTAAAAAGCCCTAGTGTGGATTAATAGTTTTATTTACATTATTTTTATGGTGGCCTACTTTTGGTTGTTTTATGTATGTGTAGATGGACTTCTCAACTTTTAAAAAATTGTTTTTAACTCTATAGAGAGAATTCTTGTTTATCTTAACTCTCCAAACATAAATGGCTAAAGCCCACTAGCATAATTTATAAACAGTAATTCAGTGGGGTTTTTTTTAATCCTTTGAATGAGAAGAATGCAGAAGGATGCATATTAAAAGCATTATGGGGGCAGCTAGGTGGTGCAGTGGATAGATCACCGGCCCTGGAGTCAGGAGTACCTGAGTTCAAATCCGACCTCAGACACTTAACACTTACTAGCTGTGTGACACTGGGCAAGTCACTTAACCCCAATTGCCTCACTTAAAAAACAAATAAACATTATGCTTTTTCCCCCCCATAATTCACAAAACGGCTCCTTGTGACTACCTAGCATTTATCTTGTACTTCAAGGTTTGCAGGGTACTCTACATATATTATGTCATTTGGTCTGTATAACAACCCTGGGAGGTAGATGCGATTATTGTTCCCATTTTATAAATGAAGAAACTGAAATAGACCGAAGTTAAGTGACTTGTCCAGGGTTTCACGGTTAGTAAGTATCTGGGATGAGATTTGAATCCTGGAGTATTCCATATCTCATAATCAGCCTTCATCCATTGAGATGCCTACCTATCCCTGCCATCTGTGTGTGTGTGTGTGTGTGTGTGTGTGTGTGTGTGTTCTAAAGAAAAGTTACATGACACAGTAGGTTATTGGAAATGAGTATTGGTGTTCCTATGCTCACTTTAAGGAAAGCCTTAGCATCTGTACTGGCCATTTTAAAGAAGTAGGCCACATCCTCTGAACTAGAACATGGGAATATGGGAATTTCTTTTTTTCCCCTGGTTTCTTAAATAATATGTGATTTCACTGGAGTAATTACTCTGCTATTTAGTAATGAGCAAGGTACCCCCCTTGGTATAGGGTTGTTCTCTGGAAGTGGGAGAAAATAAAACACTGTAATGAGAGGCATGTTGGACTCAGATGTATATCCAGTGCTGCGAAAGGGGAGTTCCACAGTATGAGTGCCAGCAATTGGCACCTTGTGGATTCACCCATTGTAATTCAATTAAACTTTATTGAATTTCAGTGGAGAAAATCCATAGGGTGCAAAGCTCAGTCTTCTGATACTGTAGAACTTCCCTCCAAAAACACTGGAAACCAATTAAAAAACTTACTGTTTCCCAAATAGCACTGTAAATGAATAGGCCATCTAGGGAGCGCTATAATTATGTTCTTTCACATAACGCGTAGACACATTCACAGAGGGTGACAGATTTCAGCCATCTCCAAGACAAATGAACACCCTCAAAAAACAAGCCAGTCACTGTTTTAAGTTCCTTGAGGCTTCCTAAGAAATATTTCCTTTTGCTGCTACCAGCTATTTTAGAGTAACTTGCAAAGAGTTTCTGGCTTCTTGGAACAGATAATACATAAAGATGTAAAAGGATAAATGACAAGACAAGACAAAAATCTGTTTGCTAAATAAAAAATGTCACCAATCAATACATGATAATGTCTATGTCTTCAGAGAGAGAGAGAGAGAGAGCGAGCGCAGTATTTTAGAATGGGGAGAATACTGTTGGATTTGGGGTTCAGTATATCTAGGGCCTTGAACAAGAGTTTATGATTAGCACAATAGACAATTAAGGAAGTAATGGAATCAAAGATGTTAGGGCTGTGTTCAAGCAGTAAACCATGTGGTTTATGCTAGGCAGGAAATCAAGGGAAGCTGGATTTTGCTGAGGGGGCTAAAAAAACCAAACATTTTAATTGAAAGTTTCTTTCAGGACTGCATAGTTCAAATCTTTTCTGAAAAATAATTGAGATATCAAGAAAATGGAGTTTTTGTAGAGTTGGATAACTGCTTATACAGGGATAGAAAAGATAGGAAGTAAGAAGGTTGTGTGAATCTCAGAGTTTACATAATCTAACACCTTAATTTTATAAAAGAAGAAATTTGGACCTATAGAATTTAAATGAATTTCCCAGAATGACACTGGTAGTAATAAAGCCAAATAAAAAACAAAGGTAGCCTTACAAGAAATCAAGCACCTGGAATTTGAGTTGTCTTTTGCACCAGGCCCTTAATTGATATTTGTCATTGTTGTTGATTTGCACATGAGGATGCCTTTAGAAAGAGAGGGGAAAAAATAATCGTCTCCCTATTATTAAATGTCCATTTCATATTTGAAGATATAATTACTAATAGAATCTTGTGTCTTTAACCCAAACTGTTTGCCATTATATGGCAAACAATGTTTGAGGATGTGAAATTATGGTTCATTTGAAAATATTCACCTATGGCCAGAAGTGAATCTTTTAAGGTTAACTAATTCCTGCCTGAAAGTGGGTTAACATTCCCCTCTTGTATTCAATGCAACATCAAACAAGTAGTTTGGTGGAAAGCAATAAATAATAAGCAATTTTGCGTTGTTTGCCTGTTTTTCATTCATGTCCAACTCTTTGTGACCCCATTTGGGGTTTTCTTGGCCAAAATACAGGAGTGTTTTACCATTTCCTTCTCCAGCTCATCTGACAGATGAGGAAACTAAGGCAAGAAAGATTAAGTGACTTGCTGAGGGTCACACAACTAATAAGTGTCTGAGGTCAGATTTGAACTCAGGGAGATGAGTCTTCTTGACTCTAGGCCAGCACTCTATCCACAGTGCCACCTAACTACCCATAATAAATAAAAGTAATGAAATATATCATAAGCAGGCAGAGAGATGATAGATACATAGATATGTGAGAAAATAATGGGTTTTGGAATGCCCAGAGGGCCCCACCCCTTGAGGGGATTATATTAAGATTGATCGGATTGATTTTGCTGATTGACTCACTTGAAGTTGATTTGATTGAAACCACACCTACCTGAGAGCCTGGCCCTCAGTGTGTGTATTCTCTGACCTCTGTCCTTGGCAAGTTCCACTCATGGACTGCCCTCAAGTCCAGTGAACCAATGGATTTGGGTGACGCTAGCTAATTAGCTTGAAGAAGTGTGTAAGGACTGCCTCTCCTCCAGACCCCCAGAGGAAGCTTCCACAGTGAGGTACTCTCTCTGAGGTGCTCTTGGTGGCAGAAGACTTGGAGGAAAAAGGCAGCCAAGCTGAGCTCGTCTCTCCTCTAGGCTAGATAGGCCTTCTGAACTTTCAGAGACATGCTCTTTCTTTACTAATATTTAATATAGTTTAATAAATGCTTAATGCCCCCAAACTGGTGCTAAAGCTTCTAATTTATAAGTAGCAATATATTAGAAACCCCAGCTAATTTTCCCCAAATTTGGGACAGAAATAAGGCAACTACATATAGTTTTACTTGCCACAGTTTTGGCAACCACAAAGGGTAAACCATTAACTGAATTTGTTCTCTTATAAGAAACTAGCATCGAATACATTATTTTTAAAATTAATAAGAAATATTTTAATTAACAATTTAATTTAAAATTTTGGGTTCCAAATTCTGTCCTTCCTTCCCTCCCTCTCATCTCTCCTCCCTGAGGCAATAAGTAAACAAACAAAGGTTATATATGTACAATTATGTAAAACATTACCATCTTAGTCATTTTGTATAAGAAAACTTGAATAAAAGAAAAAATTAAAGAAAGTGAAAAATAGCATGTTTCAGTCTTTGTTTAATATCAATTCGTTCTTGAGAGGTAGATAGTATGCTTTATTTTTAGTATACTTTTATCCTTTCAGATTGTCTTGGATCATTGTATTGCTGAAAAAAGCTAAAGCATTCACAGTTCTTCAACAAACCATATTGTTGACTCTGTATACAATGTTCTCCTGGTTCTGCTTACTTCATTATACATCAGTTCATATAAGTCTTTTCAGGCCTTTTTGAAATCCTCCTGATTTTCATTTCTTATACCACAATAATATTCCATCACCATGTTATATAACAGCTTGTTTAGTCATTCCTCAATTGATAGGCATTCCTTTGGTTTCCAATTCTTAGACATTACACAAAAAGAGCTGCTATAAATATTTTGTACAAATATGTCTTTCTTTTTTGGGGATGTCTTTGGGATATAAGCCTAGCAGTGCTATTACTGGATCAGAGGGGCAGAGTTCCAAATTTCTCTCAAGAATTATTGGATCTTTTCACAAGTCCACCAAGAATGGATTAATGTCCTAGTATCCCAGTTTTCCCACATCCCCTCCAGCATCCAATATTTTCCCTTTCTGTTATATTTATCACTCTGATAGGTGTGAGGTGATACTTCAGAGTTGTTTTAATTTGCATTTCTCTAATTAGTAGTGATGTAGAGCATTTTTTCATATGATTATAGATAGCTTTGATTTCTTTGTCTGAAAATTGCCTATTCATATCCTCTGGCCATTTATCAATTGGAGAATGACTTGTATTTTTAAATTTAATCAGTTCTATACATCTTTGAGAAAAGAGGCCTTTGTCAGCGATATTTGTTTTAAATAATTATTTCCCAGTTTTCTAATTCCCTTAGTTACATTAGTTTTGTTTGGGCAAAATCTTTTAAATTTTATGTAATAAAATTATCTATTTTACATTTTGTATTGCTCTCTAAATCTTTTTTGGTCCTAAATTCTTCCTCTATCCATAAATATGATAGATTAACTATTCCATAGTCTCTTAATCAACAAATGATTTTTAATGGCATGTCTGCTTATAAAGAAAAAGGGAAACATATTTAGCTATAACCAGGGGAAGAGCAATAATTATAATTAGACAGAACATTTTTGATCAATGCCTAGAAAATACACTAAGTATTTTACTCTCAAATATTTTGTTAACAGAAAATGGCATAGCTTGTTTGAATAGAGGTACCCAAGCAGACATAAATTTAAATGTAAGTGAATAGATAAAAATGAATAGAAATAAAAGCTAACTGGGGGGGCGGAATTTGTAGCATGTTTCTCTAATAAATATATTATTTTTGAGTTATGTAAGGAACTGATTCAACTTGATAAGAATAAGAGCTATTGCCCAATTATTAAATTGTCAAAGGATATGAATAGATGTTATTCAGAGGGAGAAATTCAAGCTCTTAACAGCTATTTTAAAACATGCCCCCAAATCACTAGTAATTAGAAAAATGGGAATCAGAGCAACTCTGAGGTTTCAACTCAAGTCTAATAAATTTTCAAATTTCACAAAAAAGTGACAAATGTTAGAAGGACTATTTTTAATGTTTGTTTTTATTTTATTTTATTTTTGAGGCAATTGGGGTTAAGTGACTTGCCCAGGGTCACATAGCTAGTTAAGTGTTAAGTGTCTGAGGCCGGATTTGAACTCAGGTCCTCCTGAATCCAGGGCTGGTGCTCTATCCAGGATGGACTATTTTTAAAAAGCACATCAGTGCATTATTGTTGGAGCTATGAATTAGTTCATCACTTTGAAGAAATTTGGAAGTGTTTCCCCAAAATTATTAAACTTTGCTAACACTTTTATCCAAGAGATACCACTACCAGGCCTATATAAGGTTCAATATGTACAATACATGCATAGATACTTTTATTTTTGTAGTTGCAAATAACTGAATGCCAAAGGAATTCCTATAAAATAGAGAGTAGTTGAATACATTATAGTAAATGAGTGGAATATTATTGTGCTGTAAGAATATTGTTATTCCATAAGAAATGATAAAAGACATGGTTTCAGAGAGTTGAACTCATACAAACTGAAATGAGAAGAAACAGGAGAATGACTTATGCTAAACAAATTTGTAAAAATGGAAAATATAAAAAGACTTAGTAATTCTAATCAACACAATTATCAACCATGATTCCAAAGAACCAGTGATGAGGAATGCTGCTCATCTGACACAAAGATGATATATTATTATGTAGAATGAGACAGATTTTTAAACATGACTAGTATAGCTTTATTTTTTTCTTGACTCTGTTGCAAGAGGTTTTTGGAGTGGGAAAAAGAGAGGTGGGAGGGAGAAAATAAATGTGACAATTGGAAAACAAAACATTTAACTTTAAAATATTTAATGAATACTGTTTTGGGCCAGGCCTAACTCAAGTCATCCCCTTGGTAGTTAGCTTCTGTATTAGAATGAAGTGAGATACTTTTAGGTTATTTTAACAGTTACTAAAGAGAGATTTACTTAGTCACAGAAACAGGATATTCAACAAAGAAAGACATTGAAGACACCTGGAGTTAATTCAGCTGATAGTATCTTCCCTGACTGAGTTACATTACATGATTGACCAGCCAAGCATCCAAGAAGGCCTGATCATAATTTCTTGTGGTTGTTTTTGTTTGTTTGTTTGTCTTTTTAATAAGGTGAAGGAATTTATCATTGCCTTTTAAAGAAAAGCTAGCCTAACTTGCATGAGTAGACAGGTTAGGATACTGCTCCTACTATAGTATCATTTGTGTCCAACACATTGTAATAGGTATTTAGTTACATCTGCCATATCGCTGCCTGATCTTGTCACGTTCATCTACTCAATAGTTTTCAGTGGCTCTCGGTGGCTCCCAGTGGCTCCCAGTGGCTCCAGAGATAAGTTTGCAAACTTTTTGCCTTTCTAGATTTCTCTCACATTCTATCATCAGTTAACTTTAAGCTTTCATTCTCTGCCTCCTGAGGAGTCCCTGTGTCTCTCATCATAATATGACTTTGCTCATACTTTCTCCAGTGCATCCTCTTTGTAGAGTTCCAAATGATCATTTAGAGACCAGTTCATATGGTAGCTCTTTCATATAGCTTTTTCTGATCAAAATGTTGACATGATCTTCCAACTTAAGTTGCACATAGTACTTTCTTTTGCAACTTTCCACTTCACTTAGTGATATCATGTACTATCCTAATATACTTTTGTATCATATCTACTGACTAGCTTCATGAGAACTAGGACAGGATCTTACCTAAATTTTATTTCTTAGACAGTCAACTGGCCATTATACTGTAGGCACTTAGTAAATTCCCATTGAATGAATATGGCAAATGAAATTAATAAAACCCTTTTAAATTATAATTAACAGAGTTCAACAATTGAAATTCATAGCAGGTCATATGAGTACCATATTTGTAAGCCTTATTTAATTCACTTTTTTTCTCCATCCTGGCCAATAGCTAATGAGTACTGTTAGTTTCAGAAAACCTTATTTAAATCCATGTCAAACCCTTTCTGCTTTCCAGATTCTCCTTTTACCCATGCCAGAGATGCTTTACACAACTGTTCCTCATGGCCACTATCTCTATTGCAAGTCTTCATTGCAATAGTTCATGAAATACTCATGTCCAGACATAATTTATCTTAGGTGTCTCATATCCCAGAATATTCTCCACTGCATGGTAGCTCCTCTTTGTTGGGACTGTGGCCTAAGTGAAACGGTGATGGAACACATTCATTAAGGGCACAGCCAATCTCCATACCCTATTACACAAAGAAGAATAGCAGAAGGGAGAATCAGTAATTCACAGGAGATAATATCCAAGAAAAGAGCCAGCAATAAAACCATTATTTCATCTGTCTATGCTGAAATGCAGAATGCAGTAGGGCTAATAACAAGGTGAACTAGAGGTCTTAGTGCAAGAAGGTAAATTTAACCCTTAGGAGTCACTGAGTGTTGGGATGGATGTCATGATGTCTGCAGAAGAGTATAACTAATTCAAAAACATGAGTCTAGAGTTTATTTAAAGTGGTAGAATAGCATTGTGAAAAATGTCTAATTATGTGACAAAAATGGTTAACCAAAAAAGGGAAGAATGGTGTAAAATATGAGTGAGACTTGATGAAAGAAGAAATAGAAGTTACATAGTCATAAGAAACAACACAGTAAAGAAGGGAAATTATATGAATTCAAAGAACAGAATTGAGAGTTGGCATGACAGGAGGGATTTTTATACTTCAGACATTTGCTGGCACTCACACACTTCCACAGTTAAATTGATAAACTCTTGTATTGCCTTGAAGGAGGAGTGGTGAGGGGAAATGTTAGTCTTTGTATGTTTCTGATTAATAAAGAGGAATTGGTTATTAGAATACATATTACAGGAATGTTCATAGGAAGTGACCTAGCTTGGGTTTCATGATAAAAGATGAGAATAAAGCTGGGCCATGGTTTGGTGTGTAGCATACATTTTAGCAAAGCAGATTTTAAAATGTTGAGAGAAGGGATAGGTAGGATTTTGTATCCTAAAATTCCATAGACAATGTTGAGAGAATACAGATTGCATGCTCTTAAGAATGAAAATCAGAAGATACAAAAATAAATGATCCAACTGTGGAAGAACAAGGGGAGAATGATGTGAATGCATAGTTGAATTCATCAACCAATTCAGATTTTAAAAAGACACAAGGAGAAGATGGATGCAAGTATAGTCATAGTCCTGTAAAAAGTGTCAGGATTATAAAAGCTCAAAATGAGCTGATGCTGCTGACAGATGCTGTTTAAGGTCAACAAAAATGGGTTTAAAAAAAACCTATTTATGGGGGCTAGAGGAAGATGAAAAACAATTTATCATGCTTGTCCTTAAGAATCCACACCATTGATATTAAGAGGAAAAAATAGTAAGAACTCTTCAACTCATGGTTTATATGTTTTCTCTAGTAAGAAGGATAGTTTTTTGACTGAAAGGAATAAAACTGAACATGTCTAAAATAAGTAAGGGGATAGTAAGGGAACATTTAATATCTACATTCAATGGTCTTAAGTCACTAGGTCCTGATAAACTTCATCCTCGAGTGCTAGAAAAAATGTCAAAATCAATTACCAAAATCAATTTCAGTTGCAAATTCATAGCTACAAGTTTCAAAAGTACAAGGTGTAATTCAGAAATATAGTTAGTATTTTATAGCTATAATTGACATATGCTAATGGATGATAAACTATATTTACATAGAGGAGCAATACAGGGCAGGGTACTGGGCCTTGATTAAATTTCTGGGAAAGTTCCAAAGCATATAATTAAATACATGCTTTATTAAGATTTAGACACTTAAAACCTTTGTAACAATTGGAACTATCCATGATGGAGCAGACAAACCTTGAAAGGTAGAGGATTCCCTATCACTAATGATTTTCAAGCAGAGACTACATGACCCCTTGTCAAGAAATTCTTCAATTAGGATTCTTAGCTGAGATTCCTACCTCCAAGGATATTTGAGGAGAATGAGTTCATGCCAAAGGAGATCAGTTGAAATAACTGGGGGAAATAAGGATGGGAAGGGTTAGTCTGAAGAAGAGAAGCTTGGTGAGGAGAGGGAGCACATGATACTTGTCAAATATTTGAAGCCCTGTCATGTTTAAGAGATGTAAGCCTTGCTTTGTTTTGCTTCAAAGGACAGAAGTAAGAACAAAAGATGGAAGTCAGAGGCAAATTTATGTTTAATGGTACAGTGAAATTCCTAATTCATTCTCTTCAAAATTGTCATGGGGTGCCTTGGACACTAAGGGATTTCCCTCTTTTTGAGATTTTAAGGTAAATGTTGTGTGGCTACTTATGAGGTGTATTGTATTCAAGGAACGTGTGTGTGTGTGTGTGTGTGTGTGTTAAAATATATTGTACTAGGTTGTCTCTGAAGCCTCTTCCCACTCAGAATGTATGTATTCAGGGAGGAGGCTAGCTTTTTAGTCATTGGATTGGTGTGAACCATAGAAGAAGTGGTTGCGTATGTATGGGGAAATGTGCTTTTGGGTTCTAATGAAGAATAGTGAAATATATGGTTGATATTATGTTCATACACCATTTTGAGACAGTAGTCAATTTAGAAAGTTACAAGACTTCCCCCAAATATAATAATATTCAGTAGTTATTTCAAAGGAATGAACTTAGCTTCACAGTGAGTTGCATTATTTTCATAATTAAACAATATTGCTCAACCTATTTGTTGGCATGAGCTTGAAATAATATAGATGTTCAAAGAACTATATGTGAAGTATCCTCAAGAGTTTATTCTAGTACATCTCCCTGCTGGCAAGGATTCTGTTAAAGATTGCTTTATTATTAATGCTTTCAAAAATGAATCCCCCTTGGTCCTAGATAGGAAGATATAGCACTGGACCTGGAGTCAGGAAAAAATGTTCAAATCCAGAATCAGATAGTTATTAACTGTGTGACTTTGGGTAAGTAACATCATCCTTCCCTCAGTTTCTTCATATCTAAATCTGGAATAATAATAGTACCTACCTCTCAGATTTATTGTGAAGATAAAACGAGATAACATTGGTAAAATACTTTTCAAAATTTAAAGCACTACATAAATGCTAGCTATTATTGTTGTCCTAATTGTTCTCCTCCTCCTCTTCCCCCTCTTCCTCTTCTTCCTCCCCTCCTCCTCGTCCTCTTCCTCCTTGTCCTCTTCCTTCTTCTCCTTCTCCTTTTCCTTTTCCTTCTCCTTCTCCTTCTCCTTTCCAGTCTTGTCTAACTGTTCATGACCCATTTTGGATTGCCTTTTCCTTCTCCAGCTCATTTTATAGCTGAAGAAACTGAGGTTAACAGGATTAAGTGACTTGTTCAGAGTCACACAGCTAGTAAGTATCTTTTTTTTTTTTTTTTTTTTTTTTTTTGCGGGGCAATGAGGGTTAAGTGACTTGCCCAGGGTCACACAGCTAGTAAGTGTCAAGTGTCTGAGGCCGGATTTGAACTCAGGTACTCCTGAATCCAGGGCCGGTGCATTATCCACTGCGCCACCTAGCCGCCCCCTACTAGTAAGTATCTTAAACCAGATTTGAACTCAGGAAGATGAGTCCCCAACTCCAGACCCAACAGTCTATCCAAGGTACCTCTTAGCTGTCCATTATTATTAGTGTCCAACAAATTAATAACTAGGTAATTCTTCTGAAGAAAGCTCTGCCTATAATTAAAGTTAATAGAAATGTTTATTTTCTCCAATGGGAATCATTTTAAAAATATTTTCTTGGGGGCACCTAGGTGGCACAGTGGATAAAGCATGGGCCCTGGATTCAGGAGGACCTGAGTTCAAATGTGGCCTCAGACACTTGACACTTACTAGCTGTCTGACCCTGGGCAAGTCACTTAACCCCCATTGCTCCCCCACACAAAATTTCTTACCATTTTTCTCTCCAAAATATATGTATGATGTTATACATGTGTATATGTACATATAGACACACATACATACATGAACATATATACTTACACACATATATAGTATATATCCAGTATATATCAGTATATTTTCACAAATATGATGTCCTTTTTAAACAGTAACTATATCTTATTATTTTATAAATAGATTTATAGCTTCTTTTTTTTTTATTTCACAAAAGTCCTCCTCTAATGCCTCATCATGGCATGGAGCTCACCCTGACTTCTTATAGACTAAATATGAGCTTAGGCAGGTTCTAGCAAAGTGTAAAAGCTATGTGTATAGATTAATTATGACTGTACGACCATCATTTGAGGAACTAAAAAAACTAAGCTGGAGAGCATCATCACAATGTCAGCCAAAGAGGTGATGAAATGTTAAAATAAGGCAACTGTCAAATACCTTCTTCTAAGACAAAGTGTTCTGTGGGTTAGATTTGTGGAGAAAGGGCTCAAACTGACAAAAATCTCTATCCTTTGAGGCATTCAAGTATTCCTTATTATCAGTATTTAAAGGGAAGTAACCGTTTAGTTCCTGTCCCTTTTGTCCCCTGTGACAGGGAGAATGTTTTAAGCAAACTGCTCATTTCTCTCCTTTCTTGAGTGTCTGGCAAGAAGTTCTTAAACATCTTTGCGGTCAATAATTTAAGCATCTGGAGGAAATTTATTCCATGTGTCCAACTCTTTACAATTAACCCTCTGCTTCATCTGATTTGTGTATCTCCCAGTTCAAAAGAAATGAAAAATACAAGGTAAAATGTCTCTGCAATCAGAAGTCATTCTTAAAACAATCTCTTTGAATATCATTTGTGAAACTGTCTATACAAATGAAAACCCAGCTTCTTGTTCAAACTGCCACGTAAATTATGCATGCAATTACCCAGACTGCTTGTCAATCACCCTGCTTTTATTTCAAAAGAGTAGCTGTACTTATAGGACTTAAAGAAGGTGAGAAAGGAGAGACAGAGTACTGTCAGGTCATTGTTATCTTCCTTTCTGATTGGTTTTCTACAGCGGTACTTCATTGTGACAAATACTGGTGTTTTCACCTGCTGGTTTGCTGAATTCAGCAGGAAGACAGAAGAATCTTCACTTGATGCAAATCTCACCTAAATTATAGGAGGACTTACAGTATTGAAACCAAAAGAACCACTCAGTGTGTAGAAGAAAATGAAGAGTCAAGATTTGAAGCTAGGAGCTATTTTGGAAAGAGCTTATTGAAAATTGGTATAGTCTAGCACAGTTATATTTGGAGACTAAAAGAGCCTCCAAATTAACAGTCTGAGTGACTGACAGAAAAGGAAATAGAGGCTTGGTTAGAGTATGATTACAAGGCATAGCATTCATAGTTATTTTTACTGAGTTTAGAAGAAGTCTTTCTCTCTCTCTCTCTCCCTCCCTCCTCCTTTCCTTCTTTCTCTCCCCTCTCTAACTTTCTCTCCTCTCCCTCGCTCTTCTTCTTCTTCTCCTTCCTTCCCTCCTTCCCATCCATGACATAATAAATGAGCCTATGGCTAGAGGTATCCATCTGTAAAATTGACTTTTAAAATCAGTATAGTAAGTAGATCATCAGGAGCCATGTATAATCAATTACTCAGATCTGGTTGTTGAGGTAACTATTAGGAAGTCAAAGAGCTTTGGAGACAGGAAATAGACCTAGGTGTTTGTGTCTTCCACTATTAGAATATAAGCTCCATGAAAGTAAAGGCTGTCTTGTTTTCTTGTTTTGTTTTTTTTGTTTGTTTGTCTGTTTGTTTGTTTGTTTGTTTGTTTTGTATCTCTGGTACTTGCCATAGTTCCTAGCACTAAGTTAAAAAACAGTAAATAAATGATTTCTCTATCTAAAATACTCATTATAGGATCACTTGATGGAATCATGACTGTAACATTCTATACACCTTTGTTTTCAGTTCTAATGAAGGGAAATGTCATGGCTTTAGGATTATAATTTTAAGCTTGGAAGTCCCTGAGAGGTCTTTTAATCCATCCCATATCTTCTGGAGGAGCAGACTGAGGCCTGGGGAGGTTGGTGACTTGGACAAAGTCATACAGGTAATAGGCATCAGAGGAAAAATTGGAACCCAGGTGCTTTTACTCCAGAGTACTTTCATTTCTGCCCTGTTCAAATAAACCTCCAAGGTTGACTAGTGCAATCTCTTCATTTTTTTTCCTCCACATGAGGATTTTGATTGACTTTCACAAGGTCGCAAAGTTAGCTAGTGGCAAAACTGGAAATAGAATCTGGATTCTCTTATCCTTTCCATAACAGTCCATGGTCCTTTTCCTTTATTCTGGTATATGACTTTATATAAATAGTCTTGGCTGGTTATTTTATTACCATCTGTTAGTTACCTCAATTTGATTTTCTTTCAAATTTTGGATCATCATGGTATGGTAGAGAAAAGGTCTTGGAATGAAAAGACTAAGGCTCAAATTTGGACTCTGTGTGTTCTTAGGCAAGATTCATTGGCCTCTTTGAAACTCAGATTCCATTAGGAAAATATGGACACTACCTATGTTACAAATTTGTTGTCAGGATCAAATGAGATATAAGATAGAAAAGTCTTTGTAAACCGTATTTCACCATATAAATGTGAGGGATTATAATGAAATATTACTGCGAAGTAAGAAAGAACAAATATAATAAATACAGAGATATGTGGAAAGGTTTCCATGATCTGATACAGAGAGCCAAGCAAATAATATTCATGACTACAACACTAATGGAAAGAGCAGTCACAATGTAATCAAAAGGAAATGTTGTTGCAAGGTTACCAAGGCAAAGCATGGCCTCAGAGTAGAGATATGAGAAGACATTGTGAGATTCCCTTGCATTTTCCAGAGGCATCTTCCCCAACTTCTTTGACTTCCTCCTTCCCATGTCACCAGATTGGCCCCAGGTTCCCTGATATAAACTTGGTGCCTCTCAGATTTGGTGGGTGCTTAAGATCACAAGAGTCACCGTTCACTGATGTATGTACTGACCTTTTCAGGTTGGTGACCAAAGGGCCTTTACGAAGAAGCTGAATCCCACTGCCTTCTTGCTATCTGCCTTTATTGTGTTTAGGCAAAATAAACATCATTTACTCAGTGACTCCATGAATGACTTTATTTTGTCCTAATGTTGAACTTGAGCTGAGGGCACAGGTATTAGAAGCACAGACTCCTATCCCGCTTCCTTTGAAGTGGTGGGAGGTTCACAAGTGATATACATTGCATATATATTCCAGACTCTTTTGTTATATTGAATTGGGATGGCTAGGTGGTGTAATTGATAGAGCACTGGCCCTGAAGTTGGGAGGAACTGAGTTCAAATCTCACTTCAGACACTGACTAGCCATGTGACCCTGGTCAAGTCAATTAACCCCAATTGCCTCAAACATCTGGGGCCATCTTCAGTCATCCTGATGTATATCTCACCACTGGATCCAGATGGCTCTGGAGTAGAGAGTGAGGTTGGTGACCTTGCACAGCCCTCCCTCACTTAAATCCAATTCAATGCAAGCCATGACATCACCCTGATGTCATGGTCCTCTTCAAGAACAAAGGACAAACAACAACAATGATATATTGAAAGGTTTTGCTGATTTATTCTTCTTTTACTTTTTTTTTGTCTTTTAAATTATTTTTTCTTATTTGAAATAGTTCTCTTGAAATTATAGAGGGAAAAATACCAGGAGAAATTTTGGTGATTGAAAAACAAAAGCTTTCAATAAAATTATTTTATAAAAAAGAAAATAAATATGCATTTGAGATGATGAATTTGATAGAAAATCTTAGGAACAGAGATTATACTATAGAAATTTAGTAGTTATGATCAAGTAGCAAGGGGTCACACATGCACAGTACTTTAGCCTGATAAACCTGAAGACCAAGGTCACATATTGGAATTTATCATAGAAAATGAAATATAATGCAGCATGATAATCAGCAGTTTCAAACTTAAAGTAAAAATTCTGAATTTGACAAGCTTTAGGAACATATGCTTTCAAGATAGACCAATAGAAGTCTCAGATATTGACAAATGGTACTGAGGTAACATAGTATCTAATTCCAGATCCAGCTACAAACCTGGGGGCAGGAAATGGTAGAAGTGCCAATCCTCCATCAAGTTTGGCACTTGGGTGGTACAATTTCAAGAGCACCTTGCTCACTTTTGCTGTCCTTAGGAGGTGTTCAAAAAGTCTTTGTTGAATGGACACAGAGAACAAGGACTTACTTGGTAATGCAAAAATCAGAAAGATGGCTGATTTTCATGAAAGGAGGAATGGAAGGGAGAGATGGGAATAAACATTTATATAACACCTCCCATATGCCAGGCACTGTGCTAAGCACTTTACAAATCTCATAGTCCCCACAAAAATCCTGCAATGTAGGTACTATCATTATCTCCATCTTACAGTTGAGGAAAATGAGATAAAAGGAGTCTAAATGATTTTCTCAGGGTCACACAGTTAGAAAGTATCTGAGGTCAAATTTGAACTCAGTTCTTCCTGACTCCAGGCCCCATAATTTACCACTATACCACCTAGCTGCTTCTAAAGTAGTTTTGTCTTCCTTGAGACAGAATTACAAACAATGCCCAACTTCCCCAAATCTTGTCTATATTTTCCAATTCCCTTGCCCTCAAAAATCCCCTCCTGTGAACTCTGAATTCTCTGCCTGTCATGTATTTTCATTCTATTTTGTATCATGTTTTTTATTTATCTTACGTTTGTTTACTCTCTTAAAAGGTAAGCTTCAAAGACTCTGAGGCTTCAAGTTATTCATGTTTATAACCACTTTCCCTACCCCTCACATACATATAGTAGAGGCTCAGTGATTATTGAATCAAACACACACACACACACACACACACACACACACACACACACACACACACAGGGTCACATAACCAGTATGTGTCAGATATAGAATTCAAACCCAGGGTTTCCTCACATTCACTACAGCATGCTGCCTTCTAGGTCAATAGTACACAGGATTAAAAAGATAAATGTAGAATTTCCTTAAAAAACCTACTCATGTTCTCAAAATCTGGTCTCCATGATTTTAATTGAGGCATTTATTACACAAATAAAATTACTTACATGGTTTTGATGCACATAAATTTATTTTAGATAATATTAAGTGTGATATAGATATCATATAAGCATAATATTTGTTCCTTTTTAAACTTGCATTTATTTAGCTAGAAAAACATACTAGGTTCCCTAAAGAATTTTTATTCCCCTGAAAACACAATGCATGCATGTAAGGAATTTTTTTTAAAGGCAGAAAGTCGCAGCCCTTTGTATGTAGAATAGAGACTGCATGTTGCTTTTTAGAATCCATTTCTATACTTATTGCTAAAATCAAAGTGCTAGCTTTTCAGAAATTGTGTAATTTAGACTTGTTCCCTCTGCCAGGAAGCCATCATGTTCATCTCTGGAGGCCACACTCTACAGATTTAATAATAATGTAATATATGTAATTCATGATTAGCTAAATACTAGTTGGGCAAGCTTCTTAATTTCATCAACTTCACATGGTTCCATAAACTAGAATACTTGGAACCTACAAAAATATATTTAATTAAAACAAACTAACTTGAAGTAGTTGATGAATTTCTTCCTCTCCCCAAAGGCTATAAATGAGAAGGGATGATCTAATGTGGTATGGATAGGAATTGTATTTTTTGGTCATATTCATAGCTGAGTTTTCCACCAGTAGAGATTGCATAGTCTCAATGCCTTCTCATCTGATGTTTCTTCTCCATTTTTTAAAATTGTGGTTTCATCGGCTTAACATTTCCTTCTACCAATGCAGACCATTACTTGATCTGTGACTTAAGGCAACTAGGTTGCATAGTGGATAGAGTGCCTGAATTGAAATTAGGAAGACCCTAGTTCACATTCCAGCTGGAGATGCTTACTAGATCTGTGATTGTTGGAAAAGTCACTTAATCTGCCTGACTCAGTTTCCTCATCTGTTAAAAGGGGATGATAATAGCACCTACCTTCTAGAGTTGTTGAAAGGATCAAATGAGAGATCATTTTTTGAGAGATCATTTATAAAGAGCTTTGCAAACTTTAAAGTTCTTAATATAAATGCTATTATTATATTATCATCATTGTTACTATATTAATGACAGATATTTGCTGCAGGCACTAAGGAGTCAAACAGCCAGGATGTATTAGAGTCAGGACATGAGCCAGGCTTTCCTGATTCCAAGACCAGCTCTCAATCTAGTACATCATACTGCTTCCTCTCTTGTCCAGATTAATCTTTCAATAATTCATAGAGGATTCACCCAGTGTAGCCCATGCCTTCATCTCATGCTCAACTATAAAATGGGGATAATAATAACACCTACCTTTTAGCACATAGTAGGTTCTTAATAAATACTTGTTCTCTTCCCCTTCATAACCCCAGCCCCTTAAAAAATCCTTCCTTTTCCTTAATTCTTTTAAAATTTCATGAATCTCAGTACATGAGAACTCAGGATCTTCTTTTGTATTTCCTCATTTTCCCAACATAACAACAAAAGTCCATTCATTTATCTGCAGCATTTTGCTGGTGATGCTATATGGCTGCAATCTACAAAACATCACATTTTCAGTGACCAAATAGTTAAGGTTTATATGAGGAAAGTATTGAGGCTAAGAAAAGTTGACTTGCCCAAGGTAAACACATCTAATACCAGGTGTAGAATGCAGAGCTGAATTGAGTTCTTCTCACTTGTGTTCCATTTCTATTTCTACTAATGCAAATAAACAGAAATATCCTCTTTAATCAGTAGTCTTGGCCAACTTTTGGGCACACTTGTAGGTTTATATTGCTTTGGTGCTGTTGCATGTTCTGGGCTACAGAGGTAATATCTGAAATTCATTGAAGGGATGATATTCTAATATGGCCACAACATTGTACTAATCAGCAAGAATTTGTTAAGCACCTGCTGTATTCCTAACACTACTCTAAGATCTAGGGATTCAAAGACAAAAATAAAAAGCCAAAAATAGAAAGAAAGAAACAATTCTGGTCATTAAGGAATTGATGTTCTATTGGGGGGAGGGACAAACTATCCATATATAATTTATTTTTTTCCAGTAGATAGTATTTATTTTTTCCAATTACATATAAAGAAGAATTTTAAGATTAATTTTTTATATGAAATTTTGAGTACCAAATTTTATCCCTTCATCCATGACAGGTAAGCATTTTTATATAGGTTATATACCACATATGATTTAAACACAAAACATAAGCAAGGTAATTTAGGGACAGAGGTGGCACTAGTAGTTGGAGGTCAGGGGTCTGGGAAGGCCTCCTATAGCAGAGGGGACTGAGCTTTGAAGTAACATAGGGATTCTTAAAGGAAGAGATGAAGGAGTGCATTATAAGCATGGGGACAACCTGTACAAAGGCACCAGGAAGGCAAATGGAAGTTTTTGTGTGAGGAAGAGAAAGCAAGCCAATTTGCCTGCAACAGTAAGTGTTTGGGGGAGGGCAAAGGGGGAGGGGGGGAAGTAATGTGCAATAAATCTGGAAAGGTAAATTGGAGCCAGTTTGCAAAAAGTTTTATAAATGCCAAATATAGGAGTTTGCATTTTCTCCTATAGAATGTGAAGGGAAAGTAAACATGAGAAATAAGAGTAGCATTGAGAAGATTAGGAAGGAAGTGCTGGGCCAGTGGAAACCTTTACTAACTAAATGGTAAAGGTAGATAGATAAAAGGTAGAAAAATGTGTCTGATTTTGGTGAAGAGAATGTGAAGTAAAAAAAAAAAAACACTGTAGGATTGCCACCACTCCAGAATTACTCACCCTCATTATTCTTCCTAAAACCACCTACTCTGCATTATTATTCTTTGGTGGGAAGAATTTGGTAGTTTTTTTTTTACAGTTTTATCTCTTTATACCTATCTTTGGCAGCATTGACAGAAGATAAAGTTGCAACTAGTTTGTCTATGAATATGTTATTTTTAAAAAGCTCAAAGGAAGCAACCTATCCATGCACAGCCATGCTTCAAATATCCTAAGCAAGTAATGGCTGTCAGACCTTATGACTGCATGTTTTTTAGAAGAGAGAGGGGGGAGCAAATTAGAATTTAACTGAATGCTAAATTCTAGCTATAAAGCGAAGTTTTCTATACACAACTTCCTGGGGGAGGTAAGAAGATGTTTCTGTAATAATTTGGACTATTAAAATTTTGGGGAGGGGAATGCTATCCTAGGACAATACTTTCTTCACCTTCTTTCCTCCCCATTTGCTTCCTTTGCTGAAGGACTAGTACCAGAAAGTTATCATGATGAGAATACCCTGATAGGATTTCAAAATACCTTTAAAACGATTATTTGCAGATACCTATTAAGATGTATGCCAGTTAGGATGTAATGTTAGTTATTATCATGACGGTACTTTGTGATACAATGTATAGAGAATGGCCCTTAAACACCCAGGAACATGTAGTAGGTTCAAGTATCATCTCTGTCACATATTTTCTGTGTGACCGAGGGCAAGTCACTTAACCTATCACTTCTCCAGGCAGCTCTAAGTTGCAGGGAGTGTGGTGATTGATTTGAATTGGTAAATAATTTCTTCTCTATCTACTTCCAGGAATTCTCAGTAACATGGAAATCATAGGTCCAGACCACATCTTTCTCAAATTGTAGAATTGGAATTTTTTTTTCTTAAGTACAGTGAATTAGGTTGGGGTTAATAGGAATAATTCCTATTCAAAAATGTATATAACAATGTTAATTTCCATAGACCCTAAATGAAGGTATTGGACCTGAAAAACTCTAATGTATTCATCTCTAAATTCTCTGATCAGATAATATTAAAGGTTGGGGAGGGAGGGAATGGCAGAGTTGAGGTGACAGATTTACCCTTTTTGGGTCTTGGGGGCTGGAAGGGGAGGAATTCCACATGTAACTTCATAACATCCAAGTTTCCTGGACTGTCCACTTCTTACTACCTCAATCACTGATTCACCTTATCCATTCCAATTCTGTGTTGGTTTATTGAAGGGAGAGTGATTTTACCTGAATGGAGGGAAAAAATGATTTGGGGGAAATTTTGAAAAGTTAGTAACTAGTAGCTTTGCGATATGAATACAACACTGATGCTATGCATGTTACTTTTCTGCCTCCTAGTTTTGATTTTATGTTAATCCAAAATACACAGAGGAATACTGGACATCAAAGGAAATGGAGAAACACCATAAATGTTAGGACTCCGAGACTCTAATAAGAAAAAAAATCATTCTGTCTATAGGTTTAAAAAACATAGTTTTATTTTAATGATTGTGAAATGAAGTAACATTGTTATTATCATGGAAAAGTTTAAATACATTCCAGGACACCATACTGGTTCCTCTTAATTGCTGAAAGCAGAAATATGTAAGCCAAAAAAAAAAAAAAAAGAGATACCTAAATTTCCATTGAGGTGTATTGTGTTTTTTTTTTTCTCCTCTCTGCTCTGTAACATAAATGTCTCTGTGTATGTGTATTTAAATTCACGCACTCTATCCATCTCCCTAGCTTTGAAGAGAAGGATCACCTGACTGCCACCTAGACCTGTCCCTCCCCCTCCCCGTCAACCCCACCTAACAGAGAAAATTCCCAAAGTAAGAGATCAGGATGAATATAGCATAGATGCTCGTGCTGAGAAATGTAAATGACCCTGACTGAACAGGAACTGAGTTAGGTTGCTAGTGGGGGTGGGGAAAGAGAAACGAGAGAAAGAGAGAGACAGGGGGAGTGCTGCTTGCTTCATCTTTGAGAGGAGGGAAAACAAAAGACCTCAGCTGCAGTTTTGTGTTGCTGTGTCTGGCTTAAACAGAAAATTCTAGACATCCGTGCTGAAATATCAAAGCCCAGCTGAGACAACTTCTATCGGGAAATTGATTATTGCTATTATTTTTGATCTGAGAATGGGTTGGATCAGTACAGGTGGTTTGAGAAGACATACTGGCTGAGGACCATGGAAAGGTGGGATAAGACTCTGAGCTTTTCTTCTTTCTTTGAACGGAGACTTAGGGTAAGAACCTTGCACCCTGATGGGTGGTCAGTTTTAGCATGTGTGTATGCCGATTTTCAGTTGCTATCCTCAAACCCTTTCCTTCTACCCAACCCCAGAGTAAGGCAGTGCCATATTCCACCAGATGTGAACCCAAACTTGATGCAAGAGTCTCACTTCATTTGTCAAATGCCTCTGTTTTGCTTGCAGTGCTTTTGTTTAATACAGTCGGTAAAGAACCATCCTGCTATCTCCTTTGGAGTCAGAATGGGTGTTTTAGTCAGGCTGTCAGGTGGCTGTTATAAGAGAGTTAACATTTTGCTCAGGGAGGCTGCTAATGGATGGTTGGGTTATTGTATTGTGGTTGTAAACAGCAAATAGATGCTGAGTTGGCTTTTTTTTTTTTTTTTTGGTAATGCTAGATGGATTCAGTGGAGAGAAGTTCATAGTCATTTTGCATTATCTTAGATTTTAGCGTTATTCAGCTCAAATAAAACAAGTTTGAAATAGCACTCCTTCAGCAAAGCCAAATGTCAGGTATTCTTCTGAGTGTTAAGCTTCTACCTCCCACTGGATATAAAGCCTGACAATTAGTCTTATTGACACATGGGTGTAAGAGAAAGAATCTCATGTGCATGCTAAAATGAAAATAAGCTGAAATCATTTTTCTTTTAATGACTAGGTGCAGATGCCTGTAAAATGAATCTAGATAATTCCTCTTTCTTCTGGCTATGCAGACACACTGTCTTTTGTTCCTGTATGTGTATTTTCCTGTGTTTTTACACAAAAGGCATTGCCTGTGTCTTCAGCGGTAGTAGGAGCCTGATGTACCAATTTCCCATTGTGTGCTGGTCAGAGTCCTGCTCTGTTCTCAAGTAAACTGCCTTGAGATATTAGTAAAGACGCCTGAAGAAGGAGGTGCCGAGTGGTGAGGGGTGAATTTTTTTTTTTGACTCATAGCTCAGAAATGTTGAATTCACATGATGTTAAAGAGGAAATGGTAGAAGGCATTTAGTTTTGAATGGGATGTGGATTCATGCCTCACAAACCCCAGGGACCTTGGCAGAGAGATTCTCCCAGATGAATAAATCCAATCTGTAAGAGGCTCTTTAAGAAAATTTTTCTGGGAGGGGTGACTGCCTGGGTCCTTTTTTGGCCAAATTAAGATGTGATCGAGCAGTTCACTAGCAGCTGTGTGCTGACATTTTCTTGTGAACCTAGTGAAAAATGGCTCCATATCTCTCTTCCCGTCCTGAGAAGATGGTCTCTGAGTAGCCATGCCTTTCTCCAGTATTGTTATTTGTTCTAATCACTGTGCTTCCTGACAGTGACTGACTGACTCATGGTTCATTTCAGTTCGTCCTCTTTTTAAATCTCTGCCTCAATGGGTAGTGGGTGGTGACGATTTTTTCCCCTCAAGTCCGAACTAACCAACAAATTACCAGCAGAAAACACTTCTCTTGCACCCTCAGACTTAACATATTTTAGAGGGCAAATGGTATTTATTCTGTCACAGTGCAAGTGATTTTTTCAAAAGGGAGATCTGTTAGCTGATTCCTCCTTCAGAGGCATGATGCTTGTATAACATTTGACACTTTTACTCTTAGAGAAAGTAAAAACTGACAGGTAAAGGCATAGAGACCTTTATCATAGAATTCATTTCTTAAAGGACAAAGCAGCTCTTGCTATTATGATTGTTGTTGTTTGAACTGTGTCCTGTGGCAAAAAGGGAGATGATGGGATCTCGTGTTGGACTACTGAGGGAAAATCGTCCTCCTGTCCTTGCACTATCCATGTGCTTATTAAGGAAATTCCTGTACTAAACAGGGAAAGTGCTACAGAAGCTAAGGCAGCAGCCTCGCCATGCTTCCTTATTCAAGCTAAGGTTTGTGAAGCTTCTGGCCAGCAGAGGCAGGATGTGCTTGGCAAAACAGTGTGTGTGTTTGGGGGACTGAGAAGAGCATGTGTCATTTGGGGGGGGGGGGAGTGTGTGTGTGTAAGATTGGTTGTGCTGCTCTGTCAACCTCCCTTCTGACTTGGTTGGATGACATGCCTCAAGAGAAAGGGGTGCCTTTGTATTTCCAGCAAAGGTAAGGTGTCACAGCACTGTCCAGTGAGATGAGGAAGCACTGGTAGAAAGGGATGATAACTGGTAAATAATATGTACATTGTACAGGGACAAAAATAAGGGAGCTACATAGTTCTATAATCAAAAGAAATCAGAAAGCCCCTGATGCCTCTTGCAAAATTGCACGCTGTCATTTCTACAGCGCAACTGCAAGTGGGACTGCTTAGGCAATAATTCCCAAAGCCTTCATCATGGAAAGTCACATAAATGTTTTAGAAATAGTATCATGTGCTTTTCTAAAGGCTTGTGTCTTTAAGGGTCATATCTTGAAACAGTACTGTGTAGGATGGTTGTAAAACTATATATTTTACTTGGAATCTACTTAGAATAATTCTCTTATAGCTAAAAGCTTGCAGATGCAATAAAAATCCCACTTCTTTGGGAGAACAACGGAAATGGAACTTTAACACTGCATGCAGATCTGATTACTGCTTTTATAAATGTAGGCAGTTTGACTGTGGTAAATGGTGTGCTTTGTGGAAATTGATGCAATTATGGTGGAGCAAGGAAAAATGAACAGACAATACAACTGAAAAGTCTTCTCAGAATTCACCAGAGGACCAGTAGTGTCAATCTAAAATGTTAGGGACAATTGTAGGTGAAGTAGAGTTAGCTAGAGAAGTCTCAGGTGTCTAGAATGGGTTGACTATGTTTGTAAACCAAGGGAAACCTAGCTGTGGTTTTAGAAGCTGTGTAAAGGGTGATTTTCATTTATCTATAGTGTACATATGTATGTATATGTGTACATATGTATGTGTATATAAATATATACATACAGTGCATCCCAAAAATATTAGTGTAGTTTTAAGCTTTAATAGCTTGAACAGATTAAATCAATGTTTAATAACTTAAAACTACACTGAGACTTTTGGGACACCTACTTACTTACAATTAAGTCAGGTAGGTGTACTGCTAAAGGGAAAGGTTTGGATCTTGGGAACTACCCACTTACAGAAATTCTGCTCTGTTTTAAAAGGTAATAAAGCAAAAATAGTACAGTAAAGTTTCTCAGAGCAGCAAGTACCGAGAGAGAACTGAGCCAACTCAGGCAGAATAAGTAGGTGAAAATGTTTTAAAGTAACATATGTTCTGCCTCAATAGCCCCTGGTGTTCCTGAAGATTTATTTATTAGCAGCAAAATAAGAGGGAAAGGAGAGAATCTTGTGTGCTGGAAGAATTTTCAATATTTTTGTGCATTTAAAAAAATATAGCCAAATATAAATATGATGAAAGTAGCATCCTTAAGGTGGGATAAAAGAAGAAATGGGGATAGAGTGACAAACATTTTCATAGGATACCAAATTTAAAACTAGAATAGATCTTAGATGCCATCTAGTATAAATCCCACATTTTATAGAGCCTCAGAGAAAATAAATGGCATAGTTTGAGAGCAATATTTTAGGCAGTAATGTTTTGGTTTCTGCCTTCGGGGTTCAATATATAGATGTTTGATTTCCATTTTCTTTGTCACCTTTAGTATTCTACAAGCAAGAATTCCTTTTTAATTTTGAAAAAGCTTCTGAACCTATAATATGTAAAAAAATAAATATTTTGATTCTGAGTTTAAATTACTTTAAATATATGTTTGGGGGTGATCTCATCACTTTTCCTCCACCTTTGCTCTGATAAGAGAAGAACCCCAGCTACATCTACCTCTCACCCTGCTTACTCTGAAGACAGTCTGTGATGTGGGTAGGGATCTGGAAAAAAATTAAATGGCAATAGAACACACTTAAAGAATGATATCATATGATTTTATTTAAGGTGGGTGGTACAACCTTCAAAATCTATGTCTAGGATTTAAAAAAAATACACTAGATCTGTTATTTTATAAAGTGCTACCAGTGAGTAGAGCCCCTCAAACAATGCATATCAGTACTTGCTCTGCAATTTAGAAAAGTTTCTTAAAGAGCTCTTTGTGGCCCCAAGAGGTTACATGACTTGCCCAAGGTCATACAACCAGTATTTGTCAGAAGCAATACTTAATCCAGGTATTCCTGCCTCTGAGTCCTTTTCTTTAGACAATTTGCTATATATCCCTTTTCCCTGTTGAATAGCAGTTTATCTTTGATTACGTGGGTTCAGATATATGTAAGTTAAAATATATCTGTTAATAGATATTGCTAACGCACTTGTGGCAAGCTACATACATCAAAAGGCAAATGTAATTCAGTCTTGTGAAAGTCATTTGAATTCCCTGGACCTCAATATTTACATCTATAGCTATAGCTATAGCTATAGCTATCTATCTCTCTATCTCTATCTCTATATGAAGGGGACTCTACTAGGTGTCCTCTGAGGTCCCTTCTAGCCCTAAATCTATGGTTTTATGTTCCCATAACATAGTTGCATACTTGTCCTGTACCTGTATTTCAACATCATAAAAAGAATATTCTTTCACATAAACATTGTTAAAAAGATAGACTATTATTATTTTCACAGGAAAAGTTCATTACTCTGCCAAATGACAAATAGAGAAAACTCACAACCAGAGCCTCAGAACACATGCACACATGTGCACAGACACAGACACACACATGCACATACATGCACAAGTTTGGGGGAGAGAAAGACACTAAATTAGTAAGGCAAGTCAAAAAGTGTGTTGTAGGAAGAAACTAAAGCTAAGCAGCATGTCTGCCTATCTGTCATAGCTTACTAACTTCTCTCTGCCCCACAATAAATTGGATTCCCAACATTTTATTTGGTCAGATTATTTAACATTGATTTTAACAAGTGCCTTTGTAGGCTAGGGAAATCCCTGTGATGTCAAGGGTACTAGACTCAGGTTCCAGAAGCAGCAGATGACCTTCCTCGATCCTCCTCCTAAGGCAAAGAAGTGCAAGCTTGTTCCAGTAAACATGAGCAAGTTCAGGCTCTGAGGTGAACCAATCCTGAGGGATGCACAGATATCTGGGAATTTTACCATTTAGCTTTAGAGGTCACTTAAAATAATGTTGAAGGCAGATGTTGAAAAAGTGAGTCTCTCCTTCCATTGAAAAGAAATACAACCCACAGAAAGAGTACAAAAGAGGAGGGTAACATCTCCTTTCCCAAATTGAAGAGTTATGTTCAAAGTGAGATAATATATTGAGTAGCCTACCCTATGAATACTACCTTTCCTTCTTCCTGTCAATTTCCTGTTATCTTTATCTTAGCTCCAGACTATCTTGGAAAATCATTATGGCCTTCAATAAATAGAAAAAAAAATCTGGAACCATTAGGATTTGAATTGGTACTTGAAATATGGATAGAATTTGAATTATCAAACAGGAGATAGGCTATTTGAGTTACTAAGAAAAGTACATGTTTTGTGTGTGTGCATGTATCTATGTCTAACTGGGAATATTCAAATCCTACTATCTTTTTCCAAAGATAATTCCTTTCAGTAAGTGTATATGAGATTTTTACTCAAATAACCTTGAAATACTGGAAGTTAGGACATTTAGTAATTATATTCCCAGATATTTGGAATTTACTTCCTATTACCACTTGAAGTGTCTTGTCTATCTCAGTATTTAAAACTGACATCAGAGATCGTGCGTGTGTATGTGTGTGTGTGTGTGTGTGTGTGTGTGTGTGTGTGTATGTATGTGTGTCTGAGAAGGGCCTTTTAGGATTCCTTTTTACAATATTGATCATTTTAATTGAGATTCATTGAAAGTGCTCAGTATAGCTCTCTTGTGGTTAATGTTCTATGAATACATCATCATCTTAGTGAAATACAGAAGGGTTTCCATTTCATTGCAGGCAGCCTAACACCTTACATAAACCTTAAATTCATATGACAGCATGAAGAGGAAACAAGTGTTTCCTTATTTCCTGAAGAAATTTAAGCATCTCCAGGTTTGTCAGCTGTCTATTTATTTCCCAGGACAGTGAAAGTGTGGATCTAAATGTATGTAATTGATATTGTTGTTTCCTATTACAACATTGTACTGAGTTTGTAACTTTGGATTGCAAAACCTGTAGATGGCTCAAAAATAGCATCTGATTGGGGTGGGGGAGTAGATTAACTCCCAGTGTGAAAATGCTTTCTATCAGCACAAATCAGTGCTTATAACTTCCTCCTTGGTGCACCAGGAGACTCCAAAAGCAATTTGACCATGGTCCTAGCCAGTATGTCTCAGAATGTATCTGAGCTATCATCTTCTTAATTCTAAATTCTTTTGTTTTCCCACTAAGCCCACTTGCCTTTCAGTATTTAAATATATGGAAACAAAGACAACAAGAATAACTTTCATAGTTCTCTGTTAACATATTCAGAGGCAGCTATGTGACCCACTGGACAGACTTCTGGATTTAGTGTTAAGGATGCATGAGTTTAAATCCTGCCTCAGACACTTTCCCTCCATGTGATCCTGTAGAAGTCATCTAAACCTTATTTGTCTTGGTTTCCTCTTCTGTAAAAATGGGGACAATAATTGCACTTCTTCAGGTTCTTGTAGGGCTCAAATACAATAATATAATAGCTCTTTGCAAACTTTAGAGAACTAAATAAATGCTTGCTAACTTGTATTATTGTTTGCTAACCGGTATTATTCTTAAGTACTAGACTAATAATATTTGGAGGATTATTAAATAGGATTCTAGATCTGAAGTTGGAGGAGACCATGAAGTATTTTTTGGTCCATTCCCCTTATTTTAAACACAAAGAGGAAACTGAGACTCAGGAAGGTTAAATGACTTCCTCCGTGTCATATAGGTTGTGACTAAATGATGACAATGCATTTTTCAGAACCATTCAAAATGGACCAGGGAAAAAAGAAATCTTAAATTTCAACAAGAGAGTTTTAGATTGGCTGTTTCATTTGTTGAATAGTTTACCACACATTATGGCTCCTTTTTTGTATTGTCCTTGTCTATAGACAGATATTGATCTTTCTAGGAGAAGATGGGATAAATTTCTGTTTGGAGACCAGACTAGATGTTCTCTGATAACAGCTTATAGCCCCGACCATTGTTTCATGGTTCAGACTGTCCATAGAATTTGCCATTAGTCAAAGTCAATTCAGAGATTTTAGTCATCTGCTTTTGACTACCTTGTGAACAACCGTTCTCATTACATTTAGACCTTACTTTTTTGAATACACCCCACATTTTGAACATCTCTCAGTAAAGTGAATTTGACTACAATAAATTGAATTTCAAATGAGAGTCAGGTAGAAATGAGAACAGAGTTGATTACATAAACATGAAGTCCTTCTCTGGAGGTGAGGGGGAGGGGCACAGGTTTATGATCACTGCTCTCCACTGCACATCCATACAAATATGTGTTGCTGTCTAGAGTAACTTGAAGTCCTAATATATGACTCCTGCTCTGGGGAGCATACATATTCATATTATTATTATTGACATATTTGAATTTAAGAGAAGCCATTAAAGGTTCTATTTTTCTAAACCCAGAACAGAATAATCAGAATGGATTATTGGATCTTAAGATTCAAAAATCATCGAAGGTCATAGGATGATAAATTTAGAGCTGGAAGGATGTAGCAGAGCTCTTAGTCCCTTAATTTAGAGATGAAGAAACTGAGTTTTGTAGAAGTGAAGTGACTTACCCGAGGTGCCAAAGCAGGGATTTGAAGCCAGAGTTTCTGGCATCAAATACAGTACCCTCTCCGATGAGGAAAAAAGCTTAGAAAGGTTAAATGATTTTCCCAATGTCACCAGTACTAGGTAGAAAAGGTAGGATTCTCTGGTTTCCAATGCCTACTAACTGTGTGACTTTCCAGCTTCACATTCTTCACTTAAAAACAGGGTTTGTACAACTATCCCATAAGATCTTTTCCTATTCTAAATCTACTTTCCTCCAAATCTAGTATTCTTTCCATTACACAGTTAGCATTCAATGAATGAAAACCTATTAAGTTTTTATTAAGAAAAAACAAAACAAGGGGCAGCTAGGTGGCACACTGATTAGAGCACCGGCCCTGGAGTCAGGAGGACCTGAGTTCAAATCCAGCCTCAGACACTTAACGCATATGAGCTGTGAGACTCTGGGCAAGTCACTTAACCCCAATTGCCTCACCAAAAAAAAAAAAAAAAGGATACCTGGCCTTCCATATGATCTGGAGAAGATTTGAAGGCACTGTCAATTGCTTTTCGCTTTCTCCTTGAGTACCAGGTTTCATCTTGTGTCTTATCAGCCATGCTGCTATTCCTAAAGCAGAGGTTTTACTATGTCCCTAGCTTGAATAAGTAGCTTCAGTGCCTCCCGATCACCTCTAGTTTAAAACACAAACTCCTTCATTTGCTTTTAGCATGATTACTTATTCATTCCCTTTCATGTACTGTATGTTTGAGCCAAATTGGCTTACTTCCTGTCTCTGTACATGACATTCCATCTCTCACATCTATGCCATTGTATAGACTGTCCTACACGCCTGCAAAGTACCTCCCACCTCCCTGTCTTTGAATCTCTAACTTCTTTAAAAGCACAGTTCAAATGTGTAATGAAATTCCTGATCCCATTCCCAGTTGTTCGTAACTCCAAATGGAAATGACCTTATATTTAAATTGTATATGTTTTATGTTACCTTGCATTCATTTTGCATTACCCTTAAAAAAGTTCCCCTAACAATACATTCTTGTAGGTAGGGACATTCTTTATTTTGGCTTCTTTCTCTATAAGGCTTTAAAGTTTAGCACTATGTATCAAGTATGACACTGTGAGAAAATAATTATTAATAATGGCTTTCTTGGGGGGATGCAGAGATCAGTTCTCTTTTCTCCCCCACACTCCAGAAAGTTCAAATCTTGCCTGGGACAAAGCCAAGGGAACAAAAGAAATGGAGACTTTCTTTTGTCTTGCTCGTTGAAGGATTGATGGGATCAAACCATACCTAGATATTTGACTTCACCTTTTACCTTCATCCAGGGTCTTTTACATTCTTTCCCTGAAGTCATCTGTATAGTTCATTTTCATTTAGATCACACTCAATTCATGTCAACCATGGAATTGAATGATGATAACCAATTAGCTTTGATCAAAGTATAATGACCCACCTCTATCAAATGTGGCTAAAACCTTTGTCCATGCCAGGGCCTCAGTTTCTTGGTGCATGCTCTTCCTCTTAGGACAGTGTAAGTTTTGTAGATCTTCTAAACTCTCCTTGAGACCACATGCTGTCTCTCTGAGAGAAAACCTGGGCCTTAGGCTTTGCCCCTAATCATATTAACTGCTACAGGGTCAATTCTTAACTGATATATTAATAAAATAACAATATGCTTACTGCCAAAACTGATGCAATAGCAAGTAATATATTAAAAACATAACAATAGCAATTAATTCATAAAATACACTTGTAGCTTAATTAATTTTTAAAATCACAACATAAATGAAGCAATGAACCAAAGTCTGCCAAATACCATTACTATTAATATCTATGGGGGAAGTAACCAGTTTGGCAAGTTTAAACAGTATGATCCCAGGAGACCCCTTTTGCCTAGACAGCTGTTATTTGTCCTTCATTTTTAAAGAGGACCAATAACATCATAGGATATCTAGACTTGTTCGTGAATTGGATTTAAGTGAGGCCGAGTTGCACAAAGTCATCAGCCTTGTTCTCTTTTCCAGAGTCACTGAAGTCTAGTAGCAAAACAAAAGTTAAGACAACTGGCAGTGTCCCAGAATACAGTGGATGACCTTGGCATCTTCAGTCTCTGACCAAGCTCTTAAGCACTCCAAAGTGCCTGCTTCAGTAGCCTTTATGGCCATTGGAACAAATTGTCCACATTAGGAGAAGTCTTTACGTACTTCAAATGCCTCTAACTAACGGCTATTGTTAGGGCTTTCTGAGTCCTTTACCAGGGCTGTTCATCTGCCTTTGGTGGCTACCTGGCTTTCCACTCTCACCTGTGGCTTCCGGAATCTGTAGCATTGGCAGTGGCCACATCCCAATAAACTGTCTTGGCAGATGAGCTAAACCAGGTTGAAGATAACTGATGGGCCTGGACAGCTAAGTCCTTGATGTGGACAAAGTTTGAAGGCAAAAGGAGAAGGAGATCATAGAGCATGAGATGGCTAGATAGTATCGTGAATTCAACAAACATGAACTTGGACAGCCTTAGGGAGATGGTAGATGATAGAAGGTTGGGCTTTGATACAGGAGGTTACAAAAAATCAGATACAATTGAATGACAAAATAACAGCTAGATAGCTAGTTTCTGAGATCATGCCTCCTAGGAAATTTGGATTTAAGGATATGGATCCTGAAAAAAAGGGGGGCAGCTAGGTGACACAGTGGATAAAGCACAGACCCTGAATTCAGGAGTACCTGAGTTCAAATCTGGCCTCAGACATTTGACACTTACTAGCTGTGTGACCCTGGGTAAGTCCCTTAACCCTCATTGCCCTGCAAAAAAAAAAAAAAAAAGAATATGGATCATGAACTCACCTATTCCAGAGTACCATAGGATAGCACATGTATGATTCTATAGGAACACTTTAATCACACTAATTGTTTCTATTTCTTCTGCTGGGATTATACCTAGGAATCCTCCTCTTAAGACTACATACCAATTTATGCCAGGTTCTTTTACTAGAAGTCATCATGATCAGTCACCACCATCTGTTGTGGTACAAGAGGTGGTATGTTACAGACAGAATTGAGATGTTCTTTCCCTTTGTTACTCCTCTTGAAAAAAGGATACAAGGAAAAAGGGGGAAAGACAAAAAAGCTTTTGCCTATCACACACTTTTTTGGCACAAAGTCATTCTTTAACCAGACCCTATTCTCCTTGTACCCACCCAACCAGTTAACGAGTAAAAAGCTGCATCAATTTATACACACACACACACACACACACACACACACACACACACACACACACATTTATTTATTTGTCTCACCAATTACATAATTTTGGCGGAGGGGCATGGCAATGAGGGTTAAGTGACTTGCCCAGGGTCACACAGCTAGTAAGTGTCAAGTGTCTGAGGGCAGATTTGATCTCAGGTCCTCCTGAATTCAGGGCCAGGGCTTTATCCACTGAGCCACCTAGCTGCCCTGTCTCACCAATTACAATAAACATTCTTGTGAGTAGAGAGTTTTTCCTTCTTTGTATTTGTCTTTTTAGCCCCTATCATACCACTTGGAAAGCAGAGTCAGTGATTCATAAATAATCATTGATTAATTGAATTGCTCATGACCTATAATTTCATCAAATTGATCAGGAATGTGTATCTCCAGCTATCCACCTACCCACACACATGCTTTTTGAGTGAGCCAATCCACTCTTCTATATTATAGAAAAACTAATATGGGCAAGTGTAACAGATAATTCCAAACCTCCATTCATACCTAGTCTTTCTTATGCCTCCTACTTGCTAATCTTACTAAAATCAATTTAAGAAATGATAAGCTTCATTTCTTTAAAACTGTCTTTTAGATGAAATATGAAAGTGAAATGGTGACTACTTGAAAGAAGAGGAAGCATTCAGTGTGTTTTATGTTACTTAGAAAAGTAGCCTCTGGAATAAAGACCCTTGTTTAGTACTCCATTCTTTTCCAAACTTTAGAGCAAACTTGCAAGAGGTGAGGATGTTCATTTTCTAAGTGCTATACTGGTACCACAAAATACTAAAGAGTAATGCTTCTATCATGTCAGCTAAATCTCAGGATTTATTTTATAAAAGGGCAAGAATTGCACAGGATGAGAAAGTTGTAAGAATTTGTCATATGGCCAGGTGTCAGGAATACTAACTCAGTGATATATTCTTTTGGTTTTTCTATACCATTCTTTCTTATTAAGCTGAATTCCATCCCTCTTGTGAAGTAGATAACATGCTATAAGGTTATTTAAGGAATTCTGACCATGGAGTTCTGGGTACTGGTGAGGACCCTTGCATGATAGGAAAATTCTTGTGCCTAATAGAATCATAGCATCTTCACCCTCAAAGACCTTCTAGTCAAAATCAACTTGAACAAATATTCCCTCTACAACAAAGTAGACAAGTAAATGGTCATGGAGTCTTTGTTTAAAGATCTCCAGCAATGCTATTCTTGTACTCTTGAGTAATTCTATGTATTTCTTAGGAAGGTATGTGTGTGTGTATGTGCACATGCACACATGAGCGTGCTTACATGCCTGCAATTACATAAAACATCAGTATGTCTCTTTGAAACTTTTACCTAATTCTCCTAGAACTGCCTTTTATATAAAGCCCAATGAAACAAAAAGTGTACCCCTGTTATGTAACATCTCCCTTTCTTAATGTAGCCTAAGCTCACATTAACTTTTTTTTAAGTTGTCATACTAATGGCTTATCATGAATTTACCATCCACAAAAATTCAATATTTTTTTAGATTAACTATTTAAATTTTGTCTCAAAAAAGCTTCTCAGTTCTGTACTTCTGAAGTGAATTTTTGAGTGAGAATTAAATATACTCCCATTAAATTTTACTCTATTGGGGCAGCTAGGTGGTGCAGTGGATAAAGCACTGGCCCTGGATTCAGGAGTACCTGAGTTCAAATCCGGCCTCAGACACTTTATTTTTACTTACTAGCTGTGTGACCCTAGGCAAGTCATTTAACCCTCATTGCCCCACAAAAAAAAAATTCTTTATTATCTTAGCCAAATATCCAAGATCATATGTGAAGCATTTGGCCTGATGGCAGCATGCATCCTGCAGGACAGGCTCAGATTAAAATATAATTGGGAAATATTTAAAATGATAAATAAAATGCAATGATAAATAAAATACAATAAAACATAGATAATTTTAATATGTGATTTTCTAAGTCAGATGTTCCCCACAGGTATTCTCCTATATGGTTTTGTGGTCCCCCATTTCTTTTCTTTTTTTTTTTCTCTTTTCATTTGTATTTATTTCCTTTATATACTTTGTACCTTTTTTTTTACATATAAGGTATTTTATTTTTTCCGTTACATGTAAAGATAGTTCTCAACTTTTGTTTATAAAGCTTTACAATTTCAGATTTTTCTCCCTCCCTCCCCTCCCTCCCCCCTCCCCTAGACAGCAGGTAATCTGATATAGGTTATATCTATATATCTATATACATATACATATATATATATATATATATATACACACACACACATATATATCCATAATAACATTAATCCTATTTCTGCATTAATCCTGTTATAAGAGAAAAAATCAGGGCAGTCATGCAAAACCTCAAAATAGAAAAAAAAAAAAAACAACAGCACCCAAAACAAACGAAATAGTATGGTTCAATCAGCATCTATACTCCACAGTTTTTGTTTTGTTTTTTTTTTCTTGGATTTGGAGATCCTATTCTATCATGA
Source organism: Dromiciops gliroides (assembly GCF_019393635.1). Taxonomy (NCBI): domain Eukaryota; kingdom Metazoa; phylum Chordata; class Mammalia; order Microbiotheria; family Microbiotheriidae; genus Dromiciops; species Dromiciops gliroides. Next base: position 151,211,000 of record NC_057865.1, on the reverse strand, counting down.
GTTCCCTGGAACTCTTCTGTACCATTGCATTGGTCAGAAGAATATAGTCCATCACAGTAGGTCAACACTCAATGTTGATGATACTGTGTACAATGTTCTTCTGGTTCTGCTCATCTCACTCATCATCAGCTCACGTAAGACCCTCCAGGTTTCTCTGAACTCTTTCTGCTCATCATTTCTTACAGCACAATAGTCCCCATTTTTTAAATTTATTTTTGGGGGTGGGGCAATGAGGGTTAAGTGACTTGCCCAGGGTCACACAAGTGTCAAGTGTCTGAGATTGGATTTGAACTCAGGTTCTCCTGAATCCAGTGCCAGCGCTTTATCCACTGCACCACCCAGCTGCCCCTCCCCATTTCTTTTTGAGTTTGACACTGCTATTCTAGATTATCGGGATATTTTGGATCTTGACTGAGACAGTGTGTTGACATTGTACAGACCATTTTAAGACCATGGAAAATTGTGTTTTAGGTGTAATGAAGGTTTGGTGTATTCCCAGATCACACAAGATAGAGCCAAAGCATCCATATGGAAGACACTAGGAACTTGCTACTGAGTGACAGGAGGGTTGGTGTACGAATGAATTGTCTGCATTTGCCTACCACATGGTGAGGAACACCATATTCTGGGCTATTATTTTAAAGATGCAGGCAAGTTCCAACTATGCAGCAAGTAAAATTAGACTACTTCCAGTCATGTGCTAAGCTAATAGTAGAATGACCACAACTACACCAGTCTTTCTGTCTAACAGAAGCAGATCACTGTTGCAGGTATGTCCATCTTAAGCAATCTGGACATGCAACAAAACTCAGATACAAAGGAAATAGAAGTTATTTTGCTTTCAAGTTACTCCATTCTACATATCTTTAGAATAAAGGACAAGTGCATGTGGCCACCAAGAGCTAGTATCAGTTTATTCTCCTTTCATTTTCTTTTCCTTTTCCATATCCTTTCTTTTTCCCTCTTCTTTCTTCTATTCATTTAGTTGTCTTTCCTTCATTCTTGAAGAGGACCATGACATCAGGGTGATGCCATGATTTGCACTAAATTCCATTTAAGTTTAGGGAGGGCTGTGCAAGGTCACCAACCTCACTCTCTCGAGCCAAATGGGTCCAGTGCCAAGATAAAGATATATAGAAAGATACATACATACACACATATACAAATATATACACACATGTACATACATACACACACACGTGTGTATGTGTATATATATATATGTATATATATATGGACAAATGTTGATGGCCCCAGATGTTTAAGGCAATTGGGGTTAAGTGACTTGCCCAGGGTCATTACAAGTGTGTGAGGTGAGATTTGAATTCAGATCCTCTTGACTCCAGGGTTATTGCTCTACCCACTGTGCCACTTAGCTGGCCCAATATTCATTTGTAGAATGTCTTAGAGGAGATAGTAGTCCTAGTGAAAATTTTTAAGTTTCATCTTTTTGATAAGAATACTTTTCTGGGGCAGAGAACCTGAGTTCAAATCTGGCCTCAGACACTTGACACTTACTAGCTGTCTGACACTGGGCAAGTCACTTGACCCTCATTGCCCTGCAAAAAAAAAAAAAGAAAAAAAGAATACTTTTCCAATTTATGGAAGTAGAGCATACATCTCTATTTTCACATGATACCTTCCAGATGTTTATCTCAGACCACATTTTGGAAATGAATTCCAAGGTGGTTGGCTTCTGATGATCTAAAACAGGGGGAAACTAATGAATCTTGTGTACTCCACTCCTTGCAAAATTAAATTAAAATTTTTTAATTTAATTTTTTTAATTAATATTTTTGGTCTCAAATACATATAAGAAACTATTTAAATAATTTAATAAAAAGACACAGCTTTAAAATGCTAAGATATTGAGAGAAATGGCATATGGGAAAAGCCTGATAAAAAGTTCTACCTTAAAAAAAAATAAACAAAAAGTTGTACCTTTTTTGCAACTTGGTGAGTGATCCTGAGTTTGCCACAATGTGACATCAAAATTCTCTTTTTGAGAATGTGCATTGCCATGTGTATTACCAGTCTCAATTCCAGAGCAAAAGAAAGGACCTCAATTTACATTTCTATATCTCTCTGAATTTCCCACCATAATTATAAAATACCTCTAATAGAGGTATTTATATATTCTCTGTGTGGCAATAATCATTTTTATTCACTTATGATTGATTTATTCTTCAACCAATTGTCCTTTGTATTAAATCATCTGCTGAAACAAGCAGTTGTTCATTTGTTTCAATCATGTCCAATTCTTCATGACCCCATTTGGGGTGTTTTTGGCAATGACACTGGAGTGGTTTGTTTTGCCTTTCCTTAGCTCATTTTACAGATGAAGAAACTAAGAAAAAACTGAATTAAGTGACTTGTCCAGGCTCATATACCTAGGAAGTGTCTGAAGCTGGATTTGATCTCAGGTCTTCCTGACTCCAGGCCCAGTGCTCTATCCATTTAACTACCAAGCTGCTCTTCAAACAAGTAGTACCACCTGCAATATTCTCTAATCAGGTGTCTGGAAAATAGAGTTGTTTACCACTCTCTAGAAGGGCTGACCTTGGTCAAGTCCCCTAAACCTCTGATATCCTGGTATTGATGTCCTTATCTTTTTAATCATAAAAGTATTTTATTATTTTTTAGTTACATGTAGAAATAGTTTTCAACATTTGTTTTTATAAGATTTCCAGTTCCAAATTTTTCTCACTCCCTCCCCTCCCTTCCCCCTCTCCAAGACAGCAAGCAGTCTGATACAGGTGGTATATGTACAATCACATTAACATATTTCTGCATTAGTCATGCTGTGAAAGAAGAATCAGAACAAAAGGGAAAAACTTCAAAAAACACAAATGAAAAATAGAAACAATATGGTTCAATCTGCGTCTATATTCCACAGGGTTTTTTGTTTGTTTGTTTGTTTTCTGTATTTGGAGAGCATTTTCCATCCTGAGTCTTTGGAATTGTCTTGGACCATTGTATTGCTGAGAAGAGTCAAGTCTATCACAGTTGATCATTACACAATATTGTTGATACTGTGTACAATGTTCTCCTGGTTCTGCTCATCTCAACATCAGTTCATGTAAGTCCTTCCAGGTTTCTCTAATCTGCCTGCTCATCAGATGTCCTTATCTTTTGTTGTTGTTGTTTGTTTTGTTTTGTTTTTTCTTTGTTTTGGATGTCCTTATCTTTTAAAAGAAAAGGTTAATATATGATTTTTGCCAGACACATAACCCCAATAAGACATTGACTGAAAAAAAAAATACTCCAAAGACACAAAGATATTTATGGCAGCACTTTTTGTTGTAACAAAGAACTGGAAGCAAAGTAGATTCCCATCAATCAAGGAATGGCTAAACAAATTGTAAGACATGACTGCAATGGGATATTATTGATCTACCAGAAATGACAAATACCATAGCTTCAGAGAAGCCTGAAAAGGCTTATATGAGCTCATCAAAAACAAAGTAAACAGAACCAGGATATTAATACATACAATGACCACAATAATGTAAATGTGGGGAAAAATACTACCAAAAACAGTTGAACATGAGCATTGCAAACTTATGAAATACAAAGGAAAGATATGACAGCATGTTTCTTCAAGTTCCTTAGGTGATATGAGAGTGAATAGATGTAGAAGGAGGAAGCTAGGTGATTCAATGGGAATAGGGTTAGGTTTGAAATGAGGAAGTCATGAGTTCAGACACTGTGTAACTGGGGTTAATGAGAAAGTTACTTAATTTTTCTCAGCCTCAATTTCTTAATTGGTGAAATGAGGGGAATGACATCTATCTATCTAAAGGGATTGTTGTGAGGAGCAAATGAGATATTATATGTTAAAGTGGATTGCAAATCTTAATGTATTTTGTAAATGCTAGCAAAATGAAATATAAATGAAATAATACCTGTAATGACATCTTTATTTTTCTATATGTTGATTTTTTTTGCTGATTTTTTCCTTCATTGTTGTTTCTTTAGAAGAGTATTAATTAAAAAATATATCTCTGAGAGGAGGATAAAGGGGAAAATCTAAGTGATGTTGAAAACAGAATTTATCAATAAAGATATATGCATATATATGTATATATATGTATATATGTAGGGATATGCATCCCCTTCTAGCTCTAAAATGTCTCTGACATTTATGTTCACTCATCATATTCATAGGATGATCACTCTTTTTTTCTCCACAAAAGTATTTTATTATTTTCCAGTTACATTTAAAGATAGTTTGCAATATTTGTTTTTATAAGATTTCTAGTTTCAATTTTTCTCCCTCCTTCCCCTCCCTTCCCCCTCCCCAAGACAGCTAGCAATCCCATGTGTGTTTTATATGTAGGATGATCATTGTAAAGGGAGAAGTGATCTTGGTGGTGATCTGGTCCACACTTATCATTTTAGAGATAAGGAAAATGAGGCTGAGATTGATTAAGTGATTTGCTTAGATTGTGACTATGGTCTGCAGATAGGAAATGTGAGAAGTAGGATTTTGAACCTAAATAATTTTTTTTTGTATTCATTTAGATTTATCTTGTGTTGACTTCTAAAAACTGCTTCTGCCCTTCACCATTTTGCCAGGAGCTGTGAGGCTGAATAAGGAAACCCTGAATTTAGAACTCAAATCTACTTCTGAATCCTCTTTTCATAGGGATTTCCCTTAAGTCTACATTATACAGAGGATGCAGCACCTGAACCCTATGTGAGAGAGAGTCTTGGACAGCAGAATCTTTACTTCTTTTCACACTACCAGGCATTGCTGATATTTGCACCCAGTCTTTTGTGCTCCATATGGAAAGATGTACTTGTACATCAGCCTTTTCAACCTCACTTGCTTGTAGGGATAAATGAGTTCTTCTAGACTCATGATCTATTATGAAAGTTAACCAACACCAGAGAGGGAGATAGATTATAAGGACCTAACTAGATTATAAGCACCTTGAGTGCAGGGGCTTGTTCTTTTTTTTAATTTCACTAATGTTTTATTTATAAGGGGTAGCTAGGTGACCCATTGGATAGAACACTGGGCTTAGAATGAGGAAGACTCATCTTCCTGAGTTCAAATCTAGCTTCTGAAACTGACTAGCTGTGTGACCCTGGGCAAGTTACTTAATGCTGTTTCCCTCAGTTTCCTCATCTGTAAAAATGAACTGGAGAAGGAAATGGAAAACCACTACAGTATCTTTGCCAAGAAACCTCCAAATGGAATCATGAAGGGTGGGATACAACTTATAATGACTGAGCAAAAAAAATGTTTATACACACTAAGTGATGATATTGTTGATTATATGTATGCATTTTTGCATGTGTGGGGGGGATAATAAGGGTTAAGTGACTTGCCCAGGGTCACACAGCTAGTAAGTGTTTAGTGTCTGAGGCTGGATTTGAACTCAGGTACTCCTGACTACAGGGCTGGTGCTCTATCCACTGTGCCACCTAGCTGCCCCATGCATTTTAAATAAAAACCAGCAAAGGCCTGATAAATCTGCTTACTTTGTCACCTCTCCAATATTCACAATAAAATTAAATCTATTGTACATATTTTTTCCTGAGGCAGAGGGTATTTCATTGAAATTCAAAGTTCAGGGAAGCACACACTGGGTAGGAATAACACCTTATTTCCAAATATAGAATAAGAGATAGCCCTAAGATTTGAAGATGATATATAACATTTCTTTTTTTCTTGGGTGACTTAAAAAGGGTACCAGGTTGCACAGGAGATAGAAAACTGGACCTGGAGTCAGTCAGGCCCGAGTTCAAACACTTAGATACTTTCTAGTTGTGTGACTCTAGGAAAAGTCACTTTAGCTATCTGCCTCAGTTCCCTCATCTATCAAAATTTATATAATACACACACACACTACATATATATGTATATATATATATAAACACTATATGTATGTATGTATAAATTTATATTATAACTACAGTACTCCCCCAGAGCTGTTTTAAGGATAAAATGTAATAATTATTTGTTAATCAATGTATAAACCTTAAAGTATGGGGCAGCTAGGTGGTGCAGTAGATAGAGCACCGGCCCTGGATTCAGGAGGACCTGAGTTCAAATCCGGCCTCAGACACTTAACACTTACTAGCTGTGTGACCCTGGGCAAGTCGCTTAACCCCAATTGCCTCACCAAAAAAAAAAAAAACACCTTAAAGTACTACTCAAATGCTAGTTATTATGGTTCTTATTATTACTTATTAACACTGAAAGAAGGAAAGATCTGTGTATCCTGGAAGATTCTATAAGAATCAATATGATTTCAAAAGAATGTAAGAATGGAAACTGAATTATGTACTTAAGATGATTAAAGATGGACTTTAGGCTAGTTGTTTTGCATGTATTCATGACTTTCAGAAAGGTGAATATAATTTGACCCACAGTACACCAGTGCACACCTCTGTGCTATTTGCCATGCTTTATATCTGTGCTGAAGCTCAACTATCATTGAGGTTACCAAAAGGAAATCACTTGTTTATCTTTGAGATAATAGAGGTTCTTCTGGGTTTAATAATGGTACTTCCAACATCACTTTTAGATGCGCATGTAGGGGGCAGCTAGGTGGCACAGTGGATAAAGCACTGACCCTGGATTCAGGAGGAACTGAGTTCAAATCTGGCCTCAGAGACTTGACACTTACTAGCTGTGTGACCCTGGGCAAGTCACTTAACCCTCATTGCCATGGAGAAAAAAAAAAAAAAAGATGTGCTGGGAACATCTTTTAAGATTGTAACCCTTAGAATGACCCTAAACATATTACAAGTGAAGATTACTCATATTTCTGTAAAATATAGGTGTCATTATAACATACTTTGACAGCATTACTATTACTTATTATTTGAATTTAATCATATATTTAGATAACATAATTATAGAACTGGAGGGAACTTAAGAGGTCATTCATTTGAACAGCCATATTTTGAAGATAAGGTAAATGAGGTCCCATGAAGTTGAAGTTAAATGATTTGCCCAAGGCCACAGCTAGTGATAGCTATTCTAGTCTCAAAATATTCTTCTTTTAACATTGTTCTTTGCCACTATAGAATGTTATTTTTCATCCAGTGGTATTCTAGAGCTTCATTATTTAGTGTCTGCCCTACATCTATACTTTTTTGGAGCCATGTATATTATTAAATATTTGTCTTCAAATGCATTCACTTAAGTAATAGAACTATGAATATATTTAAAATCTCATTACCCAGCTCTACAAAGGTGAATTTCAACTTAGAAAAAAGACATATTTCTCAGGCCTTCCTACCAATTGTTTTTTTTCCCTATTGCACCGGTATCTTGAAGGAGAATAATTGAAAGCATTAAGCATTGTCTTTCTCAATTATTAGTTTTTGTTGATATATTTGGTTTTTACAGCATCTTCATTTTGGAACATAATCTTCTCCTTTTCTCTCCCCTTATAAAACAATAAAAAAAGAAAGAAGGGGAGAAGTATAGTGCAAAGAAATTAGTCAAAATAGATATATAAGTCTGATTTGTGTGTGTGTGTATTTGTGTGTGTAGACTAGTAGCATGATTATTTATGGGAAATAAATCATACTTTTAAACTGCAGGAATATATTTATTGCTAACTTGCCTAAGATGTTAATAAATAAATCTTCAAGGTATACCTACCTCAAAAGGAAGACATGTTAAAAGGTTGCTACTTATATAGACACATACATACATACACCAGTTGATTGAGATAGGAAATAGAAATGTGTACCACTAAAGAGGATTTTGATGATTTTTTTCCTGGAAAGATTTATTTTGTATTTTTAAATCTGTTTTAAAAGCAATACATCAGTTTTAATCTACTGGAACTGTGTGTATATAATGTTGATAAAGCACTTCCTTTAACCTTTGAAATATAACGTAACCTATGATTCAGGGCTGTCTAGGGATTCTAGGCTTAATCAAGATACTAATTGTCTAGTCTGGACCCAAGGCTTTGATTCCAAAACTTCACGTTTCCTTACTTTGGCTCTTCATGCTCACCTGGATTAATATAGGACAATCTTCCCCACTCATCCCTCCCCCAACAACAAAAAAAAACCCAAAACCTATGTATAGCTACTGTACATATCTGCCATATCCTTGATGGGTACTTAATGTATGATACTAATATCTAGTATGGGAAAACCTTTATTTCACTCATGAAAGCAAATTTTTAAAATGCCAAGGATTTATAAGTGTCATTAACAAATACAGAAACAAAGCACCCAAATATCCCATAACCTCACCTAGGAAGCTGATGGAATTTATTACTCTTGTCGGGGCAATCCTTTGTCATTCTAGTGCATCTTATACAGCTGTGTTTAGATTCCCTGAGAAGTAAAGATGCTTTAAAAGTAGGTGAATGGGAGCACCTCCTATATTCCTATAACTCCCTGTATTTACCTTCCATCTGCCCTGGAGCCCTTAGCACCCTCTGCTTTCTTCTAGGAGAATGATACATATACACTAGGAAACTTCTCTTTAGAAAGTCTGATGGCCAAACTCTCAAACTAAGGAACTCTCCAACTTGACTTTATCCATCAAGCAACTGATTCTCAAAGCTGGTGCTGCCTATTAAATATGTTCCCTGCTAGAAGGCTAGATGCCAGCATCATGCTGCCTAAAGAATTAAAAATCCTCCCCGCTACACAGAAAGCTGGCATTCAGACACAGTTCTTGAACTCGTCCTCTTGGGCTACTATCCTATGCTTCGGGTGTAAATCATCACTGAAATCTCCTGATTAGGACTAGGAGTTCGCCCCTCCTATTCATCCCCTTTTACCATCCCCCTCTAGTCCTAAGGAAAAGACAAAGAGGGAATCTTTCAGAGGCACAGGGAGAGAGACCAGGTTGCTTTTATTATTATTATTATTATTATTATTATTATTATTATTATTATTATTATTATTATTATTGAGACATGTCTGTTCCTCAGGAAAGCAATCATTAGGAAGGAGTTTCCTGTGTCCTATCAGTTGAGTCTAAGTAGTAGCCCTGCCTCATAATCTCATCAGGAAGATTAGCTTCTCAATTTGATTAGGGACTGCCTGGATCCATGCCACACCTCTCACTCTCCAGTAAGTCTTTTAATTATTAAACTTTACATATCTTAGTTTGAAAATATAGTTTTCCCACAATGCAATAATTTTCCTCAAAGAAGTCATTGTTGTTTGCATTTATCCTCATAATTTCTTTACAAGAAATTTATGACAAAGGGTCAGATCTACCTGTTATTGTAAAATAAAGCATGATCTCTAAATTAGATGACATTGCTCTTTTGAAAGATAGACATCGGGGCGGCTAGGTGGCAAAGTGGATAAAGCACCGGCCCTGGAGTCAGGAGTACTTGAGTTCAAATCCGGCCTCAGACACTTAACACTTACTAGCTGTGTGACCCTGGGCAAGTCACTTAACCCCAATTGCCTCACCAAAAAAAAAAAAAAAAGATAGACATTAAAGCGGGGGTGGGGGGGCAATATATGTAGGTATATATACAGAAAGGCCTCATTGGTAATAAACAATCTTGTGATTCTCTGTAGAGAAACTACTGGATTTTAATTGACTCTGGAACTTGTAATACAGTTTTTCATTGGTTTTCATTAGCAGAAACAATTAATCAAGATACTAAGAAGCCCATGTTGGACACATCATAACAGCCAGAACACAATTAGGCAGGTTCTTGGATAACTCATATTTTAGTGGGATTTTTGCCTGAATTACCAGACTAATTGCTTTCATTATTTTATTTCTTTTTGCTTTGCTTATGGAGACTTGATATGATTGTAATGGGGGTATGATTATTGTGAAAGTTATTTCAGGTCCGATTTTGTTAGTAACGTTGATGCTAGTGGAATCATTTAGGACTTTATATGGTAATGTTGTTGTTGATTGCTCAAGTGCATCAAGAAAATCTCATTCACAAAATACAAACAAACAGCATCTTTGACACTAATACCTAGTGCTAAATGATGGACATAGGATTTTATAGCACATAAGAACTTCAAAATGAGCCAGCCTTTTGTATGCTCACACTCTTTAAGATCATTTTTCTTAAAGATGATAAATGAACTGGAAATTCCATTTACTTCTAGGTAGCAAATAAAAGTGTAATTTGTTTACTTTGAGTTGATTATCAACATTCCACTTATTGCACATAAAATAAGCCAGCAACCATTTCCTTAAGCCATGAAGTTAGCAGCTTTTGTTTTACCTTTTTTTTTTCAATTGTAAGGTTGAGAAATATCTTCATTCACATTAGAAAGCCTATTTATATATTGTGCCTCATGTTTTTTTTGTGTTGCTATAACTGAGAAACAAAATAGAAGTGGAAAACTTTGGCATAGTGAGAGGACCAACAAAGGGTAAAATTTGCTAGACTTGTCACTAAATGGAACATGAGTTTACCAGCAAAGTCTTGGGGTAGATCACAGTTCATCAGGGCCCAACTAACTTTAAAAAAAATAATAATATTTTATTTTGCTTTTTTCCAATTACATGTAAAGATAGTTTTCAACATTTATTTATTTATTTTTTTTAGTGAGGCAATTGGCGTTAAGTGACTTGCCCAGGGTCACACAGCTAGTAAGTGTTAAGTGTCTGAGGCCAGATTTGAACTCAGGTCCTCCTGACTCCAGGGCCGGTGCTCTATCCACTGCGCCACCTAGCTGCCCCCTTCAACATTTATTTTTGTAAGATTTTGAGTTCCAAATTTTTTCCATCCCCTCCTGTCCATTGCCCTTCCCCAACACAGCAAGCTATCTGATAGGTTATACAGTACAATTATGCTGAACATATTTTCACATTGGTCATTCAACTAACTTTTTACATATGTGGAAATTAAAGCCCAGGAGCGATAAAATGACTTGTCATTTTATAATAAGTAACTCTTCGGTGGAGGGATAAATTCATTGGATAATGTGCTTTTAATACTAGACATGCTATTTGAGTCAAGATCAGGGGTTAATATTGTGCTGGAATATGACTTTGAAAAGATCGGTCATGAGTGAGATTTGAGGAATAATTCTTTAGTGGCATACCAATAATAGTACATTGACATTCACGTTGATATAGCCATTAGGTTCCTCACATCGCTCACAAAGCTTCTATCCAACCATTATATATGTCTACTAGTCATTGTCTGTTTCTTCTGAGACCCAATTTTCATTCTTGTCTATCAGTGCATATCTCTCAGGCTCATCTGTCTCTACCATTTAAAGTTCTGGGACTCTTCCTTAACGAAATATATCAAAATATAGCAAGGATGAGATGAGACAGAAACATTATTAACATTTATGGTCTTTCCAGGTGTGACCTCTGAGTAGCATATATCATTGATCATAAATATGAGGCATTCCTATTATAGAAATGTTTTCTATTTCTCTAACCTTTGGACTACAATCATCAATCTTAAGGCTTTTCTAGGTTCATGCTGAAGCTGTCCTATGTCAGCATAGATATGGTTAAAACCTTTTTCTGTTTCTTTAAAAGTGTCTATGCTGCCTTTGGAAAAGGGTCAACATTTCTTGTTGAAGGGGAGCTAGGCGGCACAGTAGATAGAGAGCTGATTCTGGAGTCAGGTAGACTTGAGATCAAATCCAGTTTCAGACACTTACTGGCTATGTGACCTGGGCAAGTCATTTGACTCCATTTGTCTCAATTTCCTCATCTGTAAAATGAACTGGATAAGGAAATGGTAAACCACTCCAGTATCTTTGCCAAGAAAATCCCAAAAGGGGTCATGAAGAGTTGGATATAGCTTAAATGACTGAAGGATAACATTTCTTTATTAAAGATAGTGAGATTAAATAAGAAATACATTAATTTATTTTAAAATAAAATATGAAAGCAAGATTTTTTTAAAAGTTACTTAAGGATTTGTAAGAAATACGTAAGAAAAAATATTATTTTAATTTTAAGCCTGATTTTTTTTTTGGTGGGAAAGTATATTGAATACATTATGTCTTAATTTAATGAAATGGCTTTTTACAATATGAAAAAATGTAATTAATAGTTTTGAATTAATATTCAAAGCCAGGAGATAACATGTGCTTTTTACTTATTTTAAGCGAGGCAATTGGGGTTCAGCGACTTGCCCAAGGTCACACAGCTGGTAAGTGTTAAGTGTCTGAAGTCAGATTTGAACTCAGGTACTCCTGACTCCAGGGCCCGTGCTCTTATCCACTGAGCCACCTAGCTGTCCCATAACATATGCTTTTAAGTCTCTTTCTATTGCTTTCTTATTTCACAGTAATTTGCTTCATTGAAAGCAGTTGCCTCAAAAATTATCCCTTGCCAGAATAATAGCATGACAAGATACCTGAACTATCAAATAATATAACTAAAGGAAAGAAAATATAATTAACGAATTGATATTTTCATATTTGGAAAGCACCTCAAAGTCAGTCTCATCTATACCAAGCCATAGCTGAACAAGAATTTCTTCTTCAAGTGATTGTCCAGCCTTTGCCTGAAGACCTCTAGTGACAATATACTTGCTACTTCATAAGACAACCTATCCAATTTTGAGATAGCTCTAAATTTTTGCAAAGTTTTTCCCCTTTTATATAGTAAAATATGTCTCTAACTTTACCCACCATTGCTAGTTGCACACTTTTGAAAAATGTGGGCAATATAGAACAAGATGAATAAAATCATGGCACCACTAGGTAATGGAATATGGATCTATATTTAATTGATATTTTACTTTTTGAGAGTTCATATTTTTATTTTCTTTGAGGATTCTCTTTAAATCTAGCATTCTTGTTAAGGTTAAGGTAAAAAGTATATTAGAGCCTCAAGAGTACTTTAGAAGTATTCTGCTTTAGACAAGAGGATGAGCTAGATAATCTACCCAGAAAGAAATTTCTAAAATTCCTTTATTTACAATTCCCAACTTTTTCCTCACTCCATACTCATATGGAACCTGTTTTCTGTTCTTCAAAATAATATTTCTATATTTCTTCCCTGAAATTTATATATTTCATGTGTATATGTATATATGTGAGTATGTATGTACACATGTATATATATATATATATATATTTACTCATACATATGCATTTGTATATACACACTTACATATCTGTGGATATTTATATATTTACAAGAAGGAAATGTTCTTCCAAAGGGAAATGTCAATGGTCAATAATTAGTTCTAAAGAAGCATTCTTTAATGCTCCACTGGTCCTTAAAAGATAGAGCTCACCTCAAGGCAAAAGAAACCAGTGGTCAGCAGTTTGAAAAGACTATCATACACACTGGAAAATAAGAACAGAGATTGGAACAAAAAGAGCTATAATAGCTGTCTGGGTCGAACTGGAGAAGTTATCTAGAAGTTCTTTTATTAACAGAATATAAGTTTAAGAATAATTATGTGGAAAGAACATACAAAGCTAAGCATATGGCCTTCCAAGGAAAGGCAAGACACTCAACAATTTGGTGAATCAAATGGTGTTTATTTACTTCAGTAATTTCTTTCAGTTAGTAGAAAAGAGGAAAGCCCCTACCCTAACTCCAATGTCACACAATGGAAATCCTTAGGGATTTCCTTAATTCCCACATTCTCAGGGAATGTCCTGGCCAATATCTCATTCACATTACCTGAAACAATCTTACCATCCCCAAGATGGTGGAAATATTAGTCAATTAATTAGTCATTGTCCTGTGTGCTTGAAGATCAAAATGACATCACTATGTCAAGGTCAAGGGATACTGTATCTGACTGGAAGATCAGACCAACGTGAGCTGAGAAGGTACTACTACAGGTCAGGCACAAATATATCCATATAATAAACAGGGAAATGATAATGTTGGATCTAAAGTATAAGGATCAAAGGTGTAGGGAGCTATATTTGAATAGAGAGGCCAGGTATGTGGGGATAGTGATGGTGAGGATATAGTTGATTTACTTAGGGCTCCAAGAAGTCATAAACTCATGGTCTTCTCAAATCTCAGGTAATTTCTAATGAGTGTTTACTTAGTTTCACTTTATTTGGACTTCAATTTGGTCTCCGACTCATCATTACACCATTCCTTTATCATCAAAAATAGCAGCTTAAACTCATTGTATCTTCCTTTTCAGGGGAAATTGACCAATCTACTTTTTTTGCTACAGTAACGGGTGACCATGGTTGTTTGTACCTCCTCTTTTTAAGGGGCGATGGGGGGGGTAAAATCTGGGATTTCAGTAATACAGATGTGTTCAAGAAAGGAATTCCTCTGCCAATACAGACCTATAGATTCTCTATAAATAATAATCTGTATAGTGCATGAGATGCTGATAGGCTGAGTGATTTCCACCAGGTTACAGAGAAGCTAGGAGGCTCAGTGGACAGAGTACTGCACTTGGAGTCAGTAACTGAGTTCAAATTCAGCCCCATAAACTTCCTAGCTACGTGACTTTGGACAAGTTACTTAACCTCTTTTCCACTGGAGACAGAAATGGCAAACCATTCAAGTGTCTTTGACAAGAAAATCCCATGGCCAGAGGTCCATGGGAGCACAAAGGGTTGGATACAACTAAAATGATTGGATAACAGCAGAATAAACACTTATATGAAGAGATGCTTAAACCTAGGTTTTTGACTAGGGAAAATTCTTTCTTCTACTCCACATTTCCTTATGTATCATGCCAATGAATGAATAGATGGATGTCACACTTCAGTTTGATTGATAATAAATGGTTATGATCAGCCTGAATGATATGACCAGTCATTTGGTCAAGGTAATGAACCATGGTCATCACAAGCACTTGATTATTAGACCTACACAATTTAGTTACTTACATACTTAGGATCTTGGAGTGTGTGCTATTACAAATGCAGAATAGAGTCATTCATGTCAAGAGTGCTCCTGTGAAAATCCCCTACTCTGATTGCATTTAATTACATGGTGTTAGCCACAAAAAAGTCAGTTAAAAGGATAGATCCAGAATCTTAAAATATGCAGATCAGTGAGCAACCATTTGTCAAGCACTTCCTTTGTCCTAGGGACTGTGCTAGATATTGGGGACACAAAGACAAAAGGAAAAAGACTTTGCCCCACAAGGAACTTACATTTTAAAGACTGGAAAGAATACATATTTAGTCTAAAATGCATACAAAACAGATAAAGTATTATTTATCAGAGGGGACAGGGAGTGTCGAGAGGAAGTGACTGTTGAGACCAGAACATTCTCAGATAGGAGCTGGTCCTTGATCTGATTTTTGAAGTTGGGGATTTTCAGAAACAGAAGTAAGGAGAAAATGATTGCTGGACATGGGTTGTGTAAATGCCCAAAGGAAATGGGACATAAATAATGCACGATAAACAGGCCCATTTGGCTAGATTATAGAGTGTGTGATGGGGAGTAATGTACAATAAATTGCAAAAGGTGTGTTGCACCCTTGTCAAAGACTTTAAATGATAAATTTATATTTCATTCCAGGGGAGATAATGGGGCATTTTGAGCGTCTTGGGCACTTTTGGCATCTGTATGGAGTAAAGATTGAGAGAGTCAAGACAGAGAGATTTCCTAGAAAGTTTTTGCATTAAGAGTTATTGCAAGAGAAAAGGAGGACCTAAAGTACAATGGTAGCCATGTGACTGAGAAGGGAATGTGTGGAAGATGTGGAGAGAGAATCAAGGAAGACAGAGTAGAATTGAATTGCTTGAGTAGCACCTAAAACATTCTATTCTGCAGCAAAATGTGCTTTCCCAGACTTTCGGTTGTACAGTTTATTAACTCACAATCCTGGCTCACTTCAGGAGTCTACTCCCTTCACACCTGCTCAGTTCCTGCTGAGAGCCTTTGGCATTGCAGCTCCTGCATAAACAAAAATGTTATGCCTGCTTCTTTCTGCTTTGCATACATCCTAGAAGCACAAGACCTAGTTCTAACTGCTGCTGACCATGGGAGGATTATAGAGACTTCTAGGATGGCAGGGATCAATTAAGATTAAATCAGTCTGGGGCAACTTTTGAGGTTCTGGGTAAAGTCTAAATTTATATCCTCATTCAAGGTTACCTTTAATAATTTTAGAAGCACCAATTGAGCAACTGATAAATATCTTTTCACTGTCTCTCTTATCTTTAAATAGGCAATACTTACTAACTGTATCCATATTCCAAGTCTTTGCCCTAAACCCACTCTCTCTGTTGAGCTACTGAAATCTGGAGCAAACTACATTGTTTGTTAGGATATATAGATAGGTGCCCTAAAGCCTAATTACTCATTGGACTGTCATTTCATTGCTAAACCATTTATTACCCAAAGGAGACTTCTGGTACCAGTATATGGTCTCAGGGGACCACTCTAAACATCCTCTTCTGCATACATTTTTCCCCAAAGAATCAAAATATCTGCCACCACACTACTTTCAGGCAGATATATAGAAATCAATAACCTCAAGCTACAGTTGAAGCACATAGTAAGCACATTGTTTCACTAGTACTAAAGAGAATGAAAACAGAAATTTGGGGGTCTTACATTTTCTAAGCCTTGAGAGTAATTTTAGAAGTTGTGAAAATATAGTAACCCCCAAACTTTTGAAAACATGAAGTTGTCATGCTTGGGTTAATGATCATCCAGGGATCTTGGTACAGTACCTCTAACCTCTCCCCTTCTCTCTTTGTGAACTAGAAGCGCTTTAGAAATTGGTGATGGGCTCTTAAAGCACAAGAATCACCAGTGGAATATTAAAACACAATGATATTACCCATATTTGATGTTTTAGTATAATCATAATCTAATTAGATGGTTAGACTCTAGACAATAAAGCTTATCAAAATGTATTCTCTCTTTAAATCCAGATAGAAAATGGAAGCAATGCAAAAAATACTCATCAAGGGCAAATGCATAAATATAGGAAAAATCCTAACACCGAATTAAAAAAACAAACAAATCTTTGTGGTAAAAGTTTTTAAAAGCACCTTAAAAATGAACTTTAAAACTAATTTCAATGATACTGGCAAAGAAGAAGATACAAATGCAAAGGATTAAAAGACAGCTGTAAAATTCTGGTTGGTTGGCTGCAGTTCTGCTCATGAAGCACTAGCTGGCATTAGTGTGAAATTTAAATTCACTTCTGTGCTGATGATTGCCTCTTTGGAGCTCATTATCCATTCTCTGGCATAGAACTCGAGAGTAAGTAAAGCCATTTAGCTTGATTCAGGCAAAAAATAACCTCTGGATCTGTAGGTTTCTTGTAACTCAACAAATAGGTAGCCAATATCCTACTCTAAGAGGAGACATTCCTCTGGTACAACAGGGATAAGAAATAAGTTCCATAATACCCTCTGTTAAATGTGAAGCCCAGCTTTGCCTAAACTTTGTGCATGGCATTTGTAAATTATTAGAAGTCTGACATCTTTTAGTTACAATCTAAACTTTGAAATTTAATCATTCAAGAGACAGTTTCAGATTTGGCTCCTGAAAATCTCTAAGTGACTATTTTAGTCTTCTGAATTGCTCTTTTGGGGACAAAAAAAACCCAGCAAAGAGTCAGGAGATGGGTATTTTTAGTAACAGGTTAAATATTAATAAACTGACAGGTTAAATTTAATAGACCTAAGAACCACTACGTCAAACTGTATTGTTATGTGACAGAATTTAAGGGGGATGTTGAGCCTTTACAAGCTAACCATATCAGCTGGCCCCAAAGGGTGTTTAAAGATAATCAGGCTCATGTTCTTACCAGTATAGAAATCACCTTTGGAAGCAAAGGGACCAGAAAGATCTCCTCTTTCCTGTTTAACCACTGCACAGATCTAGTGAAAATCTGGAAAAGGTAAATGACATGATGGTATTATCATGAAATAGTGATAGTGTAATTATATTCAACTTGAGCTAGAAATATGAATTTCTCAGCTGGTCAGCTTACTCATCTTTTGTGTGATTGTGAGAACAAGGGTGTAGAGAATTATTTACAAAGCAATGGATTGGGAGAGGCAGAAGAATATTTTTGTTAATGCAGATAAAATAAGTTTATCAAATCATGGCTTTTCTCTCAGTATTCTTATTCTGAAACACACAATTAAATACTGACTCTAAGTATTGATATAAAAGTTTAAAAGATAGATGAACAAAATCCGTTAGTCAAATCAATAGTTTGTAGACTCATTTGTTTGGTAATATAGTCTACCATGTTTAACAAACAGATGACAGCAAATTTGTGAAGGCTGTGTGACCTGGCAAAAAGGAAGGTAAGTGGGAAGGAAGAAGGAAGTTAACAACATTTTACATCTTGTTGTCTACCAAGTTGGTACTGAGAATCTCTGCATTACCAGACAAACTTATAGTGGTAAACATCAGAGGTCCTGATATGGCTGAAACATTGTAACCTACCTCACTAGAGGGAAAGGGAAAGCAACAACTTGATTGTTACCAACTTCTCCATCTTTGCCTTCTTCTTCTGTCTTGTTAGTTTCCCTTCTTAATCTCTTAGCAAGGCAAGCCCGCTTTTTTGGAGAACAAGAAAGGAAGCGACCAACCATATTGTTATTTCTTTGCTCCTCCTCTATTGAGTCACCCTTCATTTGCAATGCCCTGGACTCAGATCCTAGAAATATGAATTCCAGAGGTATTTTTTTTTTTTGCAGTTGGCTACATATTCTAGGAATTTCATCTTGTTCTTAGGAATTTGGCAGTATTTAGAAGGAATGGAGCTTGGCTAGAGAATTGTTGGTGTAACCTAGCAGTTTTGTTTATTTGTTTAAATGATTATTAAGGCTTATATAGAAAGGTAAAGATGAGATGATCTCAGTGTTTAGGGCCTTAAAACACTGATATCTGTATTATAGTTTATTTTAACATCTTCAAGGTATAATAACTCTTTTTTCTGATGTTCTTTGACTTTCATGATTTAATGTTTGTGTAACGATTGGAATGACGCCACCTGCTGGATACTTACTGTAGAAGAGTTCTGCCCATGAAGCGAAGGTCTTTGAGGGCAAGACCAGGAGTCTTTTCTTTGGCGAGGAGGAAGTGACGCAGACTAGTGGGAGGAGGAAGGAAGAGACTGGCGCTCGGTCTGGCTCTCTTTCCTCTGGACTCTGGTGGAGAAGGGAGCTAGAAATGTGCTCTCCCTTTAATAGATAGGAATCTAGGCCTTTCTCTCTCTCTTTACCAAATTCTTATTCTCTTTAATAAATGCTTAAAAGTCTAACTCTTGCTAAAGCTTGTAATTGATTGGCGACCACTCATTAGATATTTTAGACAGACTAGCTAGAATTTTAACCCTTAACATTTGACAGTTTCTAATGAAAAGTTTGCCCCTGGAATGCATCTTCTTCCTTAAAAAAAAGCATTAATATCTTTCATTTTCTACAAAGCACTTTCTTCCAGAAACTTTAGTAATAGTTCCTGATTGTACTTTGTGTTTAACTTTGGCATTTAATAAATAGCTTTTTAACTATAAATGTAGGTAAGACCATTTCTTTCTTGGTTGTGATATTAATGCAAAGGTGAACCTTTACCCAAAAATAAATGTTTTTCATTAACCAGAGAAATGGGAAAGATTTTTTTCTCTTTAATCTCACAGGATTATTCTCATGTGGATTCCCAGAAGCCATAATTTCATAGAAATCACAGTGAAAAATAATATTGAATTAATTTTCCCAGTCTCTGTGATATGAGTTACCAGTGGGGCAATACAGAAATCAATCTTAATTCTATCTTCTTTAAACATCTTGATTTGTATTACTCAAGATAAAATGAACAGTATGCAAGAAATTACAAATTCTACTAAATGTATGTCTGACAAATTCCAATAATTATATCAATTATCCACAAGGTATGAGTACATATGTGAACAAAGTATAAATAAAAAGCTAGAGCAACTATAATAAAAATAAAAGTGGAATAACTTACTCAAAGAGGAGTTGTTGAATGGAAAGAACCCTATATTATGCTACTTATTTAAGGAAAGTAGTTTTGATAATGGTTGTTGTTTGTCCTTCATTCTTGGAGAGGACCATGGCATCCAGGTGATGTCACGATTTGCACTGAGTTGGATTTAAGTGACGGAGGGTTGTGCAAGGTCACCAACCTCACTCTCTCCTCTAGAGCCTTCTGGGTCCAGTGGCAAGATATATATATCTCGGGATGACTGGAGATGGCCCCAAATGTTTAAGGTAATTGGGGTTAGGTGACTTGCCAAGGATCACAAAGCTGGTAAGTGTTTGAGGTGAGATTTGAACTCAGGTCCTCTCAAATTCAGGGCCAGTGCTTTGTCCACTGTGCCACCTAGCTGCCCCTTTTGGTAATGGTATAGTCATCATAGAAAGAAAACTAAAGTCATCATCAATTCCATTTGGAAAGGAATTCCATCACGAAGGTTAGAGGCTAGCTTTCTTTTTTGCTTTGGAGAGAACACTTCTTCAATTCCATCTTTTTTACTGGAAATTTTATTTGCAAAACTACAGAACAAAGTAGAAAGAGTTCAAACAAGATAATTTAAGTACTTAAAAATAGACTTTTCAGGGAACATTTTTAGTGCATAAAAATCAGGCTCAGTGTGTGTGGACTGACAATGCAAATGCTATTACCGACAAACATTTGACAAATGTAAACCTCTAATGGGAGAAAATCACTGTTTCTTCCCTTAAAAAAAGAAATGGTGATTTTCTCTAAATATTATTGCTCAAGATGTATCTATAGTAAAATACTAAAACTTGTGAAGCCATTTTCCAATCAAAGCACCAATGAATGTTATTTCTTTCATTTGATAGTTCCAATTGAAACTAAGAAAAGCAAGAAGGTCATTGTAGGCATAGATAGCACAGTGGCCCCAAGGTAATCGCATTCTTTCAATTAATATCACTTCTATAAACACAGAGGGCATCATCATGCAGTATCCTACAATGAACCTTAAATATTCCAAAATCTGAGGGGAGTATGGAGACTTG
Source organism: Dromiciops gliroides (assembly GCF_019393635.1). Classification (NCBI taxonomy): domain Eukaryota; kingdom Metazoa; phylum Chordata; class Mammalia; order Microbiotheria; family Microbiotheriidae; genus Dromiciops; species Dromiciops gliroides. Next base: position 151,190,128 of record NC_057865.1, on the reverse strand, counting down.
ATTGATGTCTTACAGAATAGTAACGATAGTTGAAGTAATAGGAAGGAAAATCTCCCAAAATAACTTAGAGGAACTGAGGTTATTCAGCCAGAGGTGGGAATCCTGCTATTTTCCATTGACACCCAATTGAGGCCTTGAGGGATTTAAATTGGTTAGAAGGCTTTCTGTGTTTTTAGGGCCATCTAATGTTAGAACGGATTATTAAGAAAACCTCTAAGATCATTGCCTCTGGTTGTCGCTCAAAAAAATATGTAATTTTCTTTGTTCCATTTTATTTAGGATACTGCTTTCTAAAGCTGGGAGATAGAGTAAGTGACATTTCAAATGCCATGATATTCATGTATTATGTAGTATCCATTTATAAATGAGACATGGGACATGCCAAGAGCAACCTTCAGGAAGACTTATGGTCAATGGGAAGGTTTGGGCAAAAATGGAAAACTCTATTTCTTGGTCAATCTCCTTTTCCTTAGTATCCTCTCCTAATAGGCTCTTCCAAGTCCTTGGTTTTATGATTTCTTTTTATAAAGTAAAATAGAAAGTATTATGTTAGTTAAAGACCTACCAGCTGTAAAAGGATTTTGACTGATAAGATTGACAGTGGGCAATAGGTGGTATAGGCAGGTAGGTGGCATAGTTGATAGAGTGCCAGGCCTGGAGTCAGGAAGACCTGAGTTCAAATCTTGTCCCAGACACTGGTTGTTTGACACTGAGCTTCTCACTTTACACTGTTTGCCTCAGTTTTCTCACCTATAAAATCAGCTGGGGAAGGAAGGGGCCAACCACTCCAGTATCTTTACCAAGAAAACCCCAAATGGGGTCAAAAAGAGTTGGACATGATTGAAATGTTTGAACAAAAACAAAGCACTGACAATGATAAATGGAAAATCATTGGCAGGTTCCTTAAATGTCTAAGGAGGAAAGAATATGGGTTTATGGATAAAGGAGTGATATGACATGACTAATTTCCTAATGAGATTTAGTTCATGTTGGGTAGCCTAGACATTCCATTCCAGGTCTCAGAGAAAAATATCCTATATCTTGATATCTGAGGTTCTTTGCATTCCTCAAGATCATAGTTAACAGATATAGAGATAGATAGAGATAAAGATAGTTCTAGGTTTCTCTTCCACTGCCCTCCCATAGAAACCCTCCAATCAAACTGGTTTGCTTCCCTTGAACATGCATTCCTCCTCAGCTTTTTTTCATACTATTTCTCCTCTGAAATGCCTTCTGTCCCATCTGCACTCAACAATATCTCATTCATCTTTCAAAGTCTATTCTTTGTTTACTAATATAGAAGAAATGTTCTCTGAATCAGTGAGTTTAGAGCATTTGCTCAATAAGTATACCATTTCTATGGAATATATCCCTTTATGATTTGTTTTATAATTATATAGACATCTATATAAAGCCTTATGTTTTACAAAGATATTTCCTCCAAACAACCCTATGGAGCAAGTAGTACATGATTCTGTCTTAAATGACTTTAGTCACATTGTTGTTAGCCACAAAGCTTTGTCTGTTAGGTTTAGATACCTCAGTTTCCCATTTTAAATAATCTTCATCTTTCTACTTTCCTTAAGAATGCACCTTCTTGAAGCATTAGTGGAATTTGTGTCACTTTTGCTTAGTTAATGAAAGGATAGCACTGATGAAATTGGTGGCATGGGTTTGATTCTCCTAGAAGTCAGCTGACTTTTCTATTCTTGGACCACTAGAATACCTTTTGCCCTTTCTAGCCATCTAATAAACATGTTACTGGTTACAAGAAACATTAGGCAAGAGAGTAAGGAAAGATCAATAAAATTAGTATTACTAGTTGTTTCCTCTCTATGTGAAGTAGAGAGTGTTTAAACAGGATCAGAAATGTGAAATGACAATACAGTGAGAGTTGGAAGGGAACTTAGAGGCTGATAAATACACCTTTGTTTTATGCCTGAAGAAAATAAGATAAATGACTTGGCCAAGGACACGTAGTTACTAAGTATCTTGTGCAGGAGTCAAACTCACATCTTCCTTACTCCAAATCCAGTGCTTTATCCAGTAAGTTAGTGGACAGCTAGTTTAGGACCCCACATGTATTTTCATTATTCTGTCATTTAATGCTTAAGATTTAAGCCCTAATAAGTATTCCTCAAGGCATAATTATCAACTGGGACAGACTACTTAAAGTCGGTAACCATTAAGGAATATGAGTAACATTGTCTAGTATGATACTATAAAGGACTTTTGTTTTTTGTTTGATTGAAATCTGGTATTCAGTCTCTTATAATACTGAACACCATCTTTCATTTTTGTTGTTGTTGGTGGTGGTGGTTTGTTTTTTGGGGGGAGGCAATAAGGGTTAAGTGACTTGCCCAGGGTCACACACCTAGTAAATTTCTGAGGCTGGATTTGAATTCAGGTAATACTGAATCCAGGGCCGGTGCTTTATCCACTGCGCCACCTAGCTGCCCCATCTTTCATTCTAAAGAAACCCCAAAGTAAACATTAATTTCAAAATCAAAATAAGATTTTATTTTACCTGCTGGTCCTTAATCTCAGGAAGCCATACAGTGGTACTGATTTATTCATTATTTCCTAATAATGATGGGGAAATATCAAGGTATAATCAAATGTCATTTGATTAGCAAAGCTTTCCAATGTGTACTCAATTAAAGATAATTCGAAGTTTTGTTGTCCTAACAGGGTTTTTTGTTTGTTTGTGTTGATTGGTTTGGTTTGTGCATTTTCTGTGTTCTCCATCATGGGGTTTAGTGTTCATATAAGTCCTCTTATTATCTTTGTTCTTGCTAAGCTGTACATTTGTATATAATTCTTTGTGACCCCATGAGCCATAGCATGCCAACACCGTCCATGGTGTTTTCTTGGCAAAGACACTGAAGTGGTTGACCATTTCCTTCTCCAGTGGCATAAGGCATACAGAGATTAAGTGACTTGCCCAGGGTCACCCACCTAGTAAGTATCTGAGCCTGGATTTGAACTTTGTGACTTCAGGCCCAGAGTTCTGCCTACTGAGTCACATAGCTACCTCATATTTATTTTACCCATCACCCATTTTCTACTTTTTTTTACTTTATAATTGATTCTGGAAGTAATAGGGAATCACTAGAGTTTACTGAATGGGAGAGTGACGTAGTACTTTTGCTCTAGGAAAGTAACTTTGATGACTTAATGGAGAATGGATTGGAGTGGGGATATACTTGAGGCAGGCAGATTCATCAACAGATTATTGTTATAGTCCAAGTGTGAGGTGATGAGGGCCTACATCAGAGTCGTGGCAGTGTCAGAGGAGATATAATGATAAGGAGGGCAATCTATACTATAGACCAAATATTAAAAAGACAAACGACTCTGAAGACTGTAAGAAGCAATACCAATCAATGATTGAGGGTCATCCAGTGACTGTGATTCCAGAGGGTCAGTGATCAGCCATACCATCTACCTCTTGATAGAGACATTTCAGGATGGAAGATTTAGGATACAGTTTGAGAATATGTAATTGTGTATGTAAATTTGCACACATCTCTTTGCATGTATCTGTGTCTATGTATACAGATACATATATAGATGTATACGAAAGGCTAATGATTTTCTTGGAGTTGGATCTATTTATTCTTCTTTTAGAAAGTTAGAAATATTATTAATAATAGGAAAATGGGCATATGACATCCCTCAAGAAATATTTTACTAAAAAGTTTAACTTTATGAAAAAATAGTCCACATAAATAGCATTGCTAAAGAGATGACATGTATCTGTAGAAGTGAAACATGTTTACATATGTCTTAACAGAAGCAAGTTCTTCAGATAATAAAATCAAAAATACAAAAAAGTATGTTTTAAGCATTTGACAACTATTAATTTATTACTAAATTAACCACCCATCAGATATCATATGCTGTTTTCTCATTCTTTATTCTCCTGTAGAGGAAGGTGGTATGCGTTAGTTTTGGGGGGGGGGTTGGTTGCGAAAAAAAGATAAGGTCAGGAACCCCTTCTTTTCACCTTTAACACTGTGCCTTATTCATAGTAGAACCTCTGAAATATTTATTGTATTGAATTTTAGACTACAACATTTTTTTTTTAAATTGGGAAAATGCTTAGAGCTCTTGTAGTTAGAATGATAGTCATAAATACCCTTACCTTATTTTATAACATGTCACAAACGTAGTGCAACTATCTTCCTAAATCTGTACTTCAATTAAAAATGGTATCTGAAAAGCACCAAACCATTTTTTAGGGTTTTGGAAAAATATTTGTGAGTTGTCTGATTTTAGCATTCTTTGTGTTGGTATCAAGCAAGTATTTTGGTATTGTTGTTGTTTGTTGTTGTTATTTGTTTTTGCTGAGGCAATTGGGGTCAAGTGACTTGCCCAGGGTCACACAGCTAGTAAGTGTCAAGTGTCTGAGGCCAGATTTGAACTCAGGTCCTCCTGAATCCAGGGCCAGTGCTTTATCCACTGTGCCACCTAGCTGCCCCTGGTATTGTTGTTGATAGGCCAGGAGGAGATTCCTAAGTAAACTGGTTTTTAAATTGGCATGTATAATTTGTTAGAAGAAAATCAATGCCTTCTAGGTCAATGTAAGAACTTCCCTTCTGGAAAAAAAATAATCAGCTGTGATGAAACTATGATACTGTGTGAAGACTGTTTAGATAACTTCAATTAGCACTTTGTGCAAACATTGAAGCCTTGCTTTATGCTTCGAGGTTAACTACAACTTGTCAGTTGTAGTGGCCTCTCTCAGCTAAGAGAATTATATCATAAAGGCAATATGATTATTTACTTTTAAATATATGTCAGACGTGGAGCTTCAGAGCTTTTTATTAGCATTTGTAGCCTCCATAATGTGTGCTCATGCTATTTAGAGGGGGAAAAAAAAGAACAAATGAAAAAAAATTCTATTTGATTTTTCATTACACACTTAAGAAATTGAAAGGGGAAAGGAACCTTTTTAACATTCTTTCTTATATTTCTGCTCAAGGTCTAGCATTATTTACATCTAGTCAGCAAACACACACATATGCATACACACACACATCACTTTTTTGGGGTGGGTGGGGCAATGAGGGTTAAGTGACTTGCCCAGGATCACACAGCTAGTAAGTGTTAAGTGCCTGAGGCTGGATTTGAACTCAAGTACTCATGAATTCAGGGCTGGAGGCACTGTGCCACCTAGGTGCCCCACACACATCACTTTAAGGTTTGCAAATTGTTTTACAAATGTTATCTCATTTTATCTTTACAATAACCCTGAGAAGTCTGGAAGGAAAAGATATAAGAATTTATGTAATGCCTACTATGTGTCAAGCATTGTGCTAAGTGCCTTTTACAAATATATTGTTTGTAAATAATCATAACAGCAATAACAATAATGCATACCTCCCAGGCTTGTGGTACATAGAAAGTGCTTTATAAATGGTAGATTATTATTATAATTATATTCTTATGAAAACTTTGTGAGGTAGGCATCATTATCCATATTGTATAATTGAAGAAACTGAGGAAAACAGAGGTTAAATGACTTGCCTAGTGTATGCAAGCAGTATGCTTCTGAGCCAGAATTTCAACTCCAGTCTTCTGCACGCCAGGTCCACTGCTCGGTCAACTGTGATACCTAGATTATCAACTGCAGAACTATGACCAAAACTGATGCAGGGTCTTCTGGCTTTGAGTGCTGTAAGCCATTCATTAACTCTAATAAAAACAGAATTTAAGTAGCAAGAACATAAGAAGACATCTGTGTATGTAATGTCCCAAATGTTTAGGTGAAGTTTTAAGCTCTAAAAACTTGATCCAGGAATTTTCAAACTTTTGGTACTTGAAACTACACTAAGACCTTTAGGAAAGTCTCTTATGTTCTACAAATCGATAAGTCAAATCCATCAATGAATATAGATTCTACAGAAAAAGAATCCAAAGGTCAGTGAAAAACCAGAGCACTAGGGTTAGGTAGAAAGTTCATAGGAATATAGACTAAAAACTCAAAGAGACCATGTGGGTCACTTAGTCCAACTCCCTTGTTGTACAGCTAAGGAAGTGACTTACCCAAGGTGACCCCGCTAGTAGACAGGATTGGAACCTGCATCTTCCTGACTCCAAATCCAGAACTCATCTTGCTATGTCACAGTGGACAAGCTCAGTTACATGTTATTTATTGAGTGACAGCAATGTATGTGAAATGCTAAAAGTAAATAGACCAGCAGCTCAAATTTAATTTCTCGGAAGAACCTAAGGGGTATGTTTTATTTATTTTGTTTTATAGACTCTTCACTATTAAGTGCTATTTTCTTTTATGGGAAAAACATTTTATACCCAAAGCCCTGAAAAATATTTTTCCATGTGTAATTTTAGCGAAACAAAATTCTTGGATCTTGATTTGACTATTAATGACTTTGTTTTCTCCCCAAGTAGAGCTTTACAGTTGATGTATTGAGGTATATGAAGGAAAAGAAAATTAATTTTAAGATTAGATTAGAGAAAGAAATATCCTTGTTATATCTATCATGTAAATGTGTGTGATATGAATGTTCATTTTCTGTGTATGCCAAGGTTTATCACATATAACTAAATATTTTATAGTATTTTTCCAATTTCATGTAAAGGCAATTTTTAATATTCATTTCTTTAAAAAAATTGAATTCTAAATTTTTCTTCTCTCCCCTCCCCTCTCTAAAGCTCTACGCAATTTGATATAGGTTGTAATATGTAATTAAATATTGACTTTATTTTTATAAATGGGGTCAAGAATAACAATCCATTCACTTAGAAATATGTACAGCTTGTGAAAACAATCTTCAACTTCTGTTTTAGCAGTGATTTGCAAACTTTCAGAGTGAATTATCAATAAATGGAATGCTCTCTGTTGGATTATTCAGTTATGGTTCTTGTAAAAACTAACGGGTGAAAGTAATTTCCACTGAGGACGTTGATGAGTGGTTGGGTCTGGTTGCTAAAAGACACTTCAGTAAAAGTTGTTGGATAGAATATTTGAAAACCCTACTTGGAAAACATATGCTAAGACAGCCCCCAAAAGTTAAATAATTAATTTTAAACTTGCTAAATAATTCACTTGGAAAAATTGCTTTTTAAATTTGCAGTTCTCTTTTTTTAAGCTGACCACCACCACCACCACCACCTTTAGGAGGGCTTGGAACTTTAGGAGCACCCTCTGGGCATTGGCTTTTAGGAAATCTCTCCACCTGAAATTCACATATATGATTTTTTCAATCAAAGTGGTCAGAAATATCTACCTTTCTGCAAATGAAGTAGAACAAAGAAGGAGCTAAATTATTTTGATGTCATGCATAGAGATAGTTAGTCCAGGTTTCTTGTCCATATTTAAAATGGCTGTAGCGAAGCAGCAATGACTTGGAATGAATTGGCCACATGTTTTCCCAAAGGCCTAAAACCTTGGTACAGACATGTTACTACCAGCAATAGGTTTACCTTTTTCCCCCTAAGTTCCATCTCAAACTAAGATCATTGCTCTTGGAAAAGAATGAAATTTCTGCCTTTACCCTCTGATGATCATTTAATGACAAGAAAAGGTAAACAGATGGAGATTGTGGTACACTTACTTGTGGTCAGGAGGACACAGTGGTCACATCCTGCTGTATTTTTGCTGCTGTGTTTGTGACTGTATAGAGTATTTGAGAAAAATCAAGCAGCTTTTCAAACATATTTTGCCATCTGTACCTTAATGTGTTTGAATGCTCTCACCTAATTTGCATCATTCTAATAAAGAGCAAATCAACAAGAGGAACATCTTTCTTAGTCAATACAGAAAAAAATGAAGCTCAATCTATTTAATATTTTATCACAATCACTTTCTTTAAAATTACTACATCCTGAAATATGTTACATTTTAATGTAAGCTCTTTATCTTTATTCTTTTGGTTATTTAGTAGTAAGTTATGGTTTCAAGTGTATAAATTTAGGTATTTAGGAAAACATTTCCCCTCTTTTTTTTTTTCTTGGTGATTATTCCCCTTAACACAAAGTGTTAAGTGAAGGTGACAACCTTAAACTTTCCAGGTTTACTTAAAACTGTGAACTACCTTAGAGAGCTAAACATTTATCTCCTCAGGAGACATAAATTCTAAAAGTGTTATTATTTTAATAATTATTGTGCATTATTGTGGGCTACTTACATCACATAGTTGCAAGGTTTTATAAGTAAAAAACATAAGATCTTCCTGCCTATTGTTAAAGTTTTTAAAACATTTGACTTGGCAGAGCAAAATATAGCCTTGAAGCCTCTCCTCAGATGAGATGCCTCCCATGAATACTTATAAATCTGTAAGACATGGGGACTATGGAAATATTTTTTTTAATGATTCATTAAGTAATGAAGCAAGTGAGATATAAAACATTGAGACATATGCTTACTTAAGGTGTTATTCACTGACATGGAAGATGTCTTTTTCAAAATCTCAATAAGAAGAAGATTCTCTTCTAATGCTGAGGTCTTCATAATTGTCCTATTTTGATATGTCGTTATATTCATTATACTGAGCTCTAGGCCCCACTGAGCTACTGGGTGTTATAATGGCTAGAGTGACAGAGGAGGTCAGGAAAATAGGAGTTCAAATGTGACCTCAGACACCTAATAGCTATGTTATCCTGGGCAAGTCAATTAACCCTGTTTGCCTCAGTTTCCTCATATGTGAAATGAGGCAGACAAGGAAGTGGTCAACCACTCCAGTATCTTTGCCAAGAAAACCCAAATGGGGTCACAAAGAGTTGGACATGACTGAAACAACAAGGCACACTATAAGCTCTCCTTTGTAAAATCCATAACAGTGAAAAACAGATTGGTTGTAAGCATCTATATTTGGGAAGCAAAGTGGATGAAAATGCATGTAATATGTAAAGCACTCAAAATAGCAATCTCCAGTTGAAGGTACTCTGGGAGTTTGGATTTGTTCACATAGATAACTCTAAGCCTTTACTAATATTATTTTTCATATCTGCCATGGAACATGATTAGTTCAAAACAAAATATTGAGTTAAATATCATAGCATGAAAAGTCACAAGAGAACACTCTTGCCAAATACTTGGACTCTGTACACTATTAGTTGGGAAAATTGGGTATCCTATAAGGTCACAGAGAAGGGATATTCTCACAGGGAACGTAGTGTGGCCAAGGTACCTGAAAGGAGGGACAATTCTTGTCTTTGATCTAAGACCTTGGATGTTTTCTGTCACTGTCATGCTGACCCCACTGAGTATGGTATCTCAGCTGAAAGCATTGCTCTTTGTGTTTTGTGGTGACTGATGGCTCTTAGTAGACATGTAATCTAATATACATATCATGAAAATTGCTAGGTTTTGTTATGTCTGCTGGTCTTAGGTGGTTTCATGATGACTGCTATGTAGTGACTAAAACCTTTCTTTAAGGTTCTGTATGGGCTGACTGACAATTCCCTAGTTATAGCACTGAGCAAACAAAATAAAGATAGTATGCTCCTGCCCCAGACTGAGTCTTTTACTTTTTATCCCTATTTCTTGGTGCATAATGTAACCCTCTCTTATAAATGGCTTTCTGATTTAACATTAGTTATTCTCAAACTCTTCTTATGAAAATGAATTTGAGGAAGAGCAAGTGTTAGGCTAGGAGGCAAGGGTATTTGTCTCCATCTATTAGTCATCTTTCTTGCCTTTCCTCTTTGTATCTAACAGCCACCAAACTCTGCTGTGTTCCTTTGGGATTATGTTTTGGTCAATTAAAACCCTTATTCTCTCCTCATAAATATTTAGACTGTTACATGCAACTGAATGAAAAAAATGATTCTGTTTGTTATATCTTGAACAGGTGCTACTGATGGACAGGGAGTTGATTTTTCAAATGGATAGGAGATAAGGGTGGATTACATTTGACAAAATATGTGGGGCTTTCAGTGATTCTAAATAGCTTGTGGATATCATTGGGGTCACTTTAACCCCAATATTCTTCCACTGATTCTATGTAACTGCACTTAGGGAGTATCAAAACATATGAAGAATCAGAATTCCAGATTACCCAAAGCATTGTGGTACTCACTAGATGCATGGCTTTGGACAAATCAAATGCAACTCTGGGATTCACTCATTTCAGAGGGTTGTTGTGACTCAATTCCTCAATGAACCTTAATGCATTACATAAATGGAAAAGGAGAGGTTGGTTTAATTGACTTCTAAGATACTATGAGTACAGTCCATCTGAATCTCCATCCAGAGATCTTTCCCAAACCAGAACTCAAACTATGAAACAGAAATAATTTATGACACTTCCAAATAGAGACAAAATGAAGAATCCATCATGCCTTCATAGGCATATCCAGAGATAAAGGAGTGACAAAACTTGAAAGATAAATTGTATCATGAAAGATTCTGTACTCATTCATCTCATATGTAACTTTGTGACCTTAGGCATCAAGACAGGGTCAGAGCTATGTCAGAACCTTCTCTTGGTAGTCCCGGAGGGAATTGTCTGATTAAGCAAAGATAGAGTCTTTTGAAATGGTATATGATTCTGGGAATTCTGTTTTGAGGGGAGACTTTGGAGCAGATTTGGCCAAATCTTACAAGGGAGGTTAAGAGACTATGTAGAAAGGGAGAAAATAAGAAAAAAGAACCAGTAAAGCAATCCAGCCAAAATGAAGGAATTTGCACTTGGAACCAAGGAGCTGTCATGATGTTTGCTCTTGGAATTCCAGGGAGTGGTAAGCCAGGTGCTGAGCTAGGAAGTCAAATTCAGTGTAATCACTCACATGAGGGTTCAAGGTCCAGCTTCCTATTTATTTCCATAGTCAGTTTGCCTGCTCATTACTTCAATTTCGGTGTTCCTCTTAAAAGGAAGCACTGCTCCACTTGCAAGTATTAGGCAAGTTTCTTGAACACTTTCTCAATTTCCCCATCCATGATTGTTGTTAGGATCAGATGAGATAGTGTATGTTAAAAATGCAATAAAAACCATAAAGCACTCCATAATTATGAGTTTTTGACAGTAGTTTAGTAGTAGCCGCAGCAGCAAAGGAATATTTATGCTAAGGACTTTCAGTACTAACATTCTACATTTATATTCTGATTATATATACATACACATTATACAAACATATCTTTATACATACATCATATCTATTTACATATAAAGATAGAAATGTATATATGTATACAGATGTGAATGTACAAGTAGTTCTACTGAGGAAGGCCAAAGGTACAACTAGAGGAAGGACAATATTCTCAGAGCTATAATCCCTAGGAAAAAGTCTTCAAGCCATGTCTTAGGTCAGGGGTTCACATGCCTAAGGAGTCTCCGATTAGATGATCGGGGGGGGGGGGGGAGGTCTATGAATTTGGATGGGGGAAAGAACATTTTAATTTTCACTAATGTCTGAGAAATTTACTGTTTCCTCAATTACTGAAACTGTTATTATGAAAAGGGGTCTGTAGGCTTCACCAGGCTACCAAGGTAGGTACATCACACACACACACACACACACACACACACACACACACACCATCTATAACCCCTGCTTTTGATAGTGTCACCAATCTACAGGCATTGTCCATCTTTTTCCCAAGTTCACATTCCAAAGCTATGAAGTTACTTCTTTCCCATGTTTGAAGAGAAATTTGGAATTTTACCTTGTTCCTTCCAAAAGAATACAGAGAACCTGGAGATTGATTTGTGACTATATATTATTGGGTAAATATATTATTCCTGAGATAAATTAGAGGTGACTGTCTCAACTACAAATAATTTTAGTTTCACAATAAACTCTTGATGTTCTAGAAGTCTTTCAACTTCAGATTTTTTTTTTTTTTTACTGAGGCAGTTGGGGTTAAGTGACTTGCCCAGGATCACACAGCTAGTAAGTGTTAAGTGTCTGAGGCCGGATTTGAACTCAGATACTCCTGATTGCAGGGCCAGTGTTCTATGCACCGCGCCACCTAGCTGTCCCAACTTCAGATTTCTTAAGAAGCATTTCTCCCCTCAGGTTTTTTTTTTTAAACTTTTAATTTCGCAGTTAACATGTTTTTATTTTATTTTTCTTCCACTTCGCCCCATTGGAAGAAAAAACAAAAACAAAACCACTGTATCAAATATGCATAGTCTAGCAAAATGGATTCCTGAATTGCTTATGTCTCAGTGTGAGGGTTGATACTGTGCTTCATTATTGGTCCTCTGAAATGGTGGTCACTGTGTTGATCAAGTTCTCAAGTTTTTCAAAGTTTTGCTATGCACAAATTGTTTTCCTAGTTTAGAAATGTTTCTAGGCACCTAATACCTTGTATCTACATTTTGGGAGTTATTTGGCAACACAAACTGTAAGCTATTTTTTTTTTTTCTGTAGAGCAATAGGATGTAGACAGTTGAAAAATATAAACTAGTTCTCTTAATAATATAAAATATTTATTCTCATAATATAACTATGGGGTTTTTATAACAAACTTTTTAAAAGGAGCAAATGTCATTTGGAGCCCAAATTAAAATACTATAAGAGGGGCAGCTAGATGGCACAGTGGATAGAGCACTAGCCCTGGAGTCAGGAGGACCTGAGTTCAAATCCGACCTCAGACACTTAACACTTACTAGCTGTGTGACCCTGGGCAAGTCACTTAACCCCAATTGCCTCACCAAAAAACAAAACAAAACAAAACAAAAACAAAACAAAAAATACTATAAGAATCTAAATTTAATTAGGTGCCTGTTAGCTCTCTAAACAATCAGAATAAACCCCCTGATATTCTCTGAACATTATGAAACCATTTACAGATAGACCTAAACTTATCTGAAACTTTCCCAGGACAGCTCTTTGGGACATCTGGTTCCACTGAGGTACAGGGCATCAAGGCCACTCAACTCTATTGGAGTGGTAGCTTTTCATTCAATTAGCCACTTGGATTCTTATCACCAGAAGTAATATCTATCTGGACCAATAAAGGCAGACTTGCAACATGGTGGAACAAAGATTTTTGTTTTAGTTTTTTAATATCTATTCTATATGTATTCCCTTCATTCATACTGTCAGTGATGATTATTATTTATAATTATGACCATGAGGCATCACAGAATTCATAAGTGTCTTCTGAGTCATGAAAGTAAGATAAAATTGTGCTCAATATAACTTCACTGGTGAAATGGAAAGAGAACTGTCTTTGGAGCCTGAGTAGGTACTGGTCATGACTTATCTCTGACACATACTGGCTTTGTGACACTGAGTGAAACACTTTTCCATTGATGTTTTATTAATTAATTTTCATATTAAAATTATTTTGAACTGAGTGAAACTTTCTACAAAGCATAACATTATTCTAAGGTGTTTTAATTGTCAACACCCTTTGATTTGGAGATATTGGTAATAGTTATTTTCTCAAGGAGGTAAAAGATATTAAAAAGTCATATGTACATCAACATACCAACGCTTTTTGTGGTGTCAAAAAGCTGGAAATACAATATGTGCCCATTGATTTGGAAAATTGCCAACCAAGTTGTTTTACATGAATATGGTAGAATGTTATTGATACAAGAAAAAATACCAAGAATATAGAGGAGTGGGGAAGCAAGGTGGTGCAGTGGGTAAAGCACCAGGCCCTGGATTCAGGAGGACCTGAGTTCAAATCTGGCCTCAGACACTTGACACATACTAGCTGTGTGACCCTGGGCAAATCACTTAACCCCAATTCCCTCACCAAAAATATAGAGAAGAAATAGAATCTAATGTAAGCATAATCAGGACAATATGCACTGTGACTGCAATGGAAAATAAAATAAAACAAAAGATGCAGAACACTTTAAAATTATGATGACCAAGAAGTAGCCCCAAGGAAGATATGGGAATGCACCAATCTTCTTATTTTCAGAGGTGAAGAACTAAGGGAGTAGAAAGTTACGTGTACATTCAGACTTGGTTGATGTTTTGGTTAGTTTTGCTGAGCTTTTTAAAAAAATATATACTTTGTTATAAAGGATGGTTTTCTGGGAGAATGAAAGAGTAGAATTTACTGGAAAAGGCAAGTTTAAAAAAAAACAAATCAAAAAAACCCGACCCTAGTAAAATAACATTTTGGAATAGGTAATCTGTCATCTATCTCTTTATCTATTTATCAAAATGTTTCACAGACCAGCACACTTCATTCCTGACATTCATAACATTCTTAAATGCTACCCTTTATGCTACACAAATTTCAACTCATTTTGTAAGAAATATTAATTGGAGCATCTGGTGAGAGGAACCACATCTTACTTTAAAAATAGGAAATATTGGTGTTATTTTCATATTCCAAGCAGGAAACTGGTATTGGGTGACTATTTTAAAAAGTTCACACCATTCTTGTGGCAATGTTTTCAGTCTTGTCCTCTCTCCTCAAGCAAGTTAGGTTTAATTTCCTAACAATACATTGAAAGTGTCCTCACAATTTAATTGGCTCAGGGGACTCATATATTTAGCTATTGGTGTAAATTCTTAGTTATATGGATAGAAAACAGAGGGCATGAGGGGCAAGAGCTCCTTATTTTTGCTACAAGCAACATCAACCGCAATGATATGCTATGATCAATTGAAGTGGTACTTTATCCTAGAAGAACATCCCTTCCCTACTTTTAAGTGTGCTTCTGTTAGGGAAGTAAACTTCTTTTATTTACTGTTAGATGTGTTACACTATCTCATTTAGTTCCAACTTCTGACCTAAAGTACCAGGGGACTGGCCTGAGTCAAGCCCAGTCCAACATATTGTTTCATGATAACACAAGGAGTGAAAACACACACACATATACATGCATATACACATATGTATACACATATACATGTGAACACACATCCTAGTGTGTATATATACATATATGTTTATATATATATGAGGGAAATTCAGTTGACAGAAAGTGACTTTACCTGAAAATCATATGGATGAGGACTTCCTCTTTCTTTGATCAACTAATCTATATAACAGATTGGGAACTCATGATATTGTTTAGTCAAAGTTCAATTTTATACCAGCATTTGAATTTCTTTTAGGATGATAGAGGTTTGGGGGCAGCTAGGTGGCGCAATGGATAAAGCACCGGCCTTGGAGTCAGAAGTACCTGAGTTCAAATCCGGCCTCAGACACTTGACACTTACCAGCTGTGTGACCCTGGGCAAGTCACTTAACCCCCATTGCCTCGCAAAAAAAAAAAAAAAGGATGATAGAGGTTTGTATGTAACCTCTTGTTTATTTTCAATATTTGCTTTCATATTTAAAAATATTCTCAGGCCAGATTCCTGACTAGAGAAATTAAATGGAGATAAAGCCTTTGATGATCAACAAAATAGACACAGATGGTATCTAGTATAGCAATAGTTTGCAAAAGCAATTCAGGTCATTATAATCCTTTTACTGTTTCTAATGTCATGTTTACCTGGTCTAATTCTTCATCCAATATTCATCCTCCATGAATGTACTCTTATTTTATAGCCTTTAAGTACTCAAAAGGGGTAACATCAGAGGAGAGAGCACTAGCATCTCCAATTCACTAACAAGGAAATCATTTTGTTGTAAATCAGGAAATTGCTTGAAGAGAAAACAGAAAATAGCAGTTTGGTAAGAGTTTAGAGAGGAATAGCTTCTCATGTACAAGACTGGAGAGATAATATCATTAATGAGTTTAAGAAGAAATGGCTAGAAAGAATGGTAAGTGTTGATGAGTTAGGGATTTATTAGCTGAAAATGTCAAAGTTCTACAATTTCAAAGACAGACATATTTGTAGAACCGAGATTTCAAAGGAACAAAACATATTTCTGCTCCTCAGGGATAGAAGTAGACAAAGAGGGAAAAAAAAGATTCAAGGGACCATCTTGGTCTTCCTGTTTGTTTGTGTATGTGTTTTTTTTTTTTAATTTGCTTTCATATCCATCAACTTTGCATTTGATTTCTTTGAAAAGAAATTCTCACTTTCCAAAAAGCTGCATGGTCCACTCTTGGTTCATGTATTGGAGTGCACGGACTTATCAAAATAGTTCTGTAGTGCAGAATAGTTTACAATATCAATAATGGTCATGTCACAATTCCATATTAAATTCAGGATTTGTTCTCTGTAAAGGATTCTCAAAATAGCAATCCAAGGATAAGTTTGGCAAATTGAAAGTAGTGTTGTATCTGGAGTGAGAAGACATGTTCAGATTTCGGCTTTGCCAGCTATTAGCTATATGACCTTGACATGAGGGCTTTCATTTCTCAGAACCTAAGTTACATTTTTTTGTAAAATAAGAATGTTGGATTACATAACTCTAAAGATGCTCTCTATATCAACATCTTTGATTCTTTAATCATATGCACTGCATGATGTATTAGATGTTGGTTGAATGTTTCCTCCCTTTAATTTTGAAATCAGAAAGAAATAGAAGCAGCCATAAGCTTATGTCATTAACCATAAATCAATAAATATGTACTGCTATAAAGTTCACTGATTGACCATGATTAAAATTATTCCAGTTTCTCTCTTTTTATGTTAGTTGGCTTAGCATTAGCATTAGTGCTTCAAAAGAGCAGCACTTTGGGTACATTCAATTATTTAGCTTTATGGAATTAATTCCTGATGAGCACTGAAAATTTCGAAAAGTATCATTAATTTTCCTTGAATGGTTGGGAGGGAAAATGTATCAGGAAAGAGACAGAGCTGTGAGAAATCTATTTATCATGGTTCGTCCACACATAATGAAATATTCCTATTAGACCCCATAATACCTATGGAAAGCACAACAGATGATTATAGGGCAAAAGCTATACTTGTGTGTACAGAAAAGAATAGTGTTCAAAGAGGTCAGAAAAGAATGGTACACAAATGTTCATTTGACTTTTGTTAAAATGTTCTAAACAATAGTACATAGCTTTACCTTTAACATGCATTCTTTATAATCATGCAGTTCCCAACTGGTCAACATTTACTTTCCTTTCTATTAACAATCGTACACCTTGAGTTGTATTCTGATTACATGGTCACCTCCTCATTTTGGTTTACTATCAACTTAAAATATCATAATAAATGTTAAAAATTGTTTTATCATGTAATTGGGGAAAATGAAACATTTTAAAAATATCACATTACCCCAGTTGTGATACTTTTTAATTCTCTATTCCTATTTCATATTCTATTTTTTCCATTTTTTGTGGAAGCAAAAGCAAATGTTCCTAGGAAGAAATTATATTCTCAGTGATAGCTTTAGGATCTGTGTTCCCCAGGTAGGAAATGTTAGGGTGTAATGTTTCTTGGCAGAATGATTGAAGGCCAGAGGAGTGTGAATGAGGAGAAATCCAATATAGAATCTTCTCTACCCCTAAAAACTTTGTTTTGTTTAAGTTTTTAATTATGTTTCCTATTTTCTCTGTGAATCTTGTAACATTTGAACAAAGGTCATTTTATCAGCTTCTAGGGCTTGCTTTTTTTTTTAATTTTACATATGGGCAACATGGAATAATGGATTGAGTTCTAGTTTTAAAGTCGAGAGACCTGGATTGAATTGCCAGTTCAGACAATTATGAGTTATGTGATTTGGGACAGGTCATTTGGATGCTCAATGCCATGGTTAGTTACCCCATCTTTAGAAAGGGTTTACTAATATTTTAGGACCTGCTTTCAAAGCTTGTTTTAAAGAAGTACTTTGCAAAACTGAAAGTCTTATGGGTTACAATGTTATTTGCTGAAATGGTTTCATTATTCCATGACTACCTAGTACTAATTCCTTGAAAGCTTAGGGACAACTATATATTATTGTGATATTCTTATGTTATTGTAGTTTAACCATTTATTATCTTACCCTAAACTTTTAAAGTAAGAAGGGATCTAGGAGATTGCTATTTATTTTAAAGATGAGGGTCCTAAGACTCATAGAGGTTAAATGATTTTCCCAAGTTCAAAGCAAAGTAGTGGCAGACAAGAAATACTATATATAGATAATTCTTATAACACTTTGAAGTTTGCAAAGTAATTTCTTCACAGCTCCTAGACAGTACAATTAAATTACTCCCATTTTACAAATGAGGAAGCTACGGCTTAGAGAAGTCATGATTTGCTCAGGCATAGACAGCTAATTAATGTCAAATGTGGTATTTAAATTCATCTTTCTGGATTCTGTCTCATGTACTTTTCCTAAATATCTGATTCCTTTTGGGGAAGAACTGAAAGCATATGGCTTGATTATTGTGTTTTTAAACACAATAAATGGGTGGGGGTTAAAACACAAAAATCATATAGGGCAGAAGAAATGGGAACAGACCCTAAATTTATAGGCTATGTTAACAGTGTGTGTGCTTTGTTATGGATTGGACCTTAACTATTTACACTAATAATAAAAGCTCATAAAGCATTTTCACATCTTGTATTATCATGTTGATATTTTTCTAATGTCTTTGTGTAACATTCTTTCATAAACATTGGCTCTTTTTTAGTTTCATGGCCATAAGCTGGCCCCAGGGATACATATAGTTCCCTCCTCTGGGTCATTGTTGTTCAGTCATTTCAGTTATGTCTGCCTCTTCATGGCCTCATTTGGGATTTTCTTGGCAAATATATTGGAATAATTGACCATTTCCTTCTCCAGCTCATTTTACATATGAGGAAACTGAGTCATCCAGGGTTAAATTACTTGCCCAAATATAACAAAAAGGGAAAATATTGACTGTTGGAGGGCATGTGGGAAAACTAGGATGCTAATCCACTGTTGGTGGAGTTGTGAAAAGATACAACTATTCTGGAGAACAATTTGGAATTATGCCCAAAGGGATATCAAACTGTGCATAATCTTTGATCCAGTAATACCACTACTAGGTTTATATCCCAAAGACATCCCCCGAAAGAGAAAAAGACCAATTTTTTTTTGGCCAGGCAATGATTGTTAAGTGACTTGCCCAGGGTCACACAGCTAGTAAGTGTCAAGTGTCTGAGGCCAGATTTGAACTCAGGTCCTCCTGAATCCAGGGCTGGTCCTTTTTCCATTGCAACACCTAGCTGCCTCCAAGATCTATATGTACAAAAATATTTATAGCGTTCTTTTTGTGATGACTAAGAATTGGGAATCAAAGGAATGCCCTTCAATTGGGGAATAACTAACCAGGCTGTGGTATATGATGATGATGGAATATTATTGTGCTATAAGAAATGACAAGCAGGATTATTTCAGAAAGGCCTGGAAAGACTTGTATGTACTGATGTATAGTGAAGTGAGCAGAACCAGGAGAATGTTGTCCACAGTGACAGCAGTATTGTTGGTTGAAGAACAGTGTATGATTTGACTATTCTCAGCAATACAGTGATCCAAGACAATCTTAAAGGACTAATGATGAAGCATACTATCCACCTCCAAAGAAAGAACCAATACTGTTGGAACACAGACTGAAGCATGCTATTTTTCGCTCTTTCATTTTTTCTCTTATTCAAATTTTCTTGTACAAAATAACTAATTTGGTAATGCTTTACATAACTCCACATGTATAACCCAATCTGATTGCTTACTGTCTAAGGGAGAAGAGAGGGGAGGGAAGGAAGGAGCGATAAAATTTGAAACTCAAAACAATAAATAAAAAGGTTTAATATTACAAAAAAAATTACTTGCCCATGGTCACGTGGCTAATAAGTGTCTGAGGTCATATTTGAATTCAGGTCTTCCTGACTCCAGGCCTGGCACTCTAATCACTGTGCCACCTAGCTGCCCTACTCTGCTGTATTAGGGAGTTTATGTTAAAATAATTTTTTATATTAAAAACCCAACATTAGCATCATCATAATCAATCTTAGTCGCCACTTGGGAAAATTCTTAACATTAAGACAGTTTGGATATTCTGCTTGAGTTTACATTGATATTTCTCTTTTGCTAATCCCTGGACTTTCAGGGTTTGAGATTAAATTCCATCTTTATATTAGAGTCTTAAAGTTGAAATTCTTATGTTTTGTTTAGGGATCCTTTTTGTTTTCAAACATCAAACCCTATAGAATGCTAAGGGTTCAATGCCTCACCTACTCACATAATTCCAAAGCTGAATGTTAATACTCTTATTAAAGAATAAGATCATGACACTTTAGCTTTTAAATTGTCATAATTATACTGGTTCATAATTAAAATAAAGAAAAATCCACCTTTGAAACACCTCAACATGTATATATAAAGTACTATATGTGAAACATTATTCTATCATTCACATATATGGAGGCATATATTCTAGAAATATTAATCACAAAAAATTCCACTCCAAAATATTTATAGCATTACTTTTGTTGTAGCAAAGAGCTGGAAATCAAGTACATCAAATGACAACATGCACAACTATGCAGTGTTTCCCAAAAGTTATGCATTGCTTAAAACCACACCAACATTTTTGGGACACCTGATATAAATGCTAATTAGTATTATTAATATTATTTATTATAATTACTCTTCAAGTAAGGAATAGGAAAATATAATGTGCTACACAAATGGAATGAAATAATATTATGGTGTAAGAAATGATGAAGATGATGAATATAGAGGATAGAAAGAATTATATAAACTAATGCAAAGTAGAGTAAGTAAGGGCAGGAAAGATAATGATGACTATTACATTTTAAATCACAAAATAATGACAACATAATAACTGAAACTAGCTGTTGTGAAATTATAATGACTAACCTTGACCTCAAGTATGAGTATACCTCCTCTCATTCCTTTGCAGAAGTGTGAGGGTCTATGTGTAGGGTAAATTGCATGTAATATGCTTATATTAATTAATATGTCATATATTTTTGATATATTGATTGGTTTGGGTGATTTTTTTCACTTCTCTTTAAAATTGTTTACTAAAATGGATACTGGGAGCGATATAAAATTAGTTATCTATAAAAATCTATTGTAAAAATTTCCCTTTTAAATACTCATCATTGCAGTGATTCATAATTAAAAGGGTTACAGTAACCTTTGTTGAAATTCTATGTATATAATTTTTCGAAAACATCTTCAACATTATTTTCCTTTTTTGTCATATTAGCAAATCTGGTAGGTGTCAGGTGGTAACTTGGAGTTGTTTTAATTTGCATTTCACTAATCAATAGTGATTTAGAGCATTTTTCATATGGCAATATATAACTTTGATTTCTTCATCAGAAAACTGCCAAATTCATACTTTAAATAAAAATGTTTATTATAAAAAAATTCTATGTATTTAGAAAGACTGCTATAAATCAACTTACTACCGTGGTGTATTAAAATATATTCAAGTCAAATCATACTTATCCCCATATAAAACATATATGTGCATGTGGATTTGTGTTATGAGGTAATATCTCTAATAACAAATATGTATTGCATATATTCCATTTGAATTTCATTCTGTGTATCAAATAATTATAGAAAGACTACTACCATAGATGCCTAAGGAGGGGGAAAGCATTTTAAATGCCCACCCTTATTGAATTTAATCCAGTAGGAGAGAGAGATCCTTCCTAGATGAAAGAGGATGGTGAAATCACTTCCTGGTAATGTACTAAAGGCACCTGATTTTGATTGTTGTGTAATGGAATTAATTTACCTTTGGAATTATCAGTTATGCAATAGCTGAGGATTTTAGCATTCTATCACTGTTTTCAAAAGATGGGGGAGAATAGTAAACTTTCAGATGGATGCTTTGGAAGCCTTGCTTATCACCAACTATTATGTGTGCTGCATTTTAATATTCAAGGTGATCATTTATTGCAGCAGTTTATAACTATAAGCCTGCTGAAATACATATTTAAGCTGAACTGGCAAATTATCCTGCATCAATTTTCAGAGATGCTTACTAATGGGTTTCATTACTTGGGAGAAATATTTCCCTTTATATTTCATGTATAAAACATTTTACACTCATGTGTTACTACTTTGATATTTTCAAAGCTGCCAGTTTTTTTTTTCTTTTCTGGCCTTCTCCCTTTCTCCTACTATAATTTAGAGCAGGAAAAAAGTATTGAGCTGTTTATTAGTATGTCCTACAGTTTTATTCCACTTCTCATTTTCATTTGATTTATTGTTGAGCCTAATTGGGATGATAATGAAAAGATTTATGAATCTATTCCCAATTTATTCTCAAAACAGATGGAGACAAAGATGCATTTCAATTTACCATTTATAGTTATAATAACTAGGTAATATTCTGAAATCTAAAATAAACCTATTCTAAAACATCCATTTTTACAGTTATTGAAATAATTTAAATGGTAATAGAAAACATGAAAATGTATAGTAAACAGTCCTTATTGCTCGCATTTGTCTCCAAATGATTAAAAGATTTGTTATAAAAAGTTCATGAGGTTCAAAGAACATTGTCAAATTCTAATCCTCTCCATGCATAAGTTATGTGCCGACAGCCAGATATTTTGGGAGACTGCATTAAATCTTTCAGGCAGCCAAGGAGGCCTCTTTTTTGCTTTTTTTGTTGTTTTTCATAATGGGAAAGGATAGAGTAAATGTCTCAGGGATACGTCTTCAGATGAGCCACTCTGTTCAAGTCAGGAGCCTTTGTTTTTTATTAGCAGTGAATTGTTCTCTTATTATGACTAGCTCAGGCCACCTCCTTTGTGTTTCCTATGGATTAATGCAAACAAAACTACTTTTTTCTGGGAGATCCCTGTTCTCTAACACACAGACACAGTACAATTGTCCTTACCCAAACCAAATTGTGAAAATTCAAAGTAACAAACACTGGTCAATAGCAATGAATAACTGTGAATAGCAAAAACAAAATGCTATTGAAGGGAGAAATGTCAAATGCCAGGCATCATTGTACACATATTATTGATGCAGAAAATCAGGAGTCTTGAAGGTTTATGGACTTCGCTGGTGTAGATATCACATTAGTAAGGCATTGCGAACCTAAATTAGTTATGTACCTCTAAAACAAAATGTTTATGTCTTGTGTGAACAGAGTATATAATGAAAAGAATGGGTGAAGATTCAAGGGATTTGGGGTCCACTCCTAGAACTGCTGTTAACCAGGGGTTTGTTTAACAACTAGTTCTCAAAAAAAGGATCCTTTAAGCTTAATCAGTATTATTAACATTTCCTCTATCACTTTATCAAATCTATATAGTGAAAAAAACCAATAAATCAAGTCCTGATTTGTAGCATTTGCCAACTTGTGAGATAAATTCTCACATTGAAAATTAAACAGTTGTGAGCTGCCATTATCTGCCTCCAGAATACCCCTGCTACTAATTCATCATGTGGTTTTAGGAAGTCATTAAACCAGTCTGGTCATGTTTTTTTTTTTCATCTGAAGAGTAGATGATGTTTAAACTCATCAGGTATAAATATTATTGGATTTTCTGTCTAAAATATGCCTCTATGACTTTAATACAATTGTGATCTCGACTTGTCCTAGTTATCCATACTGTAGCAGTCATCAGAATCTTTCAGTTTTTCTCAAGGGACTCATACAAAACATCCAAAGATTATTTGATTTAATTTCTTACTGGTTAACTATAGTTTAGAATATAGAAAGTTTACATTCATGCTAAAATTTATAGTCTTGGAAAGTACCCAGTGCATCAAGAGTTTGTGACTTGGCCAATATCTCCTAGTAAATATGGACTGAAGTCAAATTTGAACCCGTCTTCGAATCTCAAGGCTGGTTTTCTTTCCACTGTGCAGTGCTGTATCTTTGAAAGAAGCCATTTTTTCAGGGTGACAATAAACTAAGAAACACTGGTAGGAAAGAAGGAAACAAGCATTAATTAAGTTCTTGCTATGTTCTAGGCACTATGATTAGCACATTACAAATACTAACTTTTAAATTTAATATTAGCTACTTGACTGGGTACATATAAACTGATTAAAATGACTTTCAAATAAGTATCTAGTCATTTCCAATTTTTTAATAGTTTCATTTTTTATAATGTTGTTTGGTAAATGACATAACTACTGCCTTTTCACTCTTTTCAAAGAAAATGTTTATCATATACAGGCATAAGAATAATCAACATTTAGTCCTTTTATTTTTTCATCCTGACATTTTCATATATATATATATATATATATATATATATATATATATATATATATATATATTACAGGGCAGTTGGGGTTAAGTAACTTGCCCAGGGTCACACAGCTAGTAAGTGATAAGTGTCTGAGGTTTCCTAAATATTTTTCACCAGCTTCTTTTGCCCACTCTAGCATTAACATTACAAAGTATCAATGAATATGTTGATTTGGTTTGCTGGATCTTTTCCACTTTTTTAAGGAATTCCTACTCTTCTCCCATTGGCATTGGCAGATCAGTTACCCTTATCCTCATGGTCATCTATTTGCTTCTCATAATCTCAAGTACTACACAGCCACATCCCCAAGTATTTTTTGAAGTGATGTTTCCTACTATATCAGGGAATAGAATGAAACCAATCCATAATTGTGGCTCTGTGTGTGTGTGTGTGTTCATGCATGCATGCGCACATGTGCACTTCTATGAGAAGACCCTGTAAGCCATCTTTCATTTAGCTACAAATTCATTCTATCTTGAGATTTCATTTACAGTGAGAATTTCATTGCTAATAACATTCAGGAGTATGTCAGTTTACTAATCATCACACTTAGAATAAGAACAATTCATTCTTGTAAACACTATTAAAAAGCAATTCTTAGCACCTTCCTTTCCTTTTTCTGCCATTTTGTAATGCTCACTGCAGAACGGGAAAGGAACCATAGAAAATCAAGGGCTATTAAAAACATCTTTATTTCATGGGTTGCCAAAGGATTTAGCACTTAGGGGCCAATATGTTGATGGTGAATCTCTCTAGTCTAAACTGAGCAGGTCCTCAGGCTACATGCTGTGTTTGATATCTTTCCAGCTTCATTGAACCTGCCAGAGCTCATGTTCCACTGGTAGAAACCCTTAAAATCCAGTTTTCTATCAGTACAACAATGTGGTATCAGGGACAGATTTCAGTTTATTCTCACTCAGACATAATTGAGAAAGGCAAAAAAATGTACATAAATAAATTTGATTTAAAAAAATGGCATAAGAGGAAAGGAGCAACCCAGGTAAGGGGCTTTGTGAAAATTGAGAACTGAAATATCACTTTTACCTGGAAAATTCAAAGTAGGATTCATGGAGGCAATGATGTCTAAGTTTGGCCGTGAAGGAAAACATTTCACAGATATAGCACTTTGAGAATTAACAAGGGCATCAGAGGCCATCCAGCCTAGTTGAACAATAGACCTTTCTACAGCATGTCCAACAAGTTGTCATCCAGCTTTGACTCAAAACCCTCACGGAAGGGAGTATCCAGTACTTTCAGTGGCAGCCCATTCCTTGATGGGACAACTCTAATTTTTAGAAAGTTTTCCTTTATATCCAAATTACATTTTCCTCTTTGGCACTCCTGTACTTCCTGTCACCACTACTCCTGGTCCTTCCTTCTGTGGCCAAGCAGACTGTCTAAACTTCACCCCCCCCACACACACACACACACACATACATTTTGAGCAACCAGTGACATATGTATGTTATACAGGAATATGTAGATCCTGCTCCCAACAGGGAAACTGTAAGTCATCCATGCCCTTCCATTTCCAACTATGCAAATCTTCTCCATATCTTCCCCACAATTATCCACAGGTGGTCTACCCAGCATTCCAGGGGTCTTCCACTAGAATTCTTTGATATTTCAGGGAAGCTTATAGAGCACACAGGATATCCATTAGCTGTCTTAAAGCTCTCACTACATGATAGGCCAACTTCCCTAAAACATCCTTTTTGCTACTTTTTCAGCATCATCCTCAGTAGTATTTCATTAGCACCATCAGTAATATTTTGTAACATACTTACACCCACTGTGTACCTGTTCTTTGCCCTTTGAGTAACATTCAGCTTTAATTCTTTGCTGACTATTATATATTATGACTTACAGTGACAAGAATATTAATGAATTCTTTCTGAAAGAAATTTAAGAGCCATATGAAGCATTTAAACCAGTGAGGAAGGTATATTTCAGCAAAGCCAGAATATTGAAGATAACTTTTAGTTTTTTTTCTCAGTTAAATGACTTTCCTAACACAGGACTCCCACCCCCCAAACGCAAATAATAGCTTCATAATAATGAATCCAGATTTCTCTATTAAAATGTATAAATGATCTTATCTGAACTTGCATAGAAGACACACATTTTGGCTTCTATGAACATGATTTAACCATGGAGTTCCATTTTACTTTTTGCAATAAGTATGACAGTTTTCCTACTTACATAATGTCTGACACAAAATCAGAGTTTCCTCCGAAGAGGCAATTTAATAATCTAATCATCAGAATTGTGGTTTTCCTAGACTCTCTGGAGCCACAGGTCAAATATAAAAGATGGTCGTTTAACTCTGCCTACCTATAAGAAATAGAAGTTGATTACTTGGATTTCTGATGAGGGAAAAGGCATATCTTTCTACTGAACTCCCAATAATTAAGGTTCTGCCTCCTTTGACTTTGGAGAAAATGGCAAGTGGTTTCCCTGGAGTCATTGATTTCTATTCCTTCTCTGTTCCCTAGCTCTGAATGCATCTTACTCTGTTGGTAAGATGCTAGTGTGGTAACCCTTAAGTCTTTATACAGTGGCTTGTGAGGAGAATTGGGATTTTACAACATGATATACACTAAATAAATGTAAAACAGTACCCTTGAAATTTGCGTGAATAATATTGTTCGAATAACAAGCACAGAGAGGGAAACCTTGCGTGTTTTCCTAGGAGGAAAAAAATCTTATTTTTTTCTGAGATCAATATAATTCTTCACTAAATATTGCTTATGCATTTATTCCAACAAATAGGCTATGATTTATTTATGATTACCCATAAGAGCTTATTATATTTATGGTGATATATTGTCAAATGCATGGGAAAGAAAATGCTTTTCAGTGATAGGCAATATCACCACAGTACAATGATGATAAATGTTTCCTGGAGACGTAGGGGTGAAACCACATTCAGGGCTTGTGAGTATTATGAGGTTCTATTGGCTAGGAGAGAAATAAGAATCAAATAATTTCAACTAAACATGAGAGTGGAATGGAATAGAATACGTTATTTATTAAGCAACTGATTTGAGCCAGGCACTGTACTAAGCATGTTACAAATTTTATCCCATTTTATAATGAATAAAGCCTCTCTGTTTTGTTCATATTATTTAAAGGAAAACCATAGCATATACATTAAAAGTGGATGCTTTATCACTTTTATTTTAGCTATTTTATTTGCTTTGAGGTAGTTGAGGTTTCTTGGAAACCACAACTGCATTTAGAATCTGGATGATTGGCTTGAAATCCCAGCCCTTGCTTGCTAACTATGTGACCAGGGGCAAATCAATACACTTTTGTGCCATACTTTTCCTAGCTCTAAAAAGCCTTGTGCAACCTCTGTCATTTGGTTGTTGTGTAGTTCAAATTAGATAATGCTCGTAAAGTGATTTGTGAAGTGCCATATAAATATTGGCTCATTATTATTATTATTTTCAGAAACATCTAATGCTTGGAACAGATAGTTCAAATTAAAACCTGTCTTTTTGATGTATGTCTTTGGTGAATGAGTCTCCTATAAATAGAGCTATTGATGGTACTGCAGTGCAGTCCCTCATATGTCAAACACCTGCTTCTGTGAGACAAGTTTAATGCATAGAACAAGCCTTTATTAGGAGCTACAGGATTTTAAGCCCTTGTCACAACCTTTGCCATTGGTTTTAAAATGTTTGTTGTGAACCAATCAAATTCTAAATTCAGGATTTTACCTGAGTCTGACTATAAGGTGACAGTGATATTTGCATTGTTATTGTTTTCTTGCTTACTGTTATCTCTTACCCCATCTTCCTCATCTAATAATAGAGTAGGATAAGAGCCTGGCATTTATAGAATAAGGCCTGACTCTGTAAAGCTTAAATTAATTGAAAATAATTCATTAATCTATGACTCTTAGAATTATTTTATTGGACTATTTTATGGAGAGATAATTGTAATAGAAAGATTTCAAGATGGCTTCAGGATTTTTATATTAGAAAGTACTAATCATATAACTAGCGTTAAAGCCTGTTAAATCTACCATTCTTTAAGTCTTTGGATTAAATATTCTTCATTCTTTCTTGATTAGATGACTGCTATTTGGTTGTTTTTTAAATTTTCAAGTGTGGAATAAGAACTTCCCTTCTACAAGTTTTGCCACTTTGCAGGTAGCCTTATTTCACTCATGTCTAGCTCTTAATACTGTCCTATTATAAACAAGCATGTATCAATCAGTGCTTGGATAAGAGTCTAACTAATGGTGATAAATGGATTAGGGGTTCTCTCCTATTTCACATCAAGTGAAGACAAAGAATGTTCAGGATAACTATAATGAATTCTCACTGATGTATCCTCAACACAGGAGCACTCCTTATACACATACAGACTCTACACAAACCAGAGTATTTATTTCAGAACTCTAAGACGTCCCTTCTCTGGGATTTGGCTGACGTGGTTCTCTCCTCTTCTCTGCCAGACCCATGAACTCCAAATTCCAAATTAGTTTGCTGGTCTTATACAAGCTCCATATGTTCTGACAAAGTCTTCTAAACCATTCTTTTTTTTTCCTTTTTTTTTGCGGGGCAATGGGGGTTAAGTGACTTGCCCAGGGTCACACAGCTAGTAAGTGTCAAGTGTCTGACACTTGATTTGAACTCAGGAACTCCTGAATCCAGGGCCAGTGCTTTATCCACTGTGCCACCTAGCTGCCCCCCTAAACCATTCTTAATGCATTTCATAGGCAATATCACTCCTCTTGGTTCAATGACCTAGAAATTAATCAAGGACTTTTTGTACCTAATTTAAAGACTGGCTGATTGATGGATTCATTTTATGTGTTCTCATCTAGCTAATATATCAGGGAATAGCATCCTGTGGGCATGGAATGGAGGGAGTGAGTAATTTCTGTCCTTACAAATAACAAATATTAAAGTATATGAATACATACATATATAAATGAATAATCTTTCAACTGAGTGAATCATGAATATATATGTGTATGTATTCATATACATTGATATTTGTTGAAAGATTATTGAAATACAAATCAGTAGGCATTTTATTCTATTCCTAACTGCCAAATCACATGATAAAACCTAAGACTTGTAAGGAAATAGTAGCTTCTCTTTGATTTCATGTACAAAAGATACATATGAATTCTAAAGCTATTTCCAGATTTTTTACCTTTAGCAAAATTTTGCATTTGGATTTGGTATGTTCCTGATATGAGTCCAGTATTTCTTGACTGTAGATGTATGCTGTTCAACTAAGAAGGAAAGTAAACTTAAGCATAATCTCAAAATGCTAGTTTATTTCTGAAAAAATATATTGTCATCTTTATGCTGAAGTTCCACCAACCTCTCAGACACAATAATAGGGATAAGCACCCATGCATACTTTAGAGGGAAATGATGTCTTTGAAAAATGAAAATTCACCTCACTTATTGATTTTTCCTTCTGTTTTGCATTGAATTAGTAATTTACTCAATAGTTTCCATAAAGTGCCTTGAATCATAACTGCCAAGTTATCTATATTCCCAGAATAAGTAGTAGACAACTAAATGAGCTTTGGGGTAGTCGAGGTTGGGTACAGGGTTTTTCAAAATGTTAGTATAAAGTTTATTGAGGGCCATTTCTATCAGCTGGTAATAATGCATTTGAGTCTGATTCCCTGGTTCATGGTACTTGATATGCTATGGATTTTTTGGTACAAAGAAACTTTTAAAATTGTTTGATATATTTTATTCTTACATTGCCCCTCTATTTCCCTTTATATGTCTCCTGCACTCAGTCCCAGGGTGTCAAGCATTAAAATAAAGACTAAAGAAAAAGAAAGGAAAAGAAATTAAGCAAAAATGAACAACATATCCAAAATGTCTGATGATATATATAGTATCCCATACTGATTCCTCCCCCATCTCTTCTTTTTTGTTTTTGTTTTTGTTTTTGTTTGTTTTTTTTAGTGAGGCAATTGGGGTTAAGTGACTTGCCCAGGGTCACACAGCTAGTAAGTGTTAAGTGTCTGAGGCCAGATTTGAACTCAGGTACTCCTGACTGCAGGGCCAGTGCTCTATGCACTGCGCCACCTAGCTGCCCCCCCCATCTCTTCTAAGAAGCAAGGAGAGATGCCTTTTCATATTTCTTCTTTAAATAGGAACGTGTACCTATCAAGAATTCTTTCCTTCAAGTTCCCATACTTCTTACTCTAACCAGGTGTTAACATTCACATCTTCTTGCAGGTCCACAAGTGGATCTTACTTTAGGACTGGCTTCTGCTTCAAATTAGAAAAACATACAAACTTTTTAGACTATCGGAAATCTGTCTCAGCTTTCCATTTGTCTTGATTCCCTATAATTGTCTATTTGTTCTTATTTTGCTCAGGTAGACTTCTAGGCTTTTGTTTGTTTTTGTTTTGTTTGTGCAGGGCAATTGGGGTTCAGTGACTTGCCCAGGGTCACACAGTTAAGTGTCAAGTGTCTGAGGCTGGATTTTAACTTAGGTCTTCCTGAATCCAAGGCCAGTGCTTTATCTACTGTGCCAACTAGCTGACCCCCTAGATCTCTAGGCTTTTAATCACTGCCTAAATACATTAAAAGTGTTCTTTGCCTGATTTCACTCACTTTTTAGACCAGGGATTGCCAAACTTTTTTTGGTCTCCAAACTCCTTCACTTTAATAAACTTCCCTTTATTCCCTTTTTAACATGAATAGAGTTGAATCCTTGAGTTTATCATAAATAAGCACAAAATAAACAAAATTTAAAAAAAATTTTTCATCGGGAAACATTTTTGGTACGTAACTATTTTGTGTGTTTTGCTAAGGCTACTATTTTGTGATGTTTCAAATGAATAATAGAACTATTTTCAAATATTCTCCATATGCCCTTAAGACGTATGGATACTCTTCTAATGTGTCTGCCTCTCTTTGACTCACTGGAAACCGTGCCCTGCTGCTGATGAATGCCAGCTAAACTATAATTTCTGGTACCTGGCTAGCCTTCCCTATTTTCTCAAGACCTACTTTATACCTTAAATCTACAGCAGCTACTTGCCCAACATAATTAGACCTTGGAAGCTAGCATTAATTCATATCTCTTTTTAAGTCTCAGTAAATAACCATGCTATGACTTGAGGTAGTAACCTACTTCTATTAGCCATTATTGATGGTCAGGAACAAATTAAGTTAATGAATTTCTAAATGCCATTAGATATTTGATGTTGTAGGGTATTTTTTTTTTTATTAAATGGTGAGAGATATGATACATCCAGGTACCTTCTGTGAAATGTGCCACTTAGATACAGGTGAATTGTTTGAGTGGTCTATCAGATATGGTGGGCTAAGCTGAAAACTTTTGTCAAATTGATTATACCAAACATTACCCAGTCTGAGCTACTGACAATGCCTATTGTTATTCAAACTACCAAGTTAGCAGCAAAGAGTCCTAATAAATTAACCTCTTTTCTGGAACATTTCCCCTACTGTGACTATCTGCTCTAGTAGTCTATAGCTGTAGTCTCTCTCTTTTTTAATAGTTTTCTTCTTTATATTAATTAATTAATTAATTAATTAATTCATTTATTTTTGCAGGGCAATGGGGGTTAAGTGACTTGCCCAGGGTCACACAGCAAGTAAGTGTCTGAGGCTGGGTTTGAACTCAGGTCCTCCTGAATCCAAGGCTGGTGCCTTACTCACTGTGCCACCTAGCTGCCCCTAGCTGTAGTCTCTTGAAGTGGTGTCCCTTACCTTGTGACTTAATTACAACAACATATTCCTTACATCCCCTAATCCCATCAAGACTTGGATATATCCTGACAGTGGAGAAACATGACTTTGAATGAGATCATATGAATCATTTATTCTGGATTCCAGGGACCCTACCTTTTCTTCTAATGAACCTTCTTCCCTTGGTTAGTTGCCACCTGCACTTGTGGGGACCATGGACAAGGAGGGGGACAACATCAAAAGCATGGATCCTGGCTGGGCCATTTATGGGTATACAGTGGGAAAGACAAATCTCTGACTAACTTCTTTTTGTCTGGTTTTGTGGAAATCCTGCTTTCTGAAATGATTATGTTGTTTATCTTAATCCTGACCATATCAGCACTTAATAAGTAAACCTTTAGAGTGTCACACCAGACATTGAGAATTTCTAAGGAATGAAAAAGTAGTCTCCACACCAAAGTAATAGATCTATTAAAAATGCAATGAGGGAATTTGTTTTTGATTGACTATGCATATTTGTTCCAACATATTTTTTCATGTTTAAAAATTTCATTGGAGTGAGAATTGAGAGGTGGAAAATACATTTTTGTTAAATGACAAAGAATATTTTTTTTTTTTAGAAAGTGATGTAACCCCAGTAGATCTGGTATAAAACCAAAGGATGGTCATTGACTAAATGCATAATTCTACCAGTTGGCCAATGGGAAAAAGAGGGATTAATAGAAGTCTTCAAAAGATGCCTAAAGAAAATGTTAAAGGGGCAAATACACAGAAGCCACATGCCACTCTAACTTGACTACATCATTCATGAGTAATACCTAGCTCCAGCTTCTCAGATTCCCCTTGCAAAACCTTTGGAGCAGTAGAAGTAATATATGGAATAGCCTGAGTTCACCAATGATGAAAATGCAGCCACATCTACCTTAACCTGTTGGCTGCAGATGACAGTAGTAATCAAGAGATTTTTCAAAGCTATTGACATCAATGATGTATTTCCCTTCTGCTCTTGCAGCCTAGATCTCTTATCTTTCCCAGTGTGCTAATAGAACATCTGTCCCAGCCCTTGGGTACCAAAAAAGTTCAATTTACACTTAGGTATAGTGAATATGTAGTAGGGACTGGGTATCTTGTGATGTTTTATAAATGATATTTCATATTTGTAATAATTTATAGGTATTTAGGGAGTTGTATTATTGTCTCCATTTAAAGACATTATTACTACTTATCATTTCTAATATTACAACCACTTTCTAAATGAAGAAATGGACTCTGACGGGTCAAATGACTCATGTACCATCACACAGCTATGTGTCAGAGGAGGGATTGTGATGAGAGTCTTCTGATTCTAAGGCCAGTATTCTTTCTAGCAGGCCACTGATGTTTTGTTTAAATTAAGTCTGTTAGATATTTAAAATCTAGTAATATATTTTCTGAGACACTTAGTGGTTTTCTGCCTTTCCATTTCCTTTCACTCACATAAACACCATGGACTCTGTTCAAACCACTTGGAAAATAATGTTCATATTCATTGTCCTTTCTTCAGAGCCTACAGCAGCTTTGCTTCATGAATGTTTGTCCTTCAGTTGTCACTGTTTTAGCAGTTGGGTATGCTTTCTTGTCTATTGTAAGGAGGAATCATGTGAATAACACAAAAGAACTATAGCAGCAAAGGGCTTCTGTGTGCTTTTGCCTTGCTAACATGAAACTTTGTTTTATGTTGTTATTTATTATTGCATGAATGTCTTTCCTGAGATTGCATGGAAAAGAAATAAGCATGAAATAATGAAGGTTGGTTATGTTTTTCATTGTTGCAACCATTTTTACATGTACACTGAATAGATGGAGAACTGAAATTGGAATGTCAGGCCTGAGTTAAAGTCTATCCTCAGAGACAATATCTCTGGGACTCAGGGAAAGTCACTTAACCAATCTCAGTCTCAGTTTCCTTATCTGTAAAATGGGACTAATAATAGAATATAGCTCACAGGGTTGTTGTAAGGATCAAATACACACACACACACACACACACGCACACACACACTTATGTTATGCAAACCTTAAACCTCTAGATAAATGCTAGCTATTTATTGTAGTCACTTGATAAGCCTGATCCTGATGAAATGATTGTCTCAAGCACTGTATATACATAGTAACAGGGAACATTTCTATGTAGGCAATGTACTTGGGCAATGTATATACATAGAAACAGCTAAAACTAAGAAGAAAACAAATATCATCTGTTTTCAATTTAATCAGTATGAACAAGTTCAATTATTCTTGCTGTGGAAGAGAAATAAATAATAACCCTCTACTTGGTTGGTCTTACATTTTTGATGCCCTAATAAGTTATTCTTCTGTTTCCCATGGCTGGTATTTTCTTTAATATCTCTAGTGAATTTAAACTTCATCAATGCCAGAGTTGTTAGCCTTTTTTGGCCTTGAGTCTAGGAAACCACAGTCTACACCTGATATCATCACTGGATCTTTTTCTAAGCAGGATCAGGGGAGATAGCACAGCCCTTGTAAAAATGCAACAGGATAAAAATACTCTTTAATTGCAATATCCGAAATTTACACATGGTGGTGATGGCTCCCCATGAAAATAGACATTTCAACTTACCAAATGGCCCCTTTCCCCAGCCCTCCCTTTCCAGATCAGAAAATTTCTTGATTAAAAGTGAGAAAAAGAAAATATTTCCTTTGATTTTGACAATGCTAAGTTTTCTTTTATAGAGAACATCGTGTTTTCCTCCCTAAAGAAGCAAGATTAATGTACTTTTTATATTCCTCACAGTGCTTTTTGCCAATAGTCATCATGGATTACAGTAAGCATTGAGTTCACAGTAGTACATTTGTTTTAGCTCATGGTTATACTGTCATGGGAGATCAAGAAGAGGTCGTGGGTGGTGTGCCAGCCCATGAGTACAGTAACACAGTAGCTCTAGGATGTTGGAAACACAAAATAATGTTTCCTTGATTAGAGAGTTCACATGAATTATATAGTATATATGATAACAATATATATTCCTTTAATGTTAATATATCATATAATTATAGAAAATATCTATACAAAACCTAGACCTCCCCCTTCATTGAGCATTCATCCTAAGGTACTTTATTTTGACTACTCAGCTTTAGAGCTACTGAAGTAATCTCATTTCTCAATCCCTTTTTTACCCTTAATATTGAGTATTTCAGTGCATTTTAGTATACACAGAGATTTAGACCATGGTCTTCTTCCACCACTCTCCCTAGATGCTGATTATGACATTTAATCACCCACACATGCTGCCCTACAAGCTCTCACTCTGAGAGAAAATGAGAGAAAGAATATTTCTAGTGCTTTTCGTTCTCAAGGTAGATTGGTCATCCTATTGCCAAACATGAAATTCATGGGGATTTTATTTAATTTTATTTTATGTTCAGTTCCAGATTCTCTCCCCTCTTACCCCACCCATTGAGAAGGCAAGAAAAATAAAACCCCTTACAAATACTTCTAGTTATACAAAACAAATTTCCATATGTGTTACTTTCCACCCCCAAAAAAAATCAACAAAGAGAACACAATATGCCTCATTCTATACTCTAGGTCCATCAGTCCTGTGTTTAAAGATGGACAGCATGATTCATAGAGTCCTTTGGAATTGCATATAGTCATTGCATTGATTAGATTTACAAGTCTTTCAAAGTTGATTCTCTTTACAATATCACTCTTACTATAAAAAATGTTCTCTTGGTTCTGCTTACTTCACTCTGCCTCACATCATATATAAGTCTTCCCAGGTTTTTCTGAAACCAGTCCCTTCATCATTTCTGACAATAGAGTAGTCTTTTATCATATTTGTACACCATATTTTGTTCCAAATTTGTTCCGTCATTTGTCTCCAAATGATGAGTATCCCCTCAATTTCCAATTCTTTGCCACTTTAGAAAGAGTTGCTGTAAATATGAATTCCTTTCCTCTCTCTTTGATTTCTTTTAGGTACAAACCTAGAATTAGTATTGCTGGGTTTTCAGTTTAATAGCTTTTTAGGCATAGTTCCAAATTTCTCTCCAGAATTGTTAAACAAGTTCACAGTTCCACCAGTTGTGCATTAGTGTACTTATTTTTCCACATCCCCTTCAGTATTTGTCATTTTCCTTTTATGTTGTTTTAGCCTATCTGATGACTGTTACCTCAGACGTGTTTCAATTTGAATTTCTTTAATCATTAGTGATTTGAAGCATTTTTCTATGACTATGGATAGTTTTGATTTCTTCTTTTTGATTCTTTTTTAACCATTTGGATCACTGATATACTCCAAACACCCCCTCCTCCCACTCCATGAACTACAGTTTCCACTTTAGTTTTTCCTGAAATTAATATAGGTACCACAGTGTCCATGGTTAACGATTACATGAATAAATTAGGGACTGCCTAAATTGACTTGAAAGGATGAAGTATATCTGACTTAAAGACTAACAAATTTTCCTAAAAATTAATGAACAGAATGATTAGCCTCTTCCATTTTGAAAAGTGATAAGACCTGTGGCCGATCAGCTAAGATTGCCCCTTGCACTATATAATACTTCCTGTATTCCACCAGTCATTACTCACCTTAATCCTCAAATTATATTAGCCACACCTTTGCCTAACTCTGATATGAATGGAAAGGTAGGAAGAATAAATAGTCCAGCTGACTGTACTTTTTTTCCTTTAGAATCCCATTTTTCCTTCAGGATTGAGCCCAATAGTCACTTCCTCCAGGGATTCTTCCCTGATCAATTTGGCTGTTAGTGACTTTGACCGACCTTAATTATGTGGACTTATTTTGTGTATATTTTATGTATGATTATTTTGCATGTAAAATTCATGTATATGCTTCCCTCTCTTGAATGTAAGTTCCTTGAGGGCAGGGACTGTTTGTAGTCTTTTCTCTTTGAACCTGGTTCAATGAGTGTGAGATTCAAGTGTTTCTGGCTTCTTCCTCCCCATTTTCTCATCCATCATAAAAACTCTTCTTTACAAGGTGCTTAGTATATGTTTGTTTACCAATTAATTAAAGTAATATGAGAGGTAAAGAATTGAAAGGTGAGAGGCAAAGAATTGAAAGGGAAAATGGGAACTATGATTTCTTTTTCTGCCTTTCTTCTGGCATGTAAATTAGATGATTACTAAGAGACTATATTTTATAATATTTCACAGTCACAAAACTCAACATGCCTTCAGAATATCAGAAATAACCCTGTGGGGTAGGTGTGCAAGAATTAATTTTCCTTTTCACAGAGGGGTAAACTGAAGCTTGCCTAATCTCATGGGATAAATTTCTGAGTTAGAAGTTGAACTCAGATACTCTGACTCTAATTTAGTGCTCTTCCAGTACTATAGCTTGCCTCTGATTTTAAGAATGCTAGATTGGGGCAGCTGGGTGGCACAGTGGATAGAGCACTAGCCCTGGATTCAGGAGGACCTGAGTTCAAATCCAGCCTTAGACACTTGACACTTACCAGCTGGTTGACCCTGGGCAAGTCACTTAACCCAAATTGCCTCACCAAAAAACAAAACAAAAAACAAAAACAAAAAACCCCCAATTAACCAAGAATGCTAGATTTATAAAAACTCATTGAATGAAATTCCAAAATTGATAGTCATTATTGACTATAATTTACATAAAACACTCTTTTAAATATACACATATATTTCATTAAATATTTCCCAATTACATGTAAAAGCATTAAAATATTAAACAAAATTTGTTTCAAATTCTCTCCCTTCCCACTCCCCACTACTTGAGAACACAAGCAGAATTATATTGATTACACATGTGAAGTCATGCAAAGCATATTTCCATATTAGCCATGTTGCTAAATAAAAACATTTTTTTTTAAAAAGGAAAATAAAGGTTTTTTAAAAAGCATGAAAGAATCCTAGAGAATCAATTCAAAAATTACTGGAAACAATTAACAACTTTAGCAAAGTAGCAGGATATAAAATAAATCCACATAAATCATCAGCATTTCTATACATGACCAACAAAGTCCAGCAGCAAGAGATAGAAAGAGAAATTCCATTTAAAGTAACAGTAGATAATATAAAATACTTGGGAGTCTACTTGCCAAGACAAACCCAGGAACTCTACGAACACAACTACCAAACACTCTTCACACAAATCAAATCAGATCTAAATAATTGGAAAGAAATCAATTGCTCATGGATAGGCCAAGCTAATATGGTAAAAATGGCAATACTGCCTAAATTAATTTACTTATTCAGTGTCATACCAATCAGACTACCTAAAAATTATTTTATAGAGCTAGAAAAAATAATAACAAAATTCATCTGGAAAAACAAAAAATCAAGAATATCCAGGGAAATAATGAAAAAAAATTCACAGGAAGGTAGGTTAGCAGTACCAAACCTGCAGCTTTACTATAAACCGGCAGTCATCAAAACTATCTGGTACTGGCTAAAAATACAGTGGTAGATCAATGGAATAGGCTAGGCTCAGGAAATGCAGTAGTAAATGACACTGGTAATGTAGTGTTTGATAAACCCAAAGACTCCAGCTTCTGGGATAGGAACTCAGTATTTGACAAAAACTGCTGGGAAAACTGGAAGATAGTATGGCAGAAATTAGGCATAGACCAACATCTGACACCTTATACTAAAATAAGGTCAAAATGGATACCTGATTTAGACATAAGAGGTGATACCATAGGTAAATTAGGAGAGAATGGAATAGTCTACCTATCAGATCTTTGGAAAGGAAAACAGTTTATGACCAAACAAGAGAGAGAGTATATTATAAAATGCAAAATGCATGATTTTGATTATATTAAATTAAAATTTTTTGGACAAACAGAAGCAATGCATCCAAAATTGGAAGGGAGGCAGAAAGCTGGGAAACAATTTTCGAGGCCAGTCCTTCTGATAAAGGCCTCATCTCTAAAATATATAGGGAACTAAATCAAATTTATAAGAATCCAAGTCATTCCCCAATTGAGAAATGGGCAAAGGATATGAACAGGCAGTTTTCTGATGAAGAAACCAAAGCTATCTATTCCCATATGAAAAAATGCTCTAAATCTCTAATGATTAGAGAGATGCAAATTAAAACAACTCTGAGGTACCACCTGACACCTATCAGATTGGCTAAAATGACAAAAAAGGAAAATAATAAATGTAGGAGAAGCTGTGGGAAAATTGGAACACTAATGCATTGTTGGTGGAGCTGTGAGCTGATCCAACCATTCTGGAGAGCAATTTGGAATTATGCCCAAAGGGCGATAAAGCTGTGCATACCCTTTGACCCAGCAATACCACTTTTGGGTCTTTTTCCCAAAGAAATCATGGAAGGGGGAAAGGGACCCACATGTACAAAAATATTTATAGCTGCTCTTTATGGTAGCAAGGAATTGGAAGTTATGGGGGTGCCCATCAATTGGGGAATGGCTGGACAAGTTGTGGAATATGAATACAATGGAATACTATTGTGCTGTAAGAAATGATGAGCAGGAGGAGTTCAGAGAAACCTGGAGGGTCTTGCGTGAGCTGATGATGAGTGAGATGAGCAGAACCAGAAGAACATTGTACACAGTATCATCAACATTGAGTGTTGACCTACTGTGATGGACTATATTCTTCTCACCAATGCAATGGTACAGAAGAGTTCCAGGGAACTCATGATAGAAGAGGATCTCCAAATCCAAGAAAAAAAAAAGAACTGTGGAGTATAGATGCCGAATGAATCATACTATTTCTTTTGTAAAAAATAAAAAATAAAAACAAAAATAAATGAATAAATAAATAAATAAAAAGCATGCTTCTTTCTGCACTCAAAATTCATCAGTTCTCTCTCTGAACTGTGGATAACATTTAAGTATGTGAAATGTTCAAAGGATTTTTGAAACCTTTTCTATTTTGTCTGAAAATTTCAGAGTATCATTAGGTCATCAGTATAGGACATGGGTTTTTCTTTCCCCAGCTTTGACTTTTACCCCTACCTGTAACTTTTACCCTCAAAAATATAGGGGCAATTTGAAAGTTTCATTTATTTGAATTCTTTGAAAGTAAAATGTTGTTATAATAACAGTGTCTTAATTCTTTGCTAGATCTGTGGTCTCTTTGATATGTAAAATGAATGTAGGTTTCATTTGAGTTAAGCTTGAGAAGTTTGGTTTCTTATTTGAAGAATATCAGCTTGGCTTAGTTTTTGTATCTGGCTTTATTTTCCAACTCTTTATTTTTCCTTTTGGGGGGGGCAGGAGGGAGCAAAGAGGGTTAAGTGACTTGCCCAAGGTCACAAAGTTAGTGTCAAGTGCCTGAGGCTGGATTTGAACTCAGGTCCTCCTGAATCCAGGGCAGGTGATTTATCCACTTTGCCACCTAGCTGCCCTATTTTCCAACTCTTGTGGCCAGACAAGGTATATATATTTTCCCTATCTACTAGCCATTTCTCAAAGTTGACGCCTTCTCTGTTTCTTTATCTGTAAAATGGGAATAATAATGGCACCCAGCTTGATGGAGGAGGCTAAAAGGGTTAAATGAGTTAATAAAGAAACTAAAGTTTGTGTTTTTACAGTAACCAAGAGGGTTTGTCCCTCTCAACCCTCACCATCAACAGAGATAGTAACCAGGGACCCTAACTGATAATCAACAATTGAAATGTTTAAATTGGAGGACAGGACACCTAGAAACTAGCCCTAAGTAAAGAGAGATCAAAAACACAAAGACACTCTGACCTTGGCAAGTTGAAAGGCCAAATTTGTACTTAGATTCACCTTATGACAAGTAATCCCCAAAAACACATCTCCTGGGAAAAACATAGCCGCCTCTGGGTTTGGTTTAAGCCCCCAGGAACTCTGAATTAGGACAGGCCCTCCCCAATACTTTGGTAAAGTGGAAATTAGGATAATGAGGAGAGGATCAATTATTTTCTGATTATGAATATAACCATTTTCATCCCCCTATTCAAGAGGCACCTCCATGGTGCTCTCCCTGTGGTTACTCACAGTATTGCAATAAAACTTGGGAAACTGAGCCATTGAGTCTTGTAATCCCTTTGGGATGCCTCACTATCAATTTGATTCCCTTAATCCAATCCCACATCAAGCTCATAGGATTGTTATCAAGATCTTATGAAATAAAATTTGTGAACTGTTTTGCAAAACTTAAAGCACCGTGTTAATGCTAGCTATTATTGTTAATCATAAAGCTTTCTAAGACTGTCTCCCAGAACGTACTAGCTAATATATTAATATATTATATTTATATAATTTATTACCTAATTATGATGGTGGTAATTATATAATTGATACATAATAGCATATTACTACTATTACATTAATATTGGTCATTGTTCAGTCATTTCAGCTGTATCAGATTCTTTGTGACCCCATTAGGGATTTTCTTGACAAAGACGGTGGAGTGGTTTGCCACTTTCTTCTCTAGCCCATTTTACACATGAGGGTTAAGTGACTTGCCTAGGGTCAGATAGCTATTAAATGTCTGAGGCCAGATTTGAAATCATGGAGATGAGTCCTCTTGGCTCCAGGCCTGTTACTCTATCCACTGCCTAGGTGCCTTTGTTTTGACTTAGCAGAGCTAAATTGTTGATTATTCATTATGCCCTTCAGAAGTGGAGAGGCAGAATGCCATTATAGTATGCTATAATAGACAGAAAGCCAGCCTAGGAACTAGAAATACCTAGGTTCAGTTCTATGGGTGGATATCCTCTCTAAAAATGTAAGTTGAAATGATGGTGCTGACTTGTGTTGGTAGGGGGACATTCCTCAGTCGGGCAGCTCCCAGTACCAATGAAATTACATGTCTTCTTCCTATCCATGTTGTTATTGCCGTCCTAATCCCTGTGTACTTCAGATCCTTTTAGTTTTTTTTACTTGTTTTTTTTTTCCTCATGGGGCATTTTTAGCACCTAAAGTAGAGGGTTTCTTTGTTTCAAATAAACTTTATTACATATAATTTTAAGCTTAAAGAATTGCTAAAATAGGAAACTATGCAGAGTTGTGTTTAGGTAACGTAATTTGACTGGTATTCAATACAATTAGTGTAATAATGAACTGTTATTATGGAATTCTACTAGCACTTAGACTCAAAACTTGGAGTCAATCTACAAAAGTTTAATCAGGCAGAAGTCCCAACAAACAAAAATGCCAACATCAAAAGCCATCCAAGCCAAATTGTGCTGCTCTCGGTTTGGGTCTCAAGCAAAATGTAAGGCTGTTTTAAGTCATTTTGAATTTCATGCCCCTGCATCTTTAGGAAATTCAAAGCTGGAAGATTTGATCTCTGAAAACGTTTGTGTTTCTTTCTTAGTATAATGGAAATAAACAGTACATATGCTTCATATTTTAAAGGTTTGTTATGTTTTGTCCTGTTTGTGGTCTCTGGTTTTGCTGGGCAGTTCTTAAATAACACAGATAACAAATGTCCCATGCTCTTTTGCTCACAGGAAATGAGGATGCTTAACGTGCCCTCCTTCTGTGAATTAGCTCAATAAATTTGAATTACTCGTTAGAGGTCCAATGCCCCATTGTTGCCTATATGTGAACGGATTGAATGAATAGAAATCAGATGGAGGGAGAAAGAAGACAGTGAGAGATTTCACATAATTCTCGTTGCCAGAGAAACCATTTCCTCGCTGTCTGGGCATGTTCAGAGCAGCTTAGATGAACTGGAGTCTCAGTTCAGCTCTTGCTGTGGCTTCCAGTGAAGAAAACAAACAGTAGGGGGGAAGAGCTTACAGGGAGAAACTGAGAAGATCTTTAAAATATTCTTTTAATTCTATGTAGGGCCAGCATTGGACTACTATGCCCCAGTGATTCCATTACCCCAAACTATTGGTGTATATGTGTTTGTAGAGCCAACCTTCAATTTCACATCTCGCCTTTTCTTACTTCTTTTGCACAAGAGGACAGTGTGTGTCTGTAGTATGCATCTCTCCCTTCTTCCATTTGTATTGTTTTCTCGGAGGATCATAAAGGATAGGGCAATCAAATGTCAATGACCAAAATGAAATTCAGAGGACTGGAAGTAAAGAGACATATGGCCTTTTTTATCTCTCCCCTTTTCTCAATTCCTTCTCTTCTTGCTTTTAGCCAGGTGGAAGAATTGTATTATCTGAAGTATATAAAATTTGAATCCAAGATTACCTTATTTAATCATTCAGTCAACAAGCATTAGGTTAAACTCTGGAGAAACAATGGAAAAAAAACAATGCGTACTCTCAAGAAACTTAACATCTTAATAGGAAACACAACATTTATATTTAGGGATAAAGAAAATTAATCCAAATTAGATATTCAGTAATTTGAGAGGGAAAGATTTGAGTAGCTATGGGGCAATAGGGAAACAGGGAAGGATCTCCTGCAGAACTTTGTCCTTGACCTGAACCTTGAAGGAAAGCAAGTTCTGAAAGACAAAGATGATAAGGCAGAACATTCTAGGCGTGGAAGATATCCCCTGCAAAGTCAGTATGCCTGGAACAGTGAGTGTGTGGAGATGAGTCATGTATAAGAAAACTGGGAAAATAGGAAGAGATCAAGGTGTGGAGTTTTCATTGCCAAGAGAGGAGTTCGAATTTGATCCTAGAGATGATAGAAACCACTAGAATATATTGGATAAAAAGCAGGAAGTGACATGAAAATACCTGCACTTAAAAAAAAAAAATTGCTTTGACAGCCAAGTGGAGGATGGATTAGGGGAGAGATTCAAGACAAGGAGACAGAGTCTATCTCAACAATCCAGGAAAGAGGTGTGAACTAGGGCAGGGTTTAGCAGAGTGGAGAGAAGGTGACACATCTGAGAAAGGTGAAGTGGAGAATAGCACAGAGATTGAGAACCCGGCTCCATAGAGAATAAACGACTGTCCTTGTAATAGATAGAAGGCCTGTGTTGGAATCCACCTTTGCTATATATCGGCTGTGTGATCATAGGTCATGACGATTAAGGTTTCATTGCTTTGAGTTAACTTTCTACAAGTGCCAGTAAAGGACAGTTGTGGATTCATGTTGATAGAAGGAGTTATTTCATGTCGTGAGGAGTTCTCTAAAACTTCGAAATCATATCTGGGCTCAAAAATGGTTGGGATAGGGGCAGCTAGGTGGCACAGTGGATAAAGCACTGGCCTTGGATTCAGGAAGACCTAAGTTCAAATCTGGCCCCAGATACTTGACACTTACTAGCTGTGTGACCCTGGGCAAGTCACTTATTTCCCATTGCCCTGCAAAAAAAAAAATGGTTAAGATAGGGGAATTATAATTAACTACAAGCCTTCATTTCATAACTTCTAGTTTCTGTAAGTAGGGAAACTGGAAGTCTAGCAATGACATAAAGCACTAGTTGTTTTCACTTTTGAATTATGTGTAATGGAGCTCTGTGGAAAAGCTGACATATTTCAGATAAGGTTGTTGTGGTGTTGTATTTTTGTCTACCAGCTGCTTTTGAAGTTTTCATTATGCTTTTCCACTTTAAAATACATTATCCACTTAAAAAGCATGAGACCATCCTCACTTGGGACACTGTAAATGCCCATGAATATTGAAGAAAATGAGGGAACAGAGATGTGAAATTGCTTACCCTAGGAT
Organism: Dromiciops gliroides; assembly: GCF_019393635.1. NCBI lineage: Eukaryota > Metazoa > Chordata > Mammalia > Microbiotheria > Microbiotheriidae > Dromiciops > Dromiciops gliroides. The sequence continues at coordinate 151,145,821 of NC_057865.1, read as the reverse complement.
GTTAGGATTAGAGGCAGAGCAGTCTAACCTCCAAACAGTTCTTCCTCTTCAGAATACAATGATGTCTTTAGGCCTTTCATATTGAACATTTTAAAGGTTATTTGATGTGGTAAGAGAAAGTATACTTGTATTCTGAAAATTCCATGTGTGATGAAAGATAGAAAGAGGAGCCATCTCTAGATATCTTCTACCACCAAAAGGGGAAAAAGGAGAAAATTTTCAGTCATGAATAAGATACTTTTAAACATCCTATTCCCCCTATTTATTTGGTTCTTTCCTTATACTTTTTTAATTGGTCTAAATGATGCTTTCATAAATTAATAGATGCAAGGTAGGTCAATATGATGTTTTATCTCAATGAATTGTAACTGCCCCTTAAGTAGGCTGCTGTGGATCAGTTCAAGAGACAATCTATTTGTTATGACTTGTTAAGTATCTAAGTATAATTGGTTGCTCTTGAACTTTGCAAACTTTTCCCTGGTAGACCCCAATCTTAAAATTCTGCAGTCCTAAAATGTACCTCTGCTTGCAGAATTTCTACATGCTAATTTCACTTGCCCAAGGGATGTGCTCTGATTTGCATTTCTTTTTGATGACCAGTCTTCTTTAGGCCAACATGTGTAGGGAGTCGAGATAGATAGCAGCCAAGTAGTAAAGGAGTTATACTATTTTTTTCCCCTCTGTTTCTCCTTTATAAGCTTTCTGTACTTTTTTTATATTCACATATTCCGCCCTAGTTTTTTAATCCCCCTGTAACTGGTACTAGACAGAGCATAATTTTCTCATCACCGACCATTTCATCTCTCACCCACTATTTATTTAATTTTACCCTTCTGAGTTACTGCTAGGGGGTCTGACACAACCATCCAAAGTAAATCTATATACCATCAGAGTTATTCTTTTGAACTTCTTGTTGAAGACCTTAGATGATAAGAAGGTTTGATTGCAATTGAAAAAAAAAATGAAAGTTTAGTTTTCTCTTTTACTGAAAAGAAAGTACTTGTTTATGCTGTTAATCTCAACACCTTCATGTGTTAGAGTTCTTGCTGTAAATGCAATGGCTAGAAGTATCTATTAGAAATGATTTGTTATAGAAACTGCATAAATGGCTCTCATCATTTGTGAAACAAGTTGAAGTTTGTTGGAAAGTAAGTTCACAAAGCACCCTGCAGAGGCTTTTTCTGAGAAACATGAGGGCATTCAGTGGGAGATTCAGACTGTCTGTAGATACTTGAGTGAGACATCTTTCCAGTTTGATAGACTATGTCTTAGATCGTCTATTTACAATAATACCTTTCCATGGTAATTTGCAATTTAGGCAGTCTGGGTCACTGAAATTCATCTATAATCAACTGTAATGTTTCTATAATGTAGCTATTTGAGGTATCATCTACTTTGCTTTTATTATTGATATAATCATCATTGCTATTAATTCTAATCTAAACTTTTACCAAAGTAATCCAACAGTATCAAAGTATCAAAGACATTTTAATGTCTTAATACTAATAACCATTTCTCCCTGCAAAATAGTGATTTTTAAAAAATGTCTCTCTCTCTTCCTCCATCCCTCCCTCTCTCATCTCTCATATATATATATATATATATATGTGAATATATCATATATAATGCATGCTCTGTAGATAGAGATGCTTACAACTTTGATGATTTAGGGGAAATTTAGTAAAATATCTCTGGAATGTCAGCCCCTCAACTAAATATATCCTCAGAATTTATCTGCAAATGTCTATTGAATCAATTCTAATTTTTTTTCTATGATAATAGCTCTGCCTGTTGATTTAGGTTCCATTCGTAGCCCCAGATCCCCTTGGTAATTGTCAGAAGTTTTGCATAGAATTGGTAAAACTATTGGCAAACCACAGGCACAGAGAACATTACCGTAAGTTGACACATTTGACCTAGCAATGCACTGTATGAACAGTACTCTTAAACATTTTTGGAAAATGCTCTCCTCTGCTTTTGTGTTCCTTGTGAAGTTCTGTTTCATTAACATTACAACCACCCTGGCAACAACTCATTGAGGGAAGGTGGTCATTAACTTCATTTGCCCAGATGGTTCAAACTAAGGATACTCTAAAAGTTCATAAAATGAAGATGAAACTAAGATTTTGTGATTTTGTGGCTCCTCCCCGACCACTAGTGACGTTTCCTTGTACTTCACATATAATAACCAGAGCCACATTCTCATTTAATGTGGGTAATATCACTCTATTTAGTGAATATTCAATTTCCACTATATCTTGGGGACTATATACCACATGGAGATCTTCTGCTCAATGATTCTTTTGGAAAGAATAGATATCATTTCATTTAAGACATTCTAAATGTCCATACTCTTTATTTTTAGGTATCTGTTTAGTCTCATAAACCTGTAATAAATTAAGGAAGATTACCTGAAGGCATAAAGTTCTAGGGTTTCTATTTAATAGGGTGTTCTATTAGATAAAAGAATCATAAAAAATATAATTCTAAAAAAATTATATATCCTCAAGACTGGGCAACTAGTTGTTTGTTTTTTACTTGCAGTATGGTAATTAATATATGCTCATTATAATAGTTGTTGGGGGTTTTTTGGTGAAGCAATTGGGGTTAAGTGACTTGCCCCCAAGGTCACACAGCTAGTTAAATGTCAAGGATCTGCGGTCGGATTTGAACTCACATCCTCCTGAATCCAGGGCAGGTGCTCTATCCACTGTGCCACCTAGCTGCCCCCTATAATAGAAGTAAAGAGTAATTTTATTCAACAAGGACTCATAAGCCTTGTGTCAAAGACTTGCTCCTGTTATAAAGGGATGAGGAAAACCACTTCATTGGCTCATTCCCTCTATCCAGATAGAACTTGAAAACATCGATATCTAGTTCTCCCCCAGGTGTAGCTACCAGTACCCATTAAAAGTTCAAATTTTAAAGGCTTAAAATATAATAGAGTCTTATTTAAAATTTATAAGACATAGAAAGGACTCTCATAGTAGCCCATAAAAATCAAGATAACCTCAGGAAGCTGCCCTTCTTGAAAATATGTGTAATTTCTATAACTTCATCACTACCTTAGATATAATGGGACTCCAGCAATAGGGGAGGCTATGGTTCACACCTCCCTATTAATAATACCTGGATAATAATAATAAAAACATACATACATATATACACATACCACAGATCATTTTCCTATGGACTCTAATCTAGATAAACCTCCCACATCTTGTACTTGCAATCTAGTTTTGATGAACCCATGGATCTCTAGACTAGTTGCTCCCAGCTTACTCCTTTTGCCATATAAACATTTATGCTGCCCAAATTTCTCTGAGGAAAAACAAGTAGCCTCTACTTCTGTCTACTGCATTTCTATTAGTTTCTTGCTCTCGCTCTCTAGCTCTCACTCTCTTGCACTCACTCTTTAAAAAATAGCTTTTTAAAAAATTTATCAAGTAACTTTATGCTTAGATTTTAAATTAATGTATTCTTGCCAATAACACTTAACCCTCAGCAAATTGGAAAAAAAAACCCAACCAAACAAAAACCTCTCAATACATTGCTAAAGACTATGGTTAAATGTGACCCTGGGCAAGTCACTTAACCCTCATTGCCCCACAAAAAAAAGAAAAAAAAAGAGTATGGTTAAACAAATTCCCACAGTAGTCATGTTCCAAAATGTGTCTCTTTTTGAATTTTAAGTTCATCCCCTCTCTGTCAGGAGGTGAATGGCATTTTTCTTGATACTTTTGGATTCCTCTCATAGAGTAGTAAGAACTTCTCCTCCTTAGTTTCCATTTTTGGGATACCAGGAAAAGAAATGGTAAAATATGTTTATTATGTATATATTCTTTCCACCTCTTTTTTATTTTTGTGGTGTATAGGCCTAGGAGCGGTCTAGCTAAGTCAAAGTATATGCACAATTTAGTAACTTCCTGAACACTGTTCTAAATTGCTTTCCAGAATGACTGTACCAATTCACCACTGTATTTGTTTTTCCACAGAATATCCAACATGTGGTACCCTCTTCATTTGTCATTTTTGCCAGCAGGATAGGAACCTTAAAGATACTGCAACTTAAAATTATCTGATGGATTGTGATTTAGAGACTTTTTTTTACTATTATCAGTAGCTTAGATTTAATCCTTCAAAGGTTAACTATTTAGAGCCTTTGACTACTTATCTTTTAGTCTTAGAAATTTAGATCATTTCCTTATATATCTTGGAAATGAGACATTTATTAGGGAAATTTCTTGTGAAAATTTTATCCCACTTAATTCATTTCCCCTTTAATTTTTATTTCTGTGTGAAAATAAATAAATATTTTTGTGCAAAAATATTTCAGTTTTGTGCAAACAAAAATGTCCTTTTTTACTTTCTTTTTTAAAAATTTTATTTGTGTGACCACTTGTTTAGTCAGGAACTCTTCCTTTCTCCATCTATCTAAAAGGTAATTTCTTCCTTGCTTCTTTATTTTGTTTATGATGTGACCTTTTATATCTAGGTCATATATCTATTCGGAGCATAGCTTGGTGTATAGTATGAGATGTTTACCTGGACTAAATTTCTCTCAGACTGCTATCCACTTTTCCTAGCAGTTTTTGTCAAATAGTGAGTTTTTCCACCAGTAAATTGGGTCTTTGGGTTTGTCAAATATTGTGCTTCTGTTTTTGTTACTTTATGTTGTGTACCTAATCTCTGGAAGTTATTTCTATAATCGCTTCAAGCAAACTCAGTCTCATGGGCTCATGGATGATTTGATAAACAGTAGATTCTTTTAAAGGAAGAGAAAAGTAATGTAATGTATTGAAATACCTTTTTTAGTTGCCCAATAGAAGTTTCTGTATTTTACCAGTGGTTAAAGATCTCAAGCATGCACAAAAAGACAGAGAGTGAGTGTTTCTACATAGCTTTATAGACAGCCAGTCTAAATTATTTATCATGTGGTTAGTTTCACTTCAAATTCAAAGTGGACTTGATAATATCTTGTTACTTACTGTGCTCTGTCAGTGGTCTTAATAGTGCTCAAAGCTCAGGAAAAAGACCTGGCATTTGCTTGAAGGATCTTAACATTCAGAATTAGAGCCAGTCTGATTCACATATGAAATATATTAGATAGTGCAGGCTATCACTGAATAAACATTGAAACAAGTCATAGATCATTTTTTCTCCCTTTTCATTGCTGGTTTTTGCTATTTCAATGTTAGGGAATGGTTTAAGTAGACTGATTCCCCTTCTCTTCAGAGAAAACCTCAGCACTATTAGTGAACACAAATGATTTTTTAAAAAAATTAACAGGGGCAGCTAGGTGGCGCAGTGGATAAAGCACCGGCCCTGGATTCAGGGGTACCTGAGTTCAAATCCTGCCTCAGATGCTTGACACTTACTAGCTGTGTGACCCTGGGCAAGTCACTTAACCCCCCATTGCCCCACCCCCCCCCAAAAAAAAAGAAAGAAAAAAAATTGACAGCACAGTTTGAAGATAAGATTTGTGACAATTAAATAATTTTTAAAAAATTTGAACATCATTTATCAGTGAAAAATTCATGTTACTTAATTTCTTTTAAATAATGACTTATAAATTCATTGTTTTTCTATATGGTATTATTCTATTTCAATACTTGTTAAACAAACTATTAAATGTGTTGATATAGATAAGTTTTATGAATTTGAAATTGTTGTGGCCAGTTGAACATACAGAACTAAAAATTAAGAGGACGATAACTCTTAAGACTATAGGTATACAACATTCAGAAGCAAATATCGTACCATAGTGTTTTACAAAACTTAATACTCGGGACAGCTAGGTGGCGCAGTGAATAGAGCACCGGCCCTGGAGTCAGGAGTACCTGAGTTCAAATCTGGCCTCAGACACTTAACACTTACTAGCTGTGTGACCCTGGGCAAGTCACTTAACCCCAATTGCCTCGCTAAAAAAACAAAACAAAACAAAAAAAGCCTTAATACTCCAGTTATTGAAGGAATGAATGATTCACTATTTGACAAAACAGATTTTTGTGAAAACTGGACAGCTGTCTGGCAGAAATTAAGTTTAGACATATGCCTCACCTCACACAATACACCAAACCAAGGTCCAAATGAATACATGACTTACATATAAAAAGTTGTATTATAGTGTGTTTTTTCTTGTTTTATTTTATTTTTCTTTAAGAGGAGAGGAACCTTCCCCAACTCCAAAACTCAGTGTTCCAGGAATACACTGAAGGTATTTTAGAATATTTTTTTTCTAATTTGTCACTTTCCATTTTTAAAAGTAACATTTAACCAGGCTGCATTAATTAAACTACAAGGTTAAGTTGGTGGTGTTTATGACACCAAAAGGGGAGTTAGGTGCTGCTATTGCCAAATGGTAATGAAAATCTAGGTATGTAAAAACAGGAGTAGCTCATAAAGGCAATAATAAACACAAAAAGATATTAGAGACCAGATGGAAATTTAAATAGGAAGATCTATAATGGCATATAAGAATGCAAATTACACAGAGTAAAGTTTTTTCACATTTAAATGTACTTGCTTGTATCATAAAAAGACATACATAAAATACAATCTGTTAAAGTATTTATATTTGTATCATAATCATTTTGAAATGGAAGAATAGAACTCATCTCAAAATCTATGAATATAGATACTGTTCTCTTTCATGTTAATATTAAGTATGTTATCATAAGCCTATCTGTTGTAATAAATAGCATTTTTAGAAGTTAAATACTTTAATGTATATGAAAGAGTTAAGTTAAGCCCAAAGTAATATTTATGCTGCTCCAAGAAATCTTTGAAAGCCATTCTTTCACCATGAGCCCTGGAACATAGTAATTGTTTAATAAATACTTCTTGACTTGAATTGAAATATAATTTGTTTTTATTGTACTATGGTATGTAAATGCTTATTTTATTCCATAAACTAAAAAACATTAAAATAAAACAAAAGTCAAAATAGAATGGCTAATATGCAAAAAGCTTTGCCCTTAAAACTTTGTACTTTTTACCTAAATTCAAAAGGGTAACATGTGATTTTAAATTTTCTTCCATAGTAATTTTTCCTTTAATCTTAACTTTCTTCTGTCTTACTTGGACTATTTTTTCCACCCTAGTCCTTGATTCCTATTTAACAAGTCTCCAAACTTATTCATCACTGTCCTTTTCCTTCTTGAATTCCTTAAGAACCCTTTTTGAAGAAACTGTGATTTGCTCTCAGAGCAAAGATATAGATGAGGGATTTAGCACAGTATAGAGCTTCTTTTACCATTACAGAAGAGAAGGTAGTAGAAAGGTCATTGGATTTGAAGTGAATCCTAGCTGTGTTACTCACTGTATGATGCTAGTCAAGTAACTTAACCTCCTCAGGACTGGTGTCCTCATCTATCAAATGAACAGGGTGGTAGTACAAGATAGAGCCCTGACCCTCTGCATTCAAACCTATCCTCAGGTACTTCTCAGAGCTATGATTTTAGGGCAGTAACTTCTCTCTCTCTCAGTTTCCTCATTTGTGAAATGGGGATAATTACACCACCTACTTGTCAGGGCTTTGTGAGAATCAAATGAAATAATATTTATGAAATACTTTGAAAATCTTAAAGCATTATATCAAAGCAAGGTATGATTGTTATTATTACTTTTGTAGTTCTAATATTTTCTAATGCTGTGCGTTTCAGAGCTGAAAGGGAGAGATTTATCCCAAGGATCCTAAATTAATAGTGTATTAAAGGTAATAAATCTAAAGTTACATGTCCCAATTACGAAAGACAGCTTCTCTATTTAAAAAAATGGAAAAATGCTGAGATGCTGGATAAAAAAGGAGTGTGGAAATAGGAGCAGTAACTACAAGACCGAGATCTTTAGCACTTTTGATATTACTAACTTACTCTTTGGGTATTTCTGTGAATGGAAAGCACAAATAGATACCATTCCCTCATAGATTCTGTTGTCAGTAACTTTATGTATTCACATTCCATTTCTTGACAATATTTCACTTCAGTATTTCATTTGACTTAAAAATCTCCCTCATCACTTCTACTAATTCAATTCTACTCAAAAAATATTTCGGGGCAGCTAGGTGGGGCAGTGGATAGAGCACCAGCCCTGGAGTCAGGAGGACCTGAGTTCAAATTCGGCCTCAGACACTTAACACTTACTAGCTGTGTGACCCTGGGCAAGTCACTTAACCCCAATTGCCTTTACTTAAAAAATATATATATATATTTCATCAACTAAACTAGTTGATTGAATGAATATTTATTTAGCATCCACTGTGTGCAAAGTAATTTATACAATGACAAAAAAAATGCACAGTGAGCTTAAGGAAATTACATCCTATGTGAAAAAAATACGATATGGACCCAAAAAGATATAATAAGTAGTAGAAAGTAAGGGAAACAAAAGAGAAAACTAGGTGACTCGCTGTAAGGAATTTTAGTAAAAAAGAGCTCCCTATACCATTGAAATCACAGCTCTGTAAATAATTTATAAAATTTACTTTGCTAAAGGAAATCTGATGCTATTTGTTCACTATTCTTGGCTACTCTCTTTTTTCACTTCCTTAACTGCCTGTTTTTCTCTGTTGTAATTTATTATTCTAATGTCAACCTTTTTGCATATCCTCAACAAAATGATATTGAGCAGTACACACATAGCATCCCATTCCAGGCTTACTTCTCAGCCCCCATTCTCAATCTCATTAGCAGGGTGGGTCCCCAGACAGTGACTGACTTCTGCTCCCCCTAAGAGCTTCTCGAGGTGACCTTGAGGGATTGGAATGTTTCTGTTTGACGATAATTCCCAAGCTTCTATACAGTGTGCTTTTCATTGATTACCAGTTAGCCAGCCAGAGTGAATTAGCTTTTAGTCATGAAATATTTACTTAGCAAGTATAATAAGAATAGTTAAAAACAAAAGCAACCTCCCAGATGTCTGGGGCACATACTTACCCAAATGCAGAGTCCAGAGGAAAATATTCTCAGGCTAAGAGAGCACATATGGCAAAGAATTAATTCACAGCTCCTGATAATTAGAAGTCCTTTCCTCCCTCTGTGAGGTCCTCATGAGGCACCTCTTTGATGTAAATAGCTCACTACTGGTCTCTACAGGTTGGTGCCATTGTAGAGACCTACAGGTGTTTTTCTTCACTATGTCTAGTTTGCCTTTGGATTCTGTTGCAGACATTACAAAAAGCTACTGCTATTCAAGGCACTGATGGGAAGTTCAGATCTTCACCCTTTTGAAATTCATTAAGACATCATCTGGTTAAGGAGTCTCTCTTCTCTACCAAGCCCCAAAGGAGTTTCCTTTCAGGAGTTTGGCAGGAACTGTTTTACCACTAGACTGTCCAGTTTGGCTTGCTGTTTTATTCAAGGCTCACAGTGAATGACTGATTCTCTTCAAGCCATCACAGATGTTTAGTAGTGGTGTCATCTCCTTTCATCAATGACCCAAGAACTTTCATTCATCCTAATTAATTAAGGACTCATTCACACTTAATTTATACCATTGATTCTGCAATTCAAAGAGGTGTTTTTGTCTGATAAAGGTATCCATGTGTAGAGTATCTTGGCTTCTGCAGGATATCTCTTTTATCTTGCCTACACCTCTATATGCTCTCCATAAATACAGAACATGTTTTGTTCAGAGTACTTATCTAAATATAACAACAGCATTAAACAGCAGTAATAATAATAATAACACATTTTTTCAAAATGAAGCATTATAGATTTGTAAGATATTGGAAAATATTTTTATTTATGTTAATAAAGTAAGATTGTCAGAATTTTTACAACTCTTTTAGAGCTAAATAACTGTTGGACCCTGGTAGAGATGGAACAACCCTACAGCACAAAGCAAAATCAAACCAGAGACAGTATTGACTAAAATAAAAATTACTAAAGCATAAAAACAGATAACATAAAATATTCCTAAATTATAGGTGTGGGATAGCAAGATAGATATAGGACACAATATGGTGTATTAGGAAAAGTTCTTGACCTAGAGTCTAAAGAGCTGGATTCGTGTCTTGGGAACACAACTTTCTGTCTCTGTGGCAATACATGAAGAAAGCACTGTATAAAATATAGTTATTGCTATTTTTTTCTCTTCCATAAAAACATTCTCCAGAGCTCCACTGTGTTGTGGAGATAACCCTGGGTTTTCTATGAACATATCCATGGAACACAAACACAAGCTGGTTCTCTTGAACCAGCAGTGCTCCGAGTATAATTGCAGTGACAGACTACCCAAAGTTTAACTAAGTAATGAGAGGCTAATCACCATTAGGTTAATCACTGGGCAATCAATTCCCTGAATGTGGTGATCCCTAAAACAAATTAAAATAAATGATGCAGACCAGTTAAACTCCATCCCTTTTGATCAAAGGAGAAGGGTGAATATACATGTAAAAAACAGTCATTGATGGATATCCAGGAGTGTAGATCCTGATTCCAAAAGAACTACTCGTTAACTGTTCACTTGTCCTCTCTTAAAGTACCCGGCTCCCTTTGCTTTGGTCAGTATAAAACCACATCCCTTCCACAAAACTAGAAGCACAGGGCATGATGATGGTAATGTTATCATTATCTCCATTTTACAGATGAGGAAACAAGCTTGAGAGAGGTTAAGTGACTTACTCAGGGCATACACTAGTGTCTGATACAGGATTGGTAAACAAATTTTTCTAACTCCCAAGGCCACTATTCTACCCAATGTGTTACTAATCTTCTGGTCATGGTTACATGTATAGTTTTATTTAAACGAACCTAAGTAGGGAATAGTAGTTTAGATGTACATATTTCTTCTTGTACCCTCCTTACAAAACATATGCTTATGGGGTTTGCATATTATTCAATAAATTGTGTAACTTAAGTTGGGTATAGGTTTGTCTTTTTTTCTTGTGGAACAAGGTGTGCTAAGAATCACAACGTTCAGACAACTCACAAATATTAATTCAGCTATTGCTATTCTAAATGTGACATCTTTGTCCAATGACCTGACTTAATAAGCTGACCTATATGCACACTGAATTATTTGCTATAAAAGAAACCAGGGCAGCTAGATGGCGCAGTGGATAGAGCACCGGCCCTGGAGTCAGGAGTATCAGAGTTCAAATCCGGCCTCAGACACTTAACACTTACTAGCTGTGTGACCCTGAGCAAGTCACTTAACCCCAATTGCCTCACTAAAAAAAAAAAAAAAAAAGAAACCAGAAGATAGATATAAGGAAGTTTTAGTTGAATAGAAAGATGACTCACAGGTTCTCCTCAGAGAATCAGGTAAAAGGAATTTTTAAGGCTTGCTTCATTTTGCATCCAAAGGTAACTAGATACATTTCATGCATGAAATACTTGGTTATTTTTGCCTTGTAACTCTAAAAGTGAGTACTCTGATCTGATCCTTAGTGCTCACCACAGTGCTTGACACATAGTATGTGCTTAACTTTTTTTTTTCCATTCATTCACTCTCTTCCTTGGCAGGGAGTACTGCCCACATTGATGAAATTGTGAAGCTATTGAAAAGCTGTTTAGTGCAAGATTAATTGATGATTTTCCTCATAATTAAGTTCAGCTTTGGGTATCAGAAAGATTGATTCATTTAAGCAGTCAAACCAAGGGCAAATTGGATGAAAAAGATACCGGGACCTAGATTTCCTACTTGGATTGCCAGTCAAGCTCAACTAATAATAATAATAATAATAAAAATAGTAGTGATGGGCTGTAATAGCAGAGTTGGTGGTGGTGGTGGTGGTAGTGGTGGTAGTGGTGGTAGTGGTGGTAGTGGTGGTAGTGGTGGTAGTAGTAGTTGGAGTAGTACTTGTAACTGTTGTTGTTATAATAATTAGCTAACTTTTATATAGCACTTACTGTGTGCCAATCACTGTGTGTTTTAGAATTATTATCTTATTTGGTTCTCACAAGAACCCTGGAAGGGTAATAGTACAATTATTATTCCTATTTTACAGATGCAGAAATCAAGGCAAACAGAAATTAATTTACTTGTCTAAGGTAACACACCTAGTAAGTGTCAGAGGAGAGATTTGAACTCAGGCTTTAGACCCAGACTTCTTTCCACCCCACTGCCTAGCTGTCAGGGTTTGCTCACATTTATATAATTCTTTAAAGTTTGCAAAGTGCTATACTTACATAGACCTTGTAAGTCAGCAGTGCAAGTATTGTTAAACCACATTTTCCATTTATGACACTTTAAGAGTGAAATGATTAGCCCTCCAACAGGATTTAAACCCAGGTCTCTTGACTCCAAGTAAATTGTTTATATCCACTATGCTCCTTTGCCTCAATTAGTATTATTATTTTTATTATTTTTAATTTGGGATGGGATCTAAACTTAATTGGTAGAGGAAAGTCACTGAAGTAGCCCTAGGTATAAAAGGCACAGTACTATACTGGACTTTTCAAGGCACCATTTTTCAAATTAAGCTATAAGACTTCAGAGGTAATTTCATGTATAGATGAATGAATAGCCACATTTGGTTAGAAGTCCCTCTCCTAGAGTCCTATTAAAATGCCTCATTGTGATACAGATGTGACCTTATGTTCTCACAAAATTGATGCAATGTAGCCTAAGCCATGGCAGGTTCTACCATATTGAAAAGACTGAGTGTGAAAAAAAAAGAATTAAGAGAAAAGACTGAGTGTGGACTCAGAGACTGATTACTTACCTATTTTCTGAGGCTCAGCCTAGCTAAATTCAGAGGGATTGATTTGGTTTCCTGATGAAATTTTTGATCACAAAACTCTCTAAACCATTTACTAGGTTACAGTGGGCTTGAGTTTTATGTTGTTGGAGACAGTATTTACATGAATTAAATTACAGATCTTAATCTATCAAAATAAGTAAGAGGCCCTTTAATTTTACTTTATTCAATACCAGCTTTCCTTGACCATGTTCATAGATGTCTGTGACATGAGAATGCCTCCACTATATAAGTCCTATTTTTTTACTTCGGAGATATGATGAAAGGGTCATGGTTGAGATTTTAATGGCTAAATAATACAGTCTCAGAAAAAAACTACATATTTCATTGGATGCCTAAAAATGGGATCACAAATGCAGAGCTTCTGAATTTATTATAATATTTTCCCAAACATTTAGGATCCCTGATCTTGAGTTAGTACAGGGAGAGCTCTTTCCAAGGAGGGTGGCTCCTGGAACATTCATGCTGTCTTCCCAGCTGCGGTGATGGAGACAAAAAAACATGTTGCCTTCATTTGGCACAGACAAGATTTAACCACTTGAGGCAGCCAGTGAGAACACCGAGCAGTCAATACGTACAGTCCCTTCATGTAAGCAGCAAAGCTTATAACATTTTCTCCTTCTTAACTGTCTCACCAGTGTCACTTTCTACTTCTGTGACTAAAAATAAGATAAAATTGTCATGCAGCTAAGAGGCCATTACACTCTAAACAGTAATGTATTCAAAATTGGCATGGTGTCTTCAGTACAAAGGGATGTGGGGAATGCAAACTTTTGAAAGAATGAATTGAACAGTATACATATTTGTTGAATACTTTCATTGTATTCAATCCCTGTGCATTCTCTAGGACTAGTGTCGCCCACGGGCAAAGATAGATCAAGGCTATTCAACACCCTTCTTCCATTCCTTCAAAATTCCCAACATCATTGCTTACTCTCTCTTCTGTTCTATCACAGAAGAGGTTTTCCTGTTCCTCCAGGAGGTTAATCCTTGATCCCTTTCTCTCATAACGGCTACAAAATCTTTTTATAGCACTCTTTCTCTTTGTTGGCTCCGTTTTCTTCTCAGTATCTGTTTCTGTACCCTCTCTGTCTGCCATTTACTCTCTTGCTGTCTCTTTCTTGCCCTGTTTGTTGCCCTGTCTCTCTTGCTTGTCTTCTCTCTCACTCAGCTTTTCTTCGATCACATGTCTTTTGACTATCTCTCACTGATTCCCTTCTCTGAGCCTCTTATGTTTCTCTTGCTCCTTTCTCTGTCTAGCTCACATCTGTCAGTTCCTTTTCTCTCTTACTTATGTCTCACATCTCTTTTCTCTTTGTCTCTGACTCTCAAAAGGAGTGCATGTTTTCAGTGCTAAACATCCTTCTCCACCATTCTAAAATCATTCCACCTACCATTCCATCTCATTCTTCCCCAAATTTCATTAAATAATCTATACCAAATATTTATCAATACCTTACTTCTCACTCTTTTCAGTGCCTTGAAAATAGCCTTCATCTCATATCACTCAACTGTTTTCTCAAAACTCAGCCCCGATTACTTATCACCAAATCCAATAGCCTTTTCCCACATTCCTCTGCCTACTAGACCTCTCTGAATTATTTGGAATTGCTAGTCAACTCATTCTACATGAAACTCTTACTTTACTTCAATACTAAATTCACTCTTCTCTCTTAACCAAATTCCCTAACACCTTTACTTATTCCCTTAAGGTGGATATGCCCAAAGTTCTGTCTATCTCCTCTAATATGTTCCTCCTCTCTGTTGACATCCCATTCTCTTATTAACTTTAGCTAATAATTCAATGCAGTTGACAACTGAAATTGTATTTTTTAACTTTGACTCCTCCAACTGTGAACTTAAGTCCGAAATTTCCAACTGCCCAAAGAGAATCTCCATCTAAATATCCACAAGTTTCCATGTTATGCCCAGCAGTACCTAAAACTTAATATCCCCCAAACCAAGATTATCATCTTTCCCTCTCTACACACCTTCCTTCTGACTTGAATATTTTTGTCAGTAGAATTTCCATTCAGTCAATCTCCTGGGTAAAATTCTTGTGGTGATTTCTGATTCTTCTCTCTTTCTCACCTATCTAGAGGTAGCTAGGTAAATAATGGCTAGAGCACTGGGTGTGGACTCACGAATTCCTAAATTCACATTTGGACTCAGATGCTGGGCAAGTCACTTACCTTCTATTTGCCTCAATTTCTTCAACTCTGAAATGGGAAATATAACATCACCTACGTTGCAGGATTGTTGAAAGGATCAAATAAGATGATATGTGTAAAGCACCTAGCGCAGTGCCTGGCACACAATCGGTCCTTTATAAACATGTATTCCCTTCGCTTTCCTCTCATATTCAAGAAATTGTCTATGTTTTACTCTACTACTTGGACATATTTTCCATCTGTTTCCTTTTCTTTATCCCCACTGGCACTAAGATAATACAAGCATACTTTGCTACCTACCTACCTATTACAAGAATCTTCTCTCAGGTCTTTCCACCTGTTTATATTCCTCCAATCTGTCCTTCATACTGTTGCTAGCCCTGCATTCTTATGTATAAATCTGATTTTGTCTCTTCTTTGCTCAAAAATTTTTAGTTTCTCCCTTATAACCAGCAGGTAAAGATCAGATTCCTCTCCCTGACATTCAGTACTCTCTATAATCTGGTCTTTAGTGCATTTCCAATGTTTTTCTTACATTACTCCCATTTGTGCATCTGAATACAAACTTACTCTGTGTCTCTGAAAAATATCTAGCATTTCTCCTCTGTTACTCAATCAACAAGCATTTATTAAGCACTTACGATGTTCCAAGCACTGTGTTAGACACAGGAATAAAAAAGAAATAGAAATCAGGATACTTGCCCTCACAGAATTCACATAAACCTCAAATGTCTTTCATTCCCCCCTTTCCCTCTAGTTACTTCAATGCCACTTTCTCTGACCTTGCCTCCTAGATCACAGTACTTTTTACTGTTCTTCACTAATGAACTTATTTATTGTTGTATATTATTGTTATCTACCTAATCCCCTGAAGTCTTTCATGGGTGCCTCACAGTAGTATGCAAGGTGATATCAGGTTCTTGAAAGCTGTGTCAGTGGAGAAAAGCCTAGAAAGGATTCAAAATGTCATCAAAAGATTGGTCTCAAGGATCCTAGAGAGTGGGTTGGTTATTATTAACACTTTATTATTGAACATGTAAAGACATTTAAGGCATTAGAAGAAATTTGTTGTTCAATCATTTTTCAGTTGTCTGGCTCTCTGTGATCCCATATAGAGTTTTCTTGACAAAACTGCTGCCATTTCCTTCTCCATCTCATGTTACAGATGAGGAAACTGAGGCAAACAAGGTCACGTGACTGGCCCAGTGTTACACAGCTAGTAAGTGTCTGAGCCCAGATTTGAAGTCAGGAGGATGAGTCTTCCTGACCTAGTTTATATTTTTGTTTGCTTGTGCTTTCAGTACATATAGATGATTTTTAAACTTTAATTTAAGTGGTAATCAAGGTTTCCATGTGGACAATTTCTTTCAACTAAAAACAATCATGGTAATTTTGAGTGTTTTTACACATTTAAATGACAGTGCTATAGATTTTATTTGACTAAAGACTATGGTGCTGATTGTTCAGATCATTTTGTCAGTGTTTGTTCTCTTCTCAATAGGAAGTACTAACCTTGATTGGAGGCATGCACATTCATCAGCAGAAGAGTACTGGGAAGTTTAAAATAGAATGCCTGCTACCTTTCTGGTGGTATTTGGGGTTTATATAAAGCATTGGTATGTTTCAACTCATGTATAGCTTAACTCAGATTATGAGAGAGAAAAACCTGAAGAGCCCCAGGGACCACATGCCTTTTATTTTTAGTTCTCATCTTGAGAAAGTCAGAGTTAAACTAATCAACGGTAGCTTTTTCATTGGCCTCTGTGAGAACACAGAGAGGCAGAAGCTCCAGGCCATTTCTTAAAAAGTAAAGTTTATTACAGGGGGGAAAAAAAGTCAACCCTTCACCATGATTGACATGAGCCCAACAATCTTATTTTCCTAGTTATTAAAAAAAGTTCTATGAGCAAGCATCATTTCACCTTTGACCCTAGATATCATGATAAGCCTCTACAATTGATGAACTCTCAGAAGAATGCACTGGTGCATCCTTAAGTAACAAGGGGAATGATAATTAATAATAATAATAATAATAGGACATTTATATATCATTTTTGATACTTGCGTTGCCTGTTCTCTCTTATTTAAGCATCACAACACTTTGAGGTATGTACTTCAAGTATTTTATTATCCATTTTACATATAAAGAAAGAGGATCTAACAAGTTAAGGGACTTATCCATTGACCCACAAATAACTTATGAAACAAGATTTGAAATCACTTTTGGGGGGGGCAATGAGGGTTAAGTGACTTGCTCAAGGTCACACAGCTAGTAAATGTCAATTGTCTGAGGCTGGATTTGAACTCAGGTCCTCCTGAATCTAGGGCCACTGCTTTATCCACTGTACCACCTAGCTGCCCTCTGAAATCACTTCTTCCAAACTCTACATCCAGAACTCTGCCTTTGGAAAATAAGCAAGCATGGGAAAAGTTCACAGTCTGCCACCTTACAAATCTCAAAACCCACTTTTTTATTATATATTAGAATATCAAAATAATGCCATCCTTGGAGTGGGAGGAAGGAGAAAGAAGTCTGTGTTGTAGAATTAAGTGAAACAAAACATTTAAAAATACTTTCTGCTTTACAAAGAGCCTACAATTTCAGCTCTAGAATAGTTTATACTTAGCCTCCAAAGTGATAGCTATTCACGAGTTTCTGGGTGTGTAAAAAGGTGTGCAAATTAAATTATCGGCCAGCTTATTTGGTTGTTTTGACATCATGTAGGCACAGACTGACTCTTCAAAAGAAAGGTATCACAGAAGTTGCAATTTCATTCTGGTCTTAAAACTGAATTACTCACCATGGGTCATCATCAATTCATCTGAAACTTCTTTATACAAGAAAACAAAAAAGTAAATTAAATATCTGAGCCTTAACTCCTGCTTTTCAGTGCTATGGAGACAAAATCAATTAGCTTCTTAAAGGAAAGCATTTGGTTCTCATCTTGAGAAATTTGGTCTAAATCAAATAAAAGTCAGTGACTAGAGCATGTTGGGTCTGAGAGAAAATGGTTTTAGCTATGTAGAGGTTAAAAGGAACCTCCCAAAAGTTAAAAAAAAAACCATATTTATAATTCATACATAAAATATTTTTAAAAGAGGCAAAGTTAATTATAGCTAAATTTTCAAAAACAATGTTTAACCATCATGTAGACTTAGACAATATATGTCATTAGAGCTAGAAGAAACCTTAGAGATCATTCAATTCAAATCCTCCATTTAACAGGTGAGTTCAAAACAGGTAAGATGATTTTAAAGATCACATAGGTAATTAGTAGTAGAGCTAGGATTCAAATCCAGGTCTTCCAATTCGAAATCTCATGATCTCTCACCAAACTGAAGAAATTCTTACCTTCTTTCCTGCTGTATTCCATCATTAGATATGACTTTGATCAAAGTTACTGATTAAGATAGCTAAAAGGAAGCATTCATTCCTCATGTCAATAATTTCCAACAAGTAGAACCCATTGTTTGTTACTCCAAATCTCAATTACTTAAAGAATTTCATGAGTTTTAAACTTCAAACTATTTAAATTGTAAGTAGAAAGGTGTTTAGAGGGATCATGACTTCTATTTATCAGGTAATGTGATAGAAGGACATTTATGTTTTTTATATAGACAAAAAGATATAAAAGAACTATCTAGACAAAGTGATCCTTAATGTCCATTAAATCTTCAGCATTCATGGATTTAACTTGCATGACATCAGGCAATCAGGTGATTTTAATTGTAACCTCATTTTCACTTTTGCATCTACCAAGAACATTCACAACTATGCACAGTAGAGAAAAAAATCAGAGGGGTGAAATTGTGCAAATTTGTGGTACAGCTGTTATCTTACTAGGCACCTCACCAGTCTTGTTCACACTACCATTACAAAGAGCTCCCCGTGCATTCAGTGTCAGAGGTGATGTCAAGATCTCTGCCAGACCTTTACCAGTCCCAGAAGCTTCTGACAGCAGCAATTAAAGCCCCAGTAACCTCTCTCTTGGTTTTCAGAGGGCAGCCAAAGTAGGGAAGTTTATACCAATATAGTATTGTCAGAAATATTTTTTTTTGTTTTGATTTTTATTGAGATGTTAGCCAAATGTTCACAGAATCCTAGAGAATTAATAATGGGGAAATATTTTGCATGTTACCAATTTTATTTTGTATACTGAATGTTGAGTTATTTCATGGTTACTGTATTTGGAAAAGTGCATCTTTTCAGAATTAATGTTTTGTTATAAAGAATTGTATGGGGAAAGCTAGGTGCTGCAGTGGATAGAGTACTGGCCCTGGATTCAAGAGGACCTGAGTTCAAATCCAGCCTCAGACACTTGACACTAGCTGTGTGACCCTGGGCAAGTCACTTAATCCTCATTGCCCCACCAAAAAAAGACAAAAGAAAAGAAAAAAAAAGAATTGTATGCAGAAAAGTTTATTTTCAGGAATCTCTAGTGAAATATTGTAGTTTTGGGTGGTAGCAGGACCTCCCCCCCCCCATTTTCTACAAATTCATTGTAGCAATATTTGGGTTTTTAACTTTCACACCATTTAGGAATGTTATATTTGCAAAAATTGAGGATTTACTATACAGAATTTAAACTCTGAGTCATGCACCCCTGACTTTTTACTATTCTTTATTGAGAAAGCTTGTGAGGTCATGTGGTACAGTGGAGAGAATACTTGATTTGGAGTTTTGAGGTTTTGTTTAAAATCCTGACTTTGCTATTTAATAATTGGATAAACTTTCTGGGTCTCATGATGTATAGATGATTAATAGATGGAGGTAAGAGAGAAATAAGACAGAGAGAGAGAGAGAGAGAGAGAGACTCACAGATGTTAGAATAGATAGAGCACTCAGCCTGGAATAAAAAAGACCTGAGTTGAAGATCCATCCTTAGACACTAGTTAGGTGACCCTGGTTAAGTCGCAACTTCTATATGACTCAATTTCTTCCAATATACCAAAGGGTCTTAAAATACTACATAACTCCCAGAGTAGTTCTGAGGATTCCAAAGCACTTGACACAGGGCCTAGAATTTAGTAGATGCTAAACACATACATACTTGTTCCACCTCCTTAACGCACCCCTAAAAAATGAGCCTGGTCCCTCTTTAGGAAGCATGCTAGAATTCTGAAAATAATTTTTCATAGTTGACTGTGTAGTAATTAGCATGTTCCTGGATTTCCAGTTAAAAAACAGTAAAGATCCCTTAAAGGGAAGCCTCAAGGCCTTCAATTATGGAAGTTTGTAATTAGAACCATCAATAGTACAATACAGTATAGTCCTTTTTTTTTTTTTTTTTTGTGGGGCAATGGGGGTTAAGTGACTTGCACACAGCTAGTAAGTGTCAAGTGTCTGAGGCCGGATTTGAAATCAGGTACTCTTGAATCCAGGGCCTGTGCTTTATCCACTGCGCCACCTAGCCGCCCCCTTATAGTTCTCCTTTTTGAAAAGCATCCTATGATGAAAACAGTGACGAGAAGAGAAAATAAAGCAAATGGAACATTGTAAAGACAGAGTGCCAAGGAAGGCCATTATCATGAGCAGCATTGTGGGTTCAGGACTTCCTTGCCTTTTCCCCAATTCATGAGGCTTGTTGTACTCAGGCCATTCACCACTTGAAGGGATACTAATGTCAGTGTATGGGAGCTAGTTATCATCATCATCAAGGAAGCATCAACATGCCTCGAACCCCCTTGGTTAGAAAGCTGCACAAAATTGTCATTATGATTCAAATTGTTAATAATGCTGTTGAGGATGGGACCAGCCTTGCTATTTAAAAAAAAAATTAAGTTATCTTCATTCTCTTTTCACAGTTAACATTCTAAAACCTGGGCAACCTGATATTGGGGTCATTTGATTTCTAGTATTTGAGAGCAAATTAACCAACTTTGACACATGTTCCCTGAGTAACCTACACGCTATTTAAAAGAAGAATAATTTTGTGGTGGCTACAGGGTAAAAGGAGAAAAAAAAAGAATAGCGAACACCTTATTTATAACCTAGAACAAAATTTTAAGTGATGGAGTAATATGTGACTAAGGGCCATTTAATCATCTTTTGAATAGAGAAGATGAGCAGCATTAATTCAGTTATACTTAAACTTGTCTTTTGGAAGCCAGCTTGCCCTGAGAATTAATTGTTACAAATGTAAATGAATATAAAAAATATCCAAAAAGGAAAGAACAATCTCGGAGTGCACACACTGGGAGAAAACTGAAGAATGCTTTAAAAACTGAGATGTAGGGGACTTAAAACTTGCTTGTGGCTATGTTCCTGATGTGGCAGCAAGAAAGCGTTATAGACACAGACTGTCAGTGCTTTGAAATGACCTGATTTTATGCTGCTTCCTACAGGAAGTTATTTCCTAAAATTCTTCTTACACTAGAATATTACAATAAATGGGATTGTTTAATTTTCTAAACTGTACTTTTCCTGGCAGAAACGACTGGATCTGCTTTTTGCCTCAGGCTAGGTTTCAATCAACAGATAATGAGAGAAAAACAAATGAAATCAAAGGGGGGTAGGGGGAGATAGAAGTAAGAACACCAGCTCTGGAGCCTTCAGATCTCGTCTCTGATGCTTGCTACCTTTGTGACCTTAAGCAACCCCTTTACTTCCCTACACCTCTAGTGCCTCATCTGTAAAATAGAAGGGTTGGATTAGGTAGTTTGCTAGGGCCCTTCTGACTATAAATCTCTGATCTGATGAATAGTACGATGAAAAAGAAAATCAGTACATTAAACATGTTCTGTAAACAGAGGACCCCAGCAATGGAATGGATACTAGTTTTGATACTTATAGGGAGGGAATTATCTTGGTGACCTAGCAAGTATTCATTGATCCTCTCCAGAGGAATCAGAGGCCAGTTGTGTGAAGAGGCAATAATGAAATGTTAATTGGAAATTGGGGACAAATTAGCCAGAGCAAACTATACAGGCCTTTTGTGACTGGATTAGATACATTTTAGGTTGTGATAACCATTTACTGTAGTTTGTCATTTCCATAATCCAGAGTACAACTGAATTAGTTCACTTTTTCCCCTTAGTTCTTAGCAAGATCTGTTTTGAAAAGATTAATCACTGTCTATGGTGAACTAAAGGGAACAGGTTTCTTCATGTCTAAACTAGTGGAGCTGGGGAACTAAACACTCCAGAGACCTAGTATAATTAGGTGAAATTACCATACCAGCAGCTCTGGCACACAGAGGGAAGTTGATAAGGTGGGTGTGGTAGTGTTTGGAAATGGCTTTGGGGGTCTCTCCCAATTCTGTAATTAAGATTATATGGAAAATTCAGCTTTTAAAAATTTTCTTGAATTTAGCTTCATTTCTGGCCTAGC
The DNA here is from genome assembly GCF_019393635.1 of Dromiciops gliroides. Classification (NCBI taxonomy): domain Eukaryota; kingdom Metazoa; phylum Chordata; class Mammalia; order Microbiotheria; family Microbiotheriidae; genus Dromiciops; species Dromiciops gliroides. Next base: position 151,123,614 of record NC_057865.1, on the reverse strand, counting down.
CCATTCCTACCTGATATAAATTAAATGTTTTATATATTTTCGAGGTAGTAGAATAACAGCTAGCAAAATGTATGACATTTTTGTTTTAAAACCTAGGAATCACTGATGAGAAATCTAATGATATAGTGGGAAAAAAGTATTGACTTAGAGGCAACAAAACGGGTTCAAATCCAAGCTGAGTTATTTACTGCCTATGTGGCCTTAGAGAAGTAGTGTCTGGAAATTGATTTCTCTAAAATTAAAAATTTACCTCAGGCAAACATTTAGTGAGTGGTCTGAAGAAATGACTGCATTCCCTCTCACTTCTGAATACTATGGGCATTTTAGGTGTATTAAATCAATGTAATGCCTAAGGATGTGATCTTTGTTATGGTAGTTGTCTCAAGTAACTATGGGATGGTAAAATGCTCCTTAATAATGTTTTCCCTGATAACAACAACAAAATTAAGCTTTCTCTATCTCTTGTTCTTTCTTATTTTCTCAAATGTTCTCAGTATATTCTATTTACTTGATACTGATCTTTTGCAAGGTTACTATGCAGCATGCATGGAGAGCTTCCAAATGTTTCCACTTTAAAATTATTATGTTAACTGAAGAAATGAAAAATTATTTCTTTTGAAGCTCAGCAAAAGAAATATATTGGGTTGGGGATAAATTTTAAGTCAAAAGCATATGGCTTAACACTAGAAGAGTGACACATATCAATTGAAACATCTTTAAAATTTTGATATATAAATAAATTTTTGTGGATTAAAAAATCTGCTGTTGGGGCAGCTAGGTGGCGCAGTGGATAGAGCACCGGCCCTGGAGTCAGGAGTACCTGAGTTCAAATCCGGCCTCAGACACTTAACACTTACTAGCTGTGTGACCCTAGGCAAGTCATTTAACCCCAATTGCCTCACTAAAAAAAAGAAAAAAAAAAAGAAAAAAAAATCTGCTGTGTCAATTGGCACATCTTGGTCCTTCAAGATATTCTTATATACTGGTCCTTCTAGTGTTGATAATAATAATGACAATAGTAAGAGTAATCTCAGAGACATCAATATTATCTAGTTAATATAGTCATTGGAGAGAGGATGATCATTTAACTAACTGGTCTATAGACATATCTTTTTTTTTCATTGCTAGGTATAGGTAGATTTGTACTATTAAATGTATAAAAGATCTTTTTATGAGAGAGCATGATGCTTACAAGTACAATATTCTTAAAGATAAAGATGGGGATGAAAATGAAAGTAGGAAGAGGATTATTATATGTAAATATCAAAGTCAGATAACCCACTTATCTTATCTAGACCCAAAGTTCTCCTAGAATCATTCTTCATTCTTTTTTTTTTTTTTTTAGTGAGCCAATTGGGGTTAAGTGACTTGCCCAGGGTCACACAGCTAGTAAGTGTTAAGTGTCTGAGGCCGGATTTGAACTCAGTTACTCCTGACTCCAGGGCCGGTGCTCTATCCACTTCACCATCTAGCTGCCCCATCACTCTTCATTCTTAATTGATTAAAAGTCTTATGAAAATTAGGTGAAATCAAGTCTATTGAATTACCAAAAATTTCTTTTCAAATGACTAGCTTATCATTTACTTGCATCAATTTTATTTGTGGTTTGCATTGCTTTAAGAGATGCTAAGGGGTATTAAAAAGGGACTTTAAAAGCCATCATTAAAAAAAAGTCTAATGAAAGTAAGTCTTGCATTTTTAATAGACATTCAATTTAATTGTGGTCTCTGGATCCTACTACAGGCCCAAATCCGCAGAATAGCATAGAAATTAATTAATCAATCAACAAGCATTTATTAAGCATCCACTATATCTGTGCCAAATACTATTCAAGGCTTTGAGGAATGGAAGTACACAAAATGAAACAATTACCATTCAAAAACAGATTATGGATTAATGAAGAAGACAAGTACATATATATTTATTGTGTTATTTAAAATATTGTGGACTAGGCTGGGTTTTCTAAAATATGGCTACTTATAAATTAATGGCTATCGTATCAGTTTTTGCGGTAAGCATTTATTATTAATTAATATCACATATTAATAAAGTATTGACCACGTGTTTTCCTGACTTCCCCATTACTCACAGGCTGCCAGGCCTAAACAATTATATACCCAGAGCAGAGAGTAAAACAGCCCTGGGAAGAAGGGCCGAGAGACCAGAGGGTGACCCTTGTGTCCCCAGGGATTTATTTTATCTTCCTTTTGGTAGAGACAGGTCACTGCTCATTGATCTAAGCAAATTGGTTAGCATCATTCAGCTCCATTGATTGACATGACTTGGGTGGGTGGGTGGGGTGGTCTAGAGATCAAATTCCAACCATCTAGATGTACTTCTTCCCCTAGCTAATGAGAAGAATCAATCTGTATTCCTTTGTTTAAGCAGAGGGCTTATCCCAGGCTGGTTTCTTGGTGAGAGGGAGAGAGCAGCTAACACTAACATGTCTGGGTTTCTCCTAGAAATTCATTATTAATAATTATTTTCTCACAGTATGTATGTATAAACATAAATGTATTTATAACTTAAATACAAATTGAATAAATACAAATATTACAAAGTGGTTAAATGTAGGGTAATTTGGGAGGTAAGTAACCAGTATACAGTGAGGAATGTCTTCAGGTAGAAGAAAAGGCTGAGAGTCAGACAGACAGACAGACAGAAACAGAGAGAAGGAAGGAAGGGGAAGGAATGGGAGGGAAGGTAGAGTGGGAGGGGAGGGGGAGATGGAGTTCATATGGAGCAGTGAATTCCAGACATGGAGGATGATCGGTGCAAGGGCGGGGAGATTGGAATGTTTGAGAAACAGAGGAGGTGTGAGAGAGAAGACCAGTTTGGTCAAATAACAGAATATGAGAGGTGAAGTGATTTCCAAAGCATTAAATGCTAAATCAGAATTTGTATTTTATCCTAGAAACCCTGAGAATTCACTGAAGGGTAGAGTCCCCTCAGATTTTCACTTAAGAAAAATTATTTTGTCAGGACTCCAGTTCTTACTATCCACTGAGGCCGAGAGACCAACAAAGAGGCTTTGGCAATGCTCTATGACAGTGGTGTCAAACTCAAATCAAAATGAGGGCCACTAACCCAACCATACATGAGGATCCCTCCAGGCCGCATACTGATATAAAAAGACACACATAATAGCTATGTTCTACTGTACTTTTATTTATTTTTTAAAATATTTCCCAGTGACATTTTAATCTGTTTTGGCTAGCCTCAGGAGTGCTTTGGGCAGCATGGGCCTGCAGTTTTGACCCTTCTTATTGAGGGGAGAGGGGATGAAATCCTGAATGTAGTTGGTGGCTGTGTGAGTAGAAGGAAGGTTAGATGTGAGAGATGTGAAGGTGGTAACTGCTTGGATGAGTGAATGAAAAGTTAAGTATAATGGAAAAGTTAGAATACTGAGAAACTGAGAAGATGGTTGTTCCTTTCACAGAAACAGGGAACTTTGGAAGAGGGGAGGACGTGAGGGAAAAGACAAGAGTTCTGAGTTCTGTCCTGGACATTTTGAATTTGAGATGTTTCCAGAACATCTGGTTTGAAATACTTAGTAGGGAACTGTTGTTGTGAGACTGAAGTCAAAGTGGGAGATGGGGCCAGGGTTGGGGTGTTGGGATGTAGGGACCAACTTCCTACCAGTTATCCAAATGAAGAATGGACTGCCTCAAAAAGTCATGGATCTGAGGCAGCTAGGTGGCACGGTAGATAAAGCACCAAAACTGGATTCAGGAAGACCTGAGTTCAAATATGGCCTCAGACACTTGACACTTACTAACTGTGTGACCCTGAGCAAGTCACTTAATACTCAATGACCTGCAAAATCAATCAATCAATCAATTAATTAATTATAAGATCATGGGTCTCCCATAGTATGGATTTTCAAATAAATTCAGACTACTTGTTGTAAACACTATAGGGTAGATCCTTGTTCTACTAAAGCTTGGACTAACTTCCGAATCCCAGGTCTGAGATCTGTGCTTCTCTTCTTTGAAGCATCAAATAGAAAAGTTAAACAGGGGAAAGATTTTGAATACTCGCAAGTCAACTCTCTATATATTTTACCTACTGGACTCAAGGTTTCATACACATTTTGATCCATGATGCCTACTGGAGATGAAGACTCTTTTTTTTTCTGGTGTGAAAAAATTCTTTGGAAATATTAAAAAACAATATTCTTTATACTTTAGTCCATGATTTATGAAACTTACATCAGGCCTCAAGTCAAATGAAATATAAACAACATAGTGAGAAAATGGTGGATTTCTAAATGAGACACAAAATGTTTCTTGTGTTTTAACGTAAATTTAAATGATGAAAGACACCAAAAAAAATGAAAAGGAAGGAATATAAAACAGAATCACATTGCAGTCCATGCAGTTATTTTGTAGATTTAATGAACAAATTTAAAAGTCTTTAAGAAAAAGACTTAGGGGGCAGCTAGGTGGCACAGTGGATAAAGCAATGGACCTGGATTCAGGAGAACCTGAGTTCAAATCTGGCCTCAGACACTTGACACTTACTAGCTTAGTGACCCTGGGTAAGTCACTTAACCCCCATTGCCCTGCCCCAAAAAAAGTTTAAAAAAAAAAAGAAAAAGACTTTAAAATAAAATTCAGTTGTGGAAAAGAAGAAAAAACATATTTAAAGCCTTTTGTTATGTTGCCTCATGGTCATTTAAATTTACATAAATAAACCTTGGCTACTCTTAGCCTCAGTTTCCTAATTTGTAAAAAGAGATGGCAGCATATCTAACTAGCTAAGGTCTCCCTCATAACTCTAATGTTTTATGGTTCTTTCTGCCTAGGTATTTTTTTTTAAAAGGCAAATTTAATTCATTTAAGCTTCAGTGCAGAATTTCCCTGATGAGGTGAACATATGATGTTTGTAATAAGTGGTAATGATAGCTGTGCTTCTAAAGTAATTTGGTATTTTTTCAATAAAAGTAAAATATCCAATTCTAATACCATTAGACAGTGTATTATATCAAAGGAGTCTTAGCTTATACTTAACTATGAACCATTAACATTGTTTAATGGACATGACTGAGAAGTGCATTTTTATTAGAGATAATAAGAAAACATCCTCGGGTTTCAGGAAGTCTGTATTGACAGCTATATAGTTATGCACATTTCTTCAAAATTTCCCATAATTCTAAGATTAATTATTTATAAGGAGACTTGTTGTATAAAACAAACAAAATCCTTGAATACTTATATTGTGGTGTTAAGATCCAAAAAGGACTTGAGTAGTTATTTATTTACATGGGAAGGAAACTGATCCTCAAAGAGCTTTAAGCAACTTGTCAAAGTTACCTCTATCGACAGGTGGTTTTGTTTTGTTTTGTTTAAATGTTGCTTTAGTTACTATTGAGAGATCTGTAAAAATAAACTTTTGTTATCTTAACTATTAGACGTGCTTAGTAAATTTAGAAAGGAAACATTGAAGAGTTCATTACACTGCTTAACTTTTTGCTCTTGAAGGCTTGTGATGATAATCACACACCATTAATAGGAAAACTTCACAAAGTCCTCTTAATTGCTTCTGTCATTCTTTCCTAAATATCATCCATCTTTAGCAAAGGATTGTTACTTACATCCTAGAGGATCTAGCAATACAAGTCTACTATTGTAGAAAGCAATCCACTGCAGAAAGTCTGCTATTCGATGCCTGTTGCCATTTTGATGCTACTATTAGTTACCCTGATTTCTGAAAAATGCAAATATTATAAATATTCCCTCTTGTTCAAGCTCTGATTTTAATTTCAAAGCAGATGCTTTTCTTCTTTATTTTGGTCTCCTGAAACATGATAACATTCATACATCTCTTATTACACAGAAAGATGGATATTCAAATGGATCTGTGATCTCCTTGATTCAGGATTTTCTTCCATTGATACAGATAGAAATTTATCTAGGCCATATTTCATTAAAAATTTGCCACAAGGCATCTACTTAACACTCTAGAAACCTCCTTGCTTTCTCCCGACATTGAGAGAATACCAGTGGAGCCCTTTGACCATTCACCTTTCATCCCTCAGTCTTGCTATATAACAAGCCATCTTCTCTTCCTGTCATATAATGCCTCTTATTCTTCAGAGTTTCTCCTTAGGGAACCAGTTCAATGCAAGTTACAATCTGGGTAATAAACATTCTTTGTACAATTGGGATTTCCTGTTGATGGACAGAGCAAACTCTTTGAGTCTGTACATCTCTTCCGCGTGTCTTGGGAATAGGTTTTGCTAAAATGTCAGATGGACAAACCTATTTTCTACTTATATGAACCTCAAATGTTTAGCAGTTTGTCCCTTCAATAGAAGTAAAAGCTAGGGAGAAATGAATAGATCCTTGTATGGATATCTATTAATATGGAACATCCTTGTTTCACTTTGCTAAGTTTTTTAACTCAGAATCATCTTTTGCCCCTTTGAAAAGAAATAGTGGTAATTAGAAAGAAATTTATTTTTGCTAGAACTTAATTTTTCTTAAATGTACTTATGCTGAGGCAAGAGTATTATTATTATGAAAATTAGGACAGCAACAGCTAAAATCTAAGTAAAATTGATATGGTTTTAAAATTTATTTTATTTTTAATTCATAGAATGAAATAAGTATTTCACAAACAAAGCATAATAAAAGAGGTAATTACACATGAAGCTGCAAATCTACCATGTACAACTTATTCCCTTGAAAAGCATAATACAACACAATTATGTAAATTTCTTTTCTTTCCTCCCCCTCCACACTAGAGATGGTCACCATTAGATACAAATAGGGGTGTGTGTGTGTGTGTGTGTGTGTGTGTGTGTGTGTGTGTGTGTGTACACATACATACATATATATCTGTGTGGATGTAGGTATATGTAGATGTATATGCATGCATTTGGAAAAATATTCTATAAATCTATTTATCAGTTCTTTCTCTGGTTGTTTTCAAATGAGATTTTGACCTTATGGATAAATAGATATTATCATTATGTCTTATTTTAGTGGGTGCTAGTGTTGTCTTGTCTTGTGGTAACTGGGCTTTTCATTTGTATTTTTATCCCCAGCCACATATTTTTAAATGAAAAATAAATGATGTACAAATTGATTCTACTGGAGCATGTCTTTCCCTAAATTTGTTGGTAAATAGATTCATTTTTGCCTTTGGTCTCCATTTGGTGTACAAGATACCTCACTTAAATTTAATCCAGAGTACTCTTTCAAATTGGTTCTAATATGGAAGTATTAAAATCTGAAATTCAAGTATTATCTTTATCGTGTTTATATCCCAGGTAGAAGCATTTGAAGTAAATGTAACCATTTCCTAATTTCATTGAACATGTATGCGTTTTAATATTTTCATACCTCAAAAGAGCAGACTGTGTATTCCTTCTTCAAATGCTGATTGAAACCCCTCTAAGTCTGTGATTTAGGCTTCATGGTTGCTGAGGTTAAAAAACAAACAAACAATAACAACAACAACAACAAAAACTAAAACTAAAACCCTGCCATTTGTGGATCAGTCTTCTGGTAACGAGTTTCTCCATAATAGGTAAGGATGGTGCTGTTTAAAAGAGCCCATTCTTGAAGCCTTTCTAGCTTGGTAAATGTGGCAGGAGCTTTTCCTCACCTAGGATGACGTGGGAGACACAAGGATCGCTGGCCATAATGAGAAATAGAAGCTAGACTTTATCAGAACAGTATATATTTAGGACAGTCACATATGAACTACCATGTGTGTATTACCCATATATCAACATACAAATATGTATAGATCACTGAAGGCATCAGAGAAGCCCACTGGATAGAGTGGATGGACCTGTGGTCAGAAAGATCTGAGTTCAAATGCAGCCTCTCACACTAGCTTTATGACTCTGGGCAAGTCAGTTAATACCTTTTATCTATAAAATGGGGATAATAATAATACCTACCTCTTAGGGTAAGGATAAAGTGAAATAATATTTAAGTGCTACGTAAATGCTAGGAATTATTATTGTTATTACTACATTAACAATGTCAAGAAGGTACACCATCCTCATACCCACCTCATGGAGTTTTTCTCCCTGATCACTTCAACTTCTAATGCTCTCCCTCTCAAATTACCTTGTATTTAATTACCTTGTTTTTATTTGTACAAAGACAGTGTGGTATAATGAATAGAGATTTGGCCTTGGAGTCAGAAGGGAAAAAAACAAAACAAAACAAACAAAAAAGGTTCTAATAATAATAATAATAGTAATAATAATGGTTCCTCTTATGTCATATATCCTGGGCAAGTTACTTCCCTCTGTGTTCCAGTCATCTCTCTATAACTTTGTTTTGCAGAGAAGGTAAAGATTTATATTTGTAAATGTAGCTGAATCATCTAAGTTCTCTATACTATTTAAATCACAGGTCTAGTTCCTATCTGTTGTATTACTTATATCAATTATGTTTATGTTTATTCTATAGACTTATATCTGTTATATGCTTGTTTCCTTATCAGCTATTTGACCTGGGACAAGTCATTTAACCCTATTTGCCTCAGTTTCTTCATTTGTCAAATGAGCTGGAGAAGGAAATGACAAGGTACTCCAATATCTTTGCCAGGAAAATACTAAATAGGGTCATGAAGAGTGAGAAAAAAAATACTGATCGGGGCAGCTAGGTGGCACAGTGGATAAAGCAACAGCCCTGGATTCAGGAGTACCTGAGTGCAAATCTGGCCTCAGACACTTGATACTTACTAGCTGTGTGACCCTGGGCAAGTCACTTAACCCCCATTGCCCTGGAAAAAAATTATTGATCAGCAACAGTGTACCAAGCACTGAGTTAAATGCTGAGAATACAAATACAAGAAAAAAGGGAAAAGAGTCTGCCTTCACAAAACTTTTATTCAGATGGTGGAAGTTACTATCTGAAAGAGAAGGGAAAGGAGGGAAGCACTAAGTCTGGAGAAACAGAAGCTTAGCTTGGTTAGAAGTTGCTAAGATTGGCTTGGGCCCTTCTTCAAATTTTGATTCCTGGAAGGAATTCTCCTAATCAGAGGATAGAGCTGCAGGGCTAAGAAGCATGTACAAGGCTGCTGGGACAGAGGTATTAGGAGACCTGGATAGTAAGAAGCAGAACTTGATTAGGTCTAAGCACGGCTGGTCTTCCTTCCTCTTCCACAACCAGCAGAGTTTCTGACATATAATAGTGCTTAATAAGTGATTGTTGATTGATTACATTTCTGTGTTCATGTATATATTTGTCCTTCAATATTTTGTCTTGCTATACATACATACATCTGTGTGCAGGAATTAATACTTAAATTTAATAATTAATAATAAATACTTTTCTCTAGAAAAAAGTACACACAATAAACTTTCAAGTTCATTCTGAACTATTAAAATTTTCTCCATTTCTTCCTTAAGTTCAGGCAAGTAAAACAATAAATCAGGCCCTCTCTTGTAGCAGTTACTTCTTTCCTAAGTTTCAATATTCACACTTGAAGATTTTACAACTGGCTCTTGGGAGCTAGTTTGAATTGACTCTAGCACAGCCTTGTGTAGAGCGTATGTGTGTAGATGTTAGGGGTGGGTATATATACATGTGCACATATACATATAAACACCTATGTAAATATACTCACACACAAATATATATATATATATATACATATGCACACATATATAATGAACATGTATATAAGAACATACTGTGCTAAAGTAACATTTTATATAAATGTGGTTCTAATAATAGAAAGATATATGAGATGTTTTCATAATGCAATGTTCTACCATTATTGGGGCTGTACTTTCTCCTCCTACCCACCCATGTGTTGGGCCCTCACTGTTCACAGATGAAATTGTCCTCCATTTATTACTTCTCAAGAGCTAGTGCACAGTGAGATTTGTGGGTGTATAGAGTGAACAGATTTCAATCCACCACCACAGGGCAAAGAATGAGCTTCAAAAAAAATCTTGTTGATTATCCAGGAGAATTCTTTAAAAGGCAAGAAGGAAAGACAAGAGGGAGGAAGCAAGTAGTCTTTCCTTTGGTTTTTATTTTCTTTCTAAAAATATGGGGTGTTCTCCAAATATGGCATTTTGTAAGGAATTAAGCTAAAGAAAGGAAGTAATGTCACTCTTCCACAAGAGTGGTAATTGAGTTTTTGCATAACTAAAGAGGTAACTACATCCTGAGAACAAGTAAGTGGCATAGTAGATAGAGCATCAGGCTTGGAGTCAGGAAGATCTGAGTTCAAATTTAGTCTCAGGTACTTACTAGTTGTGTGATCCTCGGTAAGTCACTTACCTCTATTTGCTTCAGTTTCCTCATCTGTCAAATGAACTGGAAAAAGGAAATGCCAAACCACTCCAGTATCTTTGCCAAGAAAACCCCAAACAGGATCATGAAGAGTTGGGCATGAGGGAAATGAATGAACAACAATAAAAAAATAAATTTAAAAAATGTCCATCCTGATAATTTTCCCTAAAAACATAAATCTTCATCATCTTCTTTCATAAGGAAGATGAAAGTTGGCAGTGGTGCAACTTGATTTTTCCTCTACCTTCAGAGTAGCAAAGAGAATCCATCATTCAGTCAGCTAACATTTTAAAGTGCCTACTATGTGCCAGGACCATCACTAAGGATACAAGACAGGACAAAAAATCAGCCTCTGTATACAAACTCTATCTGCAGTATAAATTCAGAGCTGTCTCAGAAGAAAGGCACTAAGATTAAAGGGGACTAAGAAAGGATTTGTTGAAAAGGTAAGGGCATTAGATGAGACTTGAGGGAAGTGAATCATACTAGGAGGCAGAGATGAGAAGGGAGTGCCTTCCAAGCATGGGAGACAACCAGTAACAACACTCAGGGGCTGGAGATAAGAGAGGAACCACAAGAATGCCAGTGTCACTGGAATATAGAGTCTGTGGAGGAGATTAAGGTATAAAGACACTAGAAATGTAAGTCATAGACAGAGCATGAAGAGCTTTAAAAGCCAAATAGAAGATTTTATGTTTGAGCCTGGAGGCAGTAGGGAGCCACTGTAAACATGACCATTGACATGTGTTCATAGAGAAACTCATTTGTTTTTCTTTTATCACCCTTCCATTATACTAGTACCTAGTTCTGTGGAGACATAATGTATGCTCAATAAATCCCAGGAGATAATTATCCTCAGCAGGGAAAATAACATATAGAAATCTCAGTTATTATTTCTACCTTTATCCATTCTTTCTAGAAGAATATATGTTCTCTTCTAATAGCACTGTTATCGTGTTGTATTTAGAATGACCTCTGCAGATTCTAACAATTGGAATGATGCCACCTCCTGGAGACATACTGTAGGAAAGCTCTACCATGAGGAGAAGGCCTCTGAGTGCAAGGCTATGCAGCTTTTCTTTGGAGTCAGGAAGTGACATTTGCTTGTGGGAGGAAGAGGGGGTGAGGCTGACACTCTCGCTCTCTTTCCTCAGGACTCGGGTGGAGAAGGGAGCTAGAAATGTGCTCTCCCTTTAATAGATAAAAGTCTAACTCTTGCTAAAGCTTATAATTTATTGGCAACCACTCATTAGATATTTTACACAGACTAGCTAGAATTTTAGCCCCTTACAAGATGGAAGGACAGAAGGATGAAAAAAGGAAGGAAGGAAGGAAGAACAGTCCTTGACTTTGAGAAACTACATTTTAGTGAGGGAAATAATACAGAAGGAGAAGGAAAAGGAGAACAAGCATTTATCAAACACCTATGTATCAGAGTGCTAATTACTTTACAAATATTAACTTGGATTCATCATTGGACTTGGCATGAGGAATACATTGTACTATAACCAAAACATTCAACTTCTCTAGGCCTTAGATTCCTCATTTGTAAAATTGGTCTGATAATACCTCTGTTACTTATCATTTGATTGATATGAAACTCCAAAGTGATTATATATGTAAAGTGCCAAGATGGAAGTGATGGACAGAAATCGATACTGATTACAACTGGTGAATGTTAACCTCAAAGGAATAGATTGATCCAGTCTAGCCAGCAACAATGATAGAAGTGATTCGGTCAAGGTTCATAATTCCAGCAGTGGAGTGAATGGCAGGAGGGAATTGCAGAGGGATTTGGGAGGACAGGTTGCAGTGATGAAAGAGTAGGAGGCAGTAGCTAGGCATTTAAGAATGAAGATATAGTAGAGGTGGCCAGAGAAGAGAGAGTGAAGTTACTCATGTCTTGGGCTTTCTTGAAATAGTTTTCTAAGATTGGTAGTCACCATTCAAGACAGCAAGGTCCTAGGACTGAAGTTTCTATAACATGGTCTTTAGTGTTAGTGTAAAGGTGTGAGAGAAAATTTTATACATCAGAGTTTGCGGCTCAAGAAGTGTTACCTATGACCCCAGTTGGTGATCATAGAAAAGAACATTGAAGATGGATCAAGAAAATTACCTTACCACTGTGTTTATTCTGCCAAAGTTACCAATGCAACAGTGAGTTGATTCTAGACCTTATTTTTATTTTGTTTGCTTTTTTTGTTTGTTTTTTAAAAGACAGAAGAAATTGAAGAATACAGAGTAACAAAAATGTTAAAATGTTTAGAAAACAAGCCCTGTCAAAACAAGCGAAAGTATTGAGTTGTATTCAGTCTGGAATGGGAACAAAAAGGCTGGAAAGGATATGAGTTGTTCTTAGATTCATATAGGGATCCATTCTAGGAACAAGGATCAATTATCCTTACTAACCCAGAGGATGAACTTGAAGTGATGGCCTTTAACTGTAGCAGGGAAATAAGTGTTAGGTTAAACACCAGGAGAAAGCTTTTTTTTGTAAACTCTTTTATAAGAAGGGCAGGCAGATAATGAAACTAACTGCCAAGGGAGATTGTTTCAGAAACACTTACAATAGAAACATTTAACACTGAGATTTGACACCTATCAGAGATAATGATTTAGAGATAATGAAATCAATCCTTACACGGTCCATTACCTAGTACTTCAATGGATCTCTGATCTCACTGATGCAAGTGTTTCATCTAATGATATACACTGCAGCCCATACCTAGCTGTCATATAGGACTTTCATCCATATTCTCCCATATGTTCATTACATTTAGTCTATCCGTTGTGCTAACAACCTTCCTTATATCCTTTTTATGTTACAAGGATGCTAGTGGCTTATCAATTAATTTTCATCACTTTGCTTAGAATCCTGCACATCCCATTTTTGTTTCTAGTCATACATTTCTTTGATACTATGCTGTACTCTGTTTATATTGTATAATAACTTGCTGTAATGTGTTATAGACTGTTTTACCCACTATGTAACAAAAACAACAATAAACAATGAACAACAATAACTGGCATTTTATAGCACTTTGAGGTTTGCAAAGTACCTTCCATATATTTTCTCATTTGATGATCACCGTAACCCTATGAAATGGATGCTATTATTGTCTCCACTTCATATGATGAAGAAATAGAGGCAAGGAGAATTTAAATGACTTGCCCAGGGTCACATAGATACTACAGTCTAAAATAGGATTTGTAGCTAAGGTGTTCTACCCCTGAAATTGTTAAGGGGATAAAGTCATCATTTCACAGTACTAGAATCCCTGTCTCCATCTTTCTCTCTTTGTCTTTGCCTGTCTTGTTTTTCTCCATACATGTAAAAAGTTAACCTTTTTAAAAAAAATTTGAGTTCAAAATTCTCTCTCTCCTTAAGAAGGAAAGTGATTTGATATCAATTATACATGTAAAGTCACCCGAAAACTATTTCCATATTAGCCATAATGTAGAAGAAAACAGAATAAAAAGAAAAACAAGGAAAACCTTTAAATGTATGCTTTAATTTCAATCTGCATTATGTCTCCATCATTCCTCTAGAAGTAGATAGCATTTTTTCACCATAGATCCCTCATACTTGCCTCGAATCATTGTATTGCTAAGAATAGCTAAGTCCTTCACAGTTGAGCATCATACAATATTGATGTTACTGTGTACAATATTCTCCTGGCTCTCCTCATGTCACTTTCCTCCCAACAATGACCCTTGTGTGCATATCAATGAGAGGCATGAGGGTTATTGGATAGAATGCTGGACTTGACATCAGGAATACCTAAGTTCGAATCCCACTTCTGACACAAGTTTTGTGATGATTGCCCAGTCATTTAACTATTTAACTACTCTAGGTCTTAGTTTCCTCATTTATAAAATCAGGATAATGATAACTATGCCTACCATAGAGGGCTAATATGAGGCTTAGATGTAATAATGTAGGTAAAAAGTCATCAAGGGGAAAAGGAAGGAAATAAGCATTTATGAAATGCCTATTATATGTCAGGCACTTTGCTAAGTACTTGCAAATATCATAGAATTTGATCCTCAGAACATCTCTGTGAGGTAGGTGCTAAAACTATCAATCTATCTCATCACATATTTACACACACATATGCATGTATACATACACATATACACATGTGTACATATATGCATATATGTATGTATGTCAGTGACAGTAATTAGTAGTAGTAGTATTCGTAGACCATTTTCAGGTAACCATATATAGTGCTCATGGCATCAGTTCCAAACTGAATCCTGAATATCAGTAATTTACTTTATCTCTATTTGAACTTGTTCTTATATACATTGGATTTATTCATACCAAGTGAATCTTTAGATGAAGGATTGATAGCTTTTATTAGAAAATCACTGAATTGGTCTGCACTCTCTTGACTGAATGAAATAAATTAAATTTTTTTTCGTATTTTTAAAGGTCCCTTTCATAGAAGGAAACACAACCAAGTATATTTTGCAAAGCAACACCTGTTCAAAATGAATGAAACCCAAGCGTATGTTTCTAGTTTCTGTGCCAACATTTATTATCTCAAGGATGAGGTGATGAATTTTTTATTATATCTGACCTGTGTAGGGCATAACCAACAGTGGCAGCATATGTAGCCATGAACATGAAGCAATTACATATTTGGGGATCTTGTAGCTTTTGAACTCTGCTCCTTCTGTTGTATTGGAAAGATAAGTACTTATTCTTGTTAAGTATGTAAAAGTACTAATAAAATGAATTCTTTGAAAATGATCTTAAATATTTTAGAAAAGCAGGATCTAAGCAAGAATTGGTATTTTGTTTACTTCTATATTAATTTTAGTGTCCAAATATAAATGTTTGCCTCTAAAAAATATTGGAAGATTGGTATTCAAAACCCACCAAAGCCAGAATGCTGTTTACAAAGCAGTAGATTCCCATTAAAAATGTGTGATCTCAGGGGCAGCTAGGTGGCGCAGTGGATAAAACCCCAGCCCTGGATTCAGGAGTACCTGAGTTCAAATCCAGCCTCAGACACTTAACACTTACTAGCTGTGTGACCCTGGGCAAGTCACTTAACCCCAATTGCCTCACCAAAAAACAAACAAACAAACAAACAAAAATGTGTGATCTCTTCTCTCAGGGACAAAATATGGATTTGATTTCTAATTCCCACCAAAATGAGAATGATTGTGAGGCCCGGGATGTAGGATAAGGCTGACTTATGAGGAGATGAGAGCATACTTTATTATACACAGAGATAAGTATGTGATTACAGATTTTTAAGAGGAACCTACATACCATTTATATTTGAAGTGAAATGTATGTTTTCAGAGTATCTTTAGAATCAGCGTTAAGTTAAATTAAAAGCGCTCAGCTAGTGAGATGACAATCTAAGCTTTATGAAATCTTTAAAGAGTCTGCAAAAACACCCAAATTATTCTGATGCTGAAAGGATGTATCAAGTTCCTATAAGATCATGTAAGTCTTTCCTACTCTACCTGAGCATCTCTAGGAACACATTACAATATAGCTTTAAGCCATGCGACTATTGAACAGTATCTAGATTAGAGACAGAACTCTCAGAAGGTCAGAGCGATTTTGTACCAGATGCTAACATGGGGGAGGTGTATTTCCTCTCTTTCCCTACCTCATAGTGGAATGAAAAATGCAAATCTTTTGAATGGCTTCTCTGAAAAGATCTATACTCCAGGGGTAAATAAAACACAAATACTCTGTGATATTTTTTAATTATGGTGAATCTTCTTTCCATTATATGAAGACACAGACTGCAACTACATTACACTGCAACTACCAGTTTGTAGAGACAATTCAGTTGATGGGGGTTGGGGGGGAATCAGTCAATTTTTATTGACTTTAAGAGAAATATCAAGACAGAATGATTTATCTCGCAGCCCTGTGTAAACATAGCCATAATCTTCCTCTGTCTCTGTTTTTTAACACAAACAGGTCTCCCCAATCCTTTAAAAACTGTTGAACCCTGCTAAATCTTCTACTTACCATTTCATTTCTCTTCTTGTTGCTGTCAAATTCTTGAATAAACTACATGCAAATGGGAATGATGTTTCTACTCACTGCATTCTGGATTTCATCCCCACAATTCCACTGAAATTGCAATCCCGAAGATCACTATTTAGCTTCTAATAATAATTTAATGATTCTTTCTTCTTAGAATTCATTTCTTGAATCTTGTTTTAACATTTGATTCTGTTGATGTCTTTTCCTCCCTTATTGAAAATGTCTTTACCTTCCTTTCTGTTACACTGCACCACCCTAAGGAATGACTTATGACGTTCCTCCCTTTTCAATAATATACCCTATGTCTCTTTTGCTAGCTCTACTATTCTCCCCACTCTCAAACACCATTGGGAGTTCCCTAATGTTCTCTTAGTGACCTTTCTCCTATTAGAATTCTCCCTCAATGATCTTCCCATGTTCTTTGCCTTTAACCATCAGCTCAATGTAAATGACAATCTCTCCCCATATCCCCATTCCCATATCTCTAACCACATCAGTATTTCCACTGAGATGCCATGACTTCATCTCAAGCTCAGCATATATAAAATAAAACTTATTTCATCACAAATAAAAATCATCCCCCTTTGTGATTTCTCCATTTCTGAAATCCTTCTAGTTCTTCCTTTACCATATCTTTGTCATCTAAATCTTCCCTTCTGATTTTGCAGCCACTAGCCTAGTTCAAATCCCAATCATATCATATGTGGACTAGTATATATCCTCATAAATTGATCCTTCTTGTTCTAGCTTCCCTCCCTCAGAAATCAGTCTTGTCCACCCATTTATTACTTACCTTAAACTACTGGTTAAAGCATGTCACTCATCTTCAAAAACATTGGTTGAGAGGTAGGATGTGATAGAGCCAGGATACATAGTGAATAGAAAGCTAATTTTAGAGTCACAGAGACCTGTGTTCATGTCCTTTCTCTGCTACAAGCTCTCTGGGTTCCTTAGGCAACTCAATAAATTGGAAGTCAATTTTGGTCACTTGTTCATGTGCCCTTTTCCTATTAAAAACCATCTCCATTGTCTGAACTTTAGAAAATGTTCTCATCTCTCTAAATCTTAATTTTAATCAATTGTTCAAACATACTTTTTTCCCTCAGAGTCAAGAAGAATGGCAAATATTGTGAGGGTTTAGGTGAAATAACCACTAAAACAAAATCAAAACAAAACAATACAATTTTTTTTCTAAAAGTAGACCAAAGATTGTCACATTATTTCATTCTTCTTGTCTGCTAAGTCACTGTAATTAGAGACAACATGTGGAATATCAGTATAATTTAATCTACCTACTGAGTTTGGCAACTCCTTGGAACACGTTTTTTCCATTAATAGAAAACTAAGAGCCTTAACCGAGCTCAGCCTCAACCTATTAGCACCTTAAATAAATGGCCTTCAAGTACACACAGTGCAGATTGTATCCACGTGGTGTCTTAATGAGATAGGACTAGTACTAATCATGTCACAATATAAAATTCTCATTTTATAATTACACGGAAAATCAGGGGTAACATTTCGAAGGCAATGTGCTTGAATCATTAATATCATGGTATCAATCTTGATCAAGGAATTGTAAGTTTAGAGAAAAAGAAGATTAATTTCAATAAAATTATAGTGTAGCTAGGTCCTGAAGCAGTGGTTAGAGTCACTGATGGTACTTACTTCAGTCCTTCAAGAATTCATTATTTCATCAGTGTGAGTGGGTATTCCTTTCATCTATGTAGATCACAACTATTCATGGATTTGAAAACAATTTAATGAGTTTCTGGATGACCATTAACTGATGACCTTGTCTTTAGTAATGAGATTCTCTGAACTGGGCTGCCATTCAGACAGCAAGCATATCTACAGGTCATTATCAAGCCTCTTCTCAAAACTTTTCACACCTAACAAAAACCGTTAGAACTTGAGGGATAGGGAGGCAGAAAATATAGAGTGCCAGACATGGAAGTGGGAAGACCTTGGCTCAATTTCTGCCTCTGACATTACTATTTGAATAATAATAGACAACATATGGCACCCATTTGGACCTGTGTCCTCAGAAGTAAAATGGAAATGATAATCCTAATATAGTACTTATCCCACAGAATCATTGTGAGGTTCAAATAAGATCACATCATTTAAATGATTTGCAAACTTTAATATGCTATAAAAATATCAGCTTTCGTTGTTTCATGGTGTTCTGCTGACAGAGCCTTTAAGAAAGGAGGGACATCATGCAATCATGAGGCAGTATCAGGTTAGAATTTTAGTGGATTTTTTTTCAGGGCAATGAGGGTTAATGGACTTTTCCAGGATTACACAGCTAGTAAGTGTGTCAAGTGCCTGAGGCCGGATTTGAATTTAGGTCCTCCTGAATCCAGGGCTGGTGCTCTATGCACTGTGCCACCTAGCTGCCCCCAAGGATATTCTTAGAGAGTTAATGTTCCCACAATTTTTATCAATTTGATGTAGAATAAACCAAAACAAGATTTAATTGATTTTTAAAAACTGTTGAACACTTTGTGAGAATAAATGTCTGTAAGAATATGTGTAATTGGCATCCAGAGGATGGAATTATCAGGTTTAGGTTTATGAATAATAAAAGTATTATTTGTTTGAGTAGATTAGAAGATTTTTGAAAACTCTTTGACAGTTTATTGCATTTTATCTATGGGAACAAGCAAAAGTCGTAGTTTTTGTTCTCCTCTAGGAAGGTTCTACCTATGTCATTCCTAGCACGTGAATATCAAGCCTATCCTTAATGTTCTTCAAAAACATATGTATCCTAATGTTATCATGGCAACACTAGTAGTTAAATTATTCTTTGTATTCTTACTCCAGGTTAAGATCATTTTCTGTTCCATTTTGTGTTTCTTTGTTTTGGGAGGAGTCTTAAAGGAGAATAGCATGTCTTCTCCATAATAACATTTCATTTACTTCAATCATTTTTGTTTCTTTATTCTAGAGCCAGATTAGGGGTGGTCTAAATTGGTTCCTGTGTTCTAGTTCTGAGATGTCCAAGATATAGACCAGAAACCAATTCTGATTTGTGCACATCTTCTACATTTAAGAAAAGCTAAAACACAGAACAGGTCCCACTAGTGTTACTATAGACTAGAAAACAATTCCATTCTAACACTCTCAGTAGTAGGACAGAATGAAACTGGTTTCTGGGAGTTAAGAAAAATGTTGGGTCCTTCACATTTTCTAATATCTATGTGGAATTTCTACTCTTCAATCCAAATAAAGGTTAAAGATTACAGGGTGTGCCTATATAAATGAATATATGTATGTATACATTACAGTTTATATATAGTAATGTAGCCACATATGCCTATCTATACATATATATATGCTGGTGTTTCTATATACTTATTTTATATGTGGAATTTAATATATATGCACATGTATGTGTGTATATGTCTATATGTATGTATATAAATATTCCAAGCCCATCTTATTAGAACGATATTGAAAATACTAAAATTCAAGTAGATAAAAAATATTGTATGGTTTCTTTGGTTTTATTTTAATAGGGTTTTGGGGGGGGTTGGGGGGCAGGGCAATGAGGGTTAAGTGACATACCCGAGATCACACAGCTAGTAAGTGTCAAGTGTCTGAGACCAGATTTGAAATCAGGTCCTCCTGAATCCAGGGCCGATGCTTTATCCCTGCACCACCTAGCAGCTAGCCCCTTTTAATAGGGTTTTTAATGAGCAATTCTAAATTAATGTAACATTAACATAACTTAACATTCGAGTATTGCTATATCTAGTGAGAGAAGATTTGGGGTCTCAGATTTCATAATACAACCTAATGACCTGCAATTTAATTCAGTAGGTGAGGAGTTTAAATGGAAAGCTTGTAGGTCAGGACTCTAGGCACTCAATAGACAGGCCAGATAAATATTAGGAAAATAGTCCAGTAATTTTAACAAATGCTTTTTCTTTGGCTTAAGAGAGATTATTTTTACCTTGAATGCATACCTTAATTCTATCTTATTTGAATTCTACCACCTTAATTTTAAAATATATTAGGTAGGATCTGTGTGCATTTTCAGTGAACTAAAATATGCATAGTGTATTCATTTTGCATTAGTCTCCACTTTCTCTCTCATGAAAGAAACGTTCCATTCCAAGGATTCAAAGCTTTCTTATCTGGACTCAGAAGTGAGGCCATTGCTATTCAGCTAAGGTAATGATACATAAAATCGCAGTGTTATTAGATCTGGGAACATGAAATGTTTTCTGTTTCCCTTTAGTGTGTTGTCTTTGTATTCACTTCCAATAAGCTAGGATTACACTCAACATGGAAGGTAATTTTTAAAAGTCCTCAGCATAGGGACATTAATGGATTTTTTGTGGAAGGTCGGAGTAAAGAATATGTTGTTTCAAGTCCTGTTATGTTATACATTATCTCAAGATAGGAAGATACCTTAAAGATCATCTACTCAAACACATATCTGAATAGGAATCCCCATTCTTCATCTGAATATCTCCATCGATTGTGGGCCTCTACCTCCAAAAGTTGTCATTTACTCTAATAACTAATAGCTTTCTTCTATCTATAGATTCAGTACAATTTGCCATATGATGAGGGGAAGCATGGAACCCTTTTTCTTCCTTCCTTCCTTCCTTCCTTCCTTCCTTCCTTCCTTCCTCCTTCCTTCCTTCCTTCCTTCCTTCCTTCCTTCCTTTCTTTCTTTCTTTCTTTCTTTCTTTCTTTCTTTCTTTCTTTCTTTCTTTCTTTCTTTCTTTCGTGAGGCAATTGGGGTTAAGTGACTTAACCAGGGTCACACAGCTAGTAAGTGTTAAGTGTCTGAGGCCGGACCTGAACTCAGGTACTCCTGACTCCAGGGCCAGTACTCTATCCACTGCGCCACCTAGCTGCCCCCGCCCTTTTTCAAAAGACAGTATTGAACCTGATTCAGTTTGATAGGAAATAATATATATATATATGTGTGTGTGTGTGTGTGTGTGTGTGTGTGTGTGTATATGTATTTCAGTAGCATTTTCTTATGTAATTAGGTTATGAAAAGGTTTTTCTTTATTAAATCTAATATAATAACACAAGCTAGTTGTATACCTGAAATACATTTGGTCATGGTATCTCAGCAAGAAAGAACATAATAATAAACTTCATTGTGTAGAAAGATGAATAATAACAAATTTCATTGGCTCTAGATGAAAATAATAATTTTTTTCATGCTGAGACAAATATATGATTGATTATCTTGTAAATGAAGTGGAATGCTTAAATAAAGAATGGTAGTTTTGTATGAAAGTTTTACAAAAAGCAAAATCACTGAACAGAACCATAAAAAATCTAGGCATTGGGAAAGAAATGAGAATATTTGTTGTATTAAAATCTCCAATAAACTGTATTTTTACCTTTTATACAGTTTTCCCTTTAATAATGTTTTTTTTTAAAAAAAAGGATGAATGTTTTAGACTATCAATAAGAAAAGTCACCAACTTTTTTTTCAAATGAACCAAAACATCTGTTCATGTACAGACCCATGGAGCATGGTACAGGGGACAGATCACTGTATTCAGAGTCAAACCTAGCTTTAAGTCTTGCTTCTGACTTTTTACTTATGTGACCTTGGTTAAAAATCATTTAATCTCTTAGCCTCATTTTCCTTTTTAAAATGATTGTAAAATTTGAATAAGTAGTTGAGGTATTTTGATTCTAAAAGTCAATGATTCTGGGAAGGGAATCCCCATATGTCTTCCCTTTTCAGGGTAAACATCTCCAGTTCCTTCAACCAATCATTGTAAAGTATTATCCCTCACCATCCTAGCCTCTCTCTTCTATAGAAATTTTAGGCTGTGAATAACCTTCCTAAAGTGTGGCACTACATGGCAAAACACAATGATACAGAAGTGATGGGCTAGTGTCCAGGAGAACTATCACCTTCTCCTAGAAAATATGATTCAATCAATTTATTTAAATTAATATTAATTATTTTCGGCTGCTTTTTCTTACTATTGGTTTGTAGTGAACTGTGATCTCACTAAAACCCCAAATTATATTCACATGAAATGTCATTAAGCCATGCTTCCACTGTTCTAAATTTGTGAAGATGATTTTTTGAGTCTTTCTGTGGGAGTATGTATTTATCCCTATTGAATTAATCTTGTTAGATTCTGCATTCAGAATATTTTAGACCCTTATTTGGTTATCCATTGTATTAAACCTGTCTTCCTTCTACAAATGAATAAGCATCCCAAATATACCTTCACTCAAGACACCTAAAATGTTGGCCAAAAAGATTAGTTATATATTCCCATAGTGACTTTCCATTCATTGACCAATTAATAATTACATTTTGGGGTCTAGTCATTCAGCCAATTCCAAATGTAAATTCAATTAAGGGTATTATCAGAAAGTACAGTGTACAAAGCCAAAAGAATTGAAGTACTATCTGTAAGTCAATAATGATTAATACTGCCAAGAGTTCAAGGTGAATGAGGACTAAGAAAAACATGAATGTGTAAAGTGATCAGACTGAAAATCATACTGTTTTCATAATTACTGAAGACATCTATTTGAGAATAGAATTTAGGTAGCATTTAAAAGGAGTAGATGGGGCAGCTTGGTGGCTCAGTGGATAAAGCACCAGCCCTGGATTCAGGAGGACCTGAGTTCAAATTCTGCCTCAGACACTTGACACTTACTAGCTGTGTCACCCGGGGCAAGTCACTTAATCCTCATTGCCCCACAAAAATAAAATAAAATAAAAGGAGTAGATGAAGGAAGAACAGTGTTGTTTTTTTCCTATCTTCTTACTTTTTTTTCTGATTTTGAAAATGGAGGGAAAGGAGAATAGAAGGAAGACCAAAGGATAATAGAGTTTAGAGAAGAAGTTCTCTCATAGGAAGGGAGTTAGGCAAGAGAGACTATTCTGTTTTCATAGTAAGTAATTACTTCAGTGCATTTAGGACTAAGACAGCTATTATATAAATATTGATCACTTAGATTTTCTTTTTTCTAGGGACACTGATAGAGAATTCAAGTACATTAATACCAGCTTTAGTAGACTATCTAGTATTGGTTTATCACAGAACTGTGTTCTCAAATGAAATGTTAATACCCATTCATATAAAACATATTTGCCTTGTGGAGGATTAATATATTTTCTTTAATTTATTATATCAAATCAAGTATTTATTAAGTGCCAACTATTAGCCAGGCAGTGTATTGAGCACTAAGATATTGCCAGTGTAATGTCAACCACTCATTTCTGCTGGAATTATTTCACTGGAGTCAGAAATAAGGTCTGATGGTTTTTGTTTGAGATTTTTGTTCATTAGTGACATTTTGTGCACAAATCCTGGAAGGAAACAAAAAGAGCTGACTAAGAATCATGAAATTTATAAGCTGGCTTTTCCAATAAAGTTCTTTAATATGAAAAGATAAATTTATGAAGGATGTGGTACAGAGTTCAAAAGGCTGAGGAGTTTCTCTAAGTTAGTAAAGGTCCAAACCATTGAGAATTCAGAGTGAAAATCTAAATACTCCATTTTTTTCAATTTTTGACTGTTGGATTTTTTTCCTCCTTTTATATGCTGCTTGACTTAGCTGAAGCAGCATATTATGAGTTCATTTAGCTTTATGTTTGTTTAAATGTGTTTCTATAATAGCATTATATCTTTAGGGACCATAGAATCATTTGGAGAAGAAATTACCTCATTCTTTATAATGGGATTTTGTGAGAATATTACTTTACTTTTCTAATTTTTTATTCAATTGCATACACTTCTTCAGACCGAATATATGGCATTGACCCAGTCCTTGTCTATAGCTAGTATAGATCACTGCAGCTAAGACATAAGAACCATTGACTGTTAATATTTTTCTGCCTTTTCAACTCACATCTTCATATTCCATCATTTGCTTGGTTCAAACAGGTGATGAGAAAGGGAATATTTAATTGCTTGGAATTAATTTGTAATATAACTGCAAGCAATGTTTCTTATCTATTAGATAGGATTTGGGGGTCTGCCATTGATGTGCTTGTGGTTTTTAACTAAACCATGTAATTTCTCACTCCTCTTGTTTTGATCTGATAGACGTGAGTAAATAATGCTAACAATACCAACAAGATTATTGAGAAGATAATGAGGTAATGATTTATGAGCCATGTCTTATCATTAATGATACCTATATATGCCAAATAAGTGGAGAATGCAAGTAATTATCTGGTCAGTTATGACCAAATTTTGTTTGCATAAATTATCTCCATATTTCAGGTAAAACCTTTCTTGGCCTGAATTATACAAATAATTATGAGTTTACAAGTATAGATTAGTCATTATGCCCTTTTATGATTCCATATAAAATTAGTTAAGGATCTTATAAATCCTCATTCCCTTTCACATCCGTTCTCAAACCCACAACACTTCATACACTGAGCTTTCTCCCATTCCATGCTTATCACATTCTGGCAGAGAAATAGGCTCATTATTACTCAGATCTAAACAAACATCCACTATTTTTTTTCTGCAAAAGGGTAAACTATCAGTGCATTACTTGTACTCTTGATCCCCTTCCCTTCTGTTTTTGCCAGTAGCTGATTTTTTCTTACTCAAAACAGTATTAGATAGTATTTTACTCTTTCCACTTTAGTTTTAATGGCCATTCTTCCCTTCTTTCTCATTCATCTTCTCATCTTCAATCTCTCAATGTCTATAGATTCATGCATATAAATATATCCATCTCCCCTATCTTTAAAAAAAAAGAAAAACGAGGAAAGGGAAAAAAGTAACCCATCCAGACCCTTTCATTTGTCCCTTCCATCTCCTCTAACTATAAACCTATATCTCTCCTCTAAATCACAATTAACTTCAGGGATGGTGTTTGTAGCATTGTCTACACTTACTGCTTCCTCTTTTTCATGGCTAACTCTTCAATCCCACATATTCTGACATTTGATCCTGCTCTTAGACTGAAAGTTTTCTCTCTGTGGTGATCAATGTTCTATTAATTTGTTAAATTCAGTGCCTTTTGCTTGGTCCTCATTCTTGAATTCTCTCTGTGGCTCCTTACATAGTTGACTGCCCTCTCCTCCTAGCTTTTTGTACCTCCCTTGACTTTCATGGAATGATTCTCTGCTTGTTCTCATATAGGTGTGATTGCTCTTTCCACTAAAGTCTCCTTTAGTGGATTATCATCACAGACCTCCTAAATATAGGCATCCTATACTGCACTGCTGTATGGCCTTTTCTTTAATATACCTTTCCTCTTGATCTTCTCATTAATTCTCAAAGGTTCAAATATTATTTCAATGCAGATAGGTTCTTGTGTCTATATTTATAGACTTTCTATCTCTCCTGAGTTCCACTTCTGCTTCCTGGACATATCAACCAGAATATACTAATAGAATGCCAAACTCAGGTCCAAAACAACTCACTGTCTGCCTTCATCTTCATAAGTTTCAGACCTAACCATGTCATCCCGCTCAGTGAATGTCAATGGTCCAATTCAAGGAAAAAATATAAAATTCTCTAATTGGTTTTAAAAACTTTTGACAAGCTGATTTTTTCTCACCTCTTTCCAGTCTTTTAAAATTTTAATCACCTGCCTATACTGTACGACACTGGTCTTCTTGCTGTGCATCATGCAAAGCACTCCTCATCTGTATTTTGTGTCTTTTCACTGGCCACCACCTATAGCTGGAATTCTCTCTCTTCTCACCTTTTCTGTCTTTCTCCTGGCTTCCTTCAAGACTCAGCTCAAATTCCATTGTCTTCAAGAGACATTTCCAAGTTTCCCAGGTCCAAAATATTCCTCCCTTCCCATTGTTATTGTCTTCCTCTGAGATTATTTCCCATTTACATTGTATGTATCATGTATGTTTATAGCTGTTTGTATGTTGTCTCTTTTTTTCTTTTTCTTTTTTTAGTGAGGCAATTGGGGTTAAGTGACTTGCCCAGGGTCACACAGCTAGTAAGTGTTAAGTGTCTGAGGCCAGATTTGAACTCAAGTACTCCTGACTCCAGGGCCGGTGCTCTATCCACTGCGCCACCTAGCTTCCCCTGTATGTTGTCTCTTAAATGCTCATGTGAGATCATTTGTATTCTCAGTGCTAAGAGGTGGTATGGTGGATAGAGTGCCAGGCCTGGAATCAGAAAGACCTGAGTTTTAAATCCTCTTTACTAGCTAGCTGTAGGACCCCAGGAAAGTCATTCAACCTCTGTTTGCCTCAGTTCTCTCATCTGTAAAATGAGGATAACAATAGCACCTACCCAGCAGGGCTGTTGTGAGGATCAAATCAGATAACAATTGTAAACCTCTATACAAATGTTGCTGCTGTTGTTAGCATACTGCCTGTGTGACTGATTTATTCTTCCAACATCCACTATTTCTCCTCAGGGCACCTCCATCTTTCAGTCACTCAGGTTTGTAAATGCAGAATTATCATTTACTCTTGTGCCCCTCTATATATGGAGTCATTTGCTAAATTGTATGCATTCTAACTCCATAACAACCGAGACATGCATCCACTTCCCTCCACAGCCACTGCCACCAGACAAGTCTGGACCTAACTGGTTTTTCTGCTTTGAGTTTCTCCTTTCTTCAATCCATCCTACACAGTCATGCCAAAATAACCCAAAACATGGATCTTAGCCATCATTCCCTGACTCCAAAATTTCAGTAGCTCCCTGTTGCCTCCAGCATAAAGTGAAGACTACTCTATTTAAGCACTTCAAGTACATCACAAACTGGCTCCTGCTTATCTTTAGTTTCATGTTGCTTCCCTTTACTAATAGAGAATAGTAGAATCATGGACTTAAGAAGTCATATAGTTCAACCACTTCTTTTTATAGATGAGATAACCAAGGCTCAGAATACTTTCCACAACTTTCTCTCCCTCTTATCTCCCCTAACCCATTGGAAAAGAAAAAAAAAAGAAAAAACAAATCAAAATCCTTTCAACAAATATACATAGTCAAGTAAAACAAATTCCTAAATTGTCCACATTATGATAATCCACATTTGTATGAATGCTAGAAATATTTCCAACTTAGGGTTTCCAAACTGATTGAAAGTGAAGAGATAACTCTTTTCCTCCAAGGTATTGTTTGGCATCTTTCCAAACTTTTCTCTCTTAAAGGAGGCAATATGCTTCTGAGAGCAGAGTACAGTAATGCATCTGGAGTCAGAAGACTATGGTTCAAATACTTTTTCTGATACATACCTCTGTGACCTTGGAAAAGTAATTAAAACATCTTTCTGCCTTATTTTTTCTCACTTATAAAATCATAAGTTGTCCTAGCTACCCTGTAATTGACCTGAGATGCTTTTTAAGGTGTTTTTACTTGAAATTAATAGATAGACCCCCAACATCTTATTATGGAGTGATGAAAAATGAGGAAATACATTTACTCATTCCTGAAATTAGTTTAAGTGAAGTAATCTCAGTAACTTATATTTACTCATGGACTCTCATTTGGACCTTCATAACCTGTGAAATTGGCAGGGTTGATAGCATTATTCCCACTTTACAGATGAGAAAGCTGAGATCTAATTGGGTTGACTGACTTAACCTTAAGTCCCCCGGTTAATTAGTGACAGCTCCCAGTTCTAGTGCTCTTTCCATTATACTACACAACACTATAGTGCTCAAAAAATGAATCTGATATTAATGGGGAGCGTCAGAATGTTCAACATAAAAACAGTATGAAAAATCAGATTTCAAATAGGAAAGCCATTTCTTTTGTCTGGAAACTCCGCTATATTAGATGAATCATTTATTTACCTCTTTCTGGAACCAGTTTGGACTATTACTGTTCCAAACTTTCCCCTTAATTTTTAATTGTCACTTAAGGTTTTAATTTTTTAAAAGTATTAGATAAGGTCTTCTACACTCAGATTCCTTTGAAGATGTCATCTGGAGACTGAAGAAAGCAAGGAATTTGCCAGTGTTCACATTCCCTGTAGGGTATTACCAGTTCTTTCTTCATGTTAACACTAATGAAAAAAGGCAACCTTTATTTCTTCAGGGTCCAATTATCTGGAATATAGATATTTACATGTCATTTTTCCCCTCCTTTTCCCTTTGGCCACTTCCACTAGAGAAGGTAAAACTCAAACCATCCAATTTTGTTGCTTATAAAAGGCTTAGTAAAATGGTAAATTGAAATTACTGTTTAAAATTAGATTTGGGGTAATCTTTAGATTTAAGCTATCCATAACCTTGATTTCACTTAAACATGCATAATTAAGAGTTGCCTGTAATCACTTTGTATAATATATCTGCTGGAGTGGTTCCTTGATGTTCAAAGCTGTTTTCATTTGATTGGGGGGGGGGGGGAGAAGGGAAGCGGAGGATCTGTGGATTTAATGTCCACAAACACATTTCAGGAGATGGAAATTAGAGGGTTGAAGTAAGGAGCAAGGAAGGAACTAAATGTACTATGGAGCAGCTAAGTTGAAAGCATTAGGATGATATTAATAATCAAATTTGATCATTTTCTTTCTTTTTTTTTTTTTGGCAGGCAATGAGGGTCAAGTGACTTGCCCAGGGTCACACAGCTAGTGTCAAGTGTCTGAGACTAGATTTGAACTCACGTCCTCCTTAATACAGGGCTGGTGCTTTATCCACTGTACCAACTAGTTGCCCCCCAAGTCTGATCATTTTAATATTAAGTGTGCTTCCTTTGGTGGTTTCACCAGAACACTCCCTTCTAAATAGAACTGGGGATCAATTTTTCAAACTTAAAATTTACCAGGAAATCGTGGAATCACACTGTTCAGAAAGAAAACATTACAACCTTGGGCTTTACTATTTCTAGGCCATTAGACATAGTTATGTAAATATTTGTAACCGTGCTGTTTAGCATAAGATTTTAATAATGATATAGCTCATTGGCATGGTGGATAGACTGCTCTGCCTGGATCCAGAAAGGCTTGAGTTCAAGTCTAGTTTCAGACATTTACTAGCTTTGTGACCCTGAGCAAGTCATTTAACTGCCATTTGCCTCAGTTTCCTTATCTATAAAATGGGGATAATACCTACCACCCAGGGTTCTTGTGAGATTAAAAAGGGATATTTTCATACTTTCAAAATGCTCTAAAAATGTTAGTTGCTGTTGTTTGTATTCTTATTATCGATAAAAAAAATTTTAAGGAGAGATTCAATGAATTCACCAACTTAATGACTCTGAAATGCCTTTAATGAAAGAGTAAATATTAGACTTATTGCATCCCTCCAATGTGTTTTGCTAAAGCATGACCCCTCTAAGATCTTTAAATGCTTTATAGTTATAGATTATTTTCTTTGTAAGTTATCTTGCATTGTCAAACTATACCACCATATGAGAATAGCTATTGGACTAGCAGTCAGAGCACTGAGGTTCCAGTCTCCTTTTCCTTGTTAGGGAATTATGTGGCTGGATCAAGTCACTCAAGCTCAGCAGGTCACAGATTTTCTCATGTGGTAATGAAAATAGCACTGGCTATGGAGGGTGAGGATCCTGGGTTCTGTCCTAGCCTTGGCAGTATCTCAGAAGTTGTTTAACCTTGCAGAGACAGTTTCTTTCATCAGGAAAATGTGGTTCATAGAATTGCTTTGTGTCTAGCATGAGGTTGTGAGTAATCATGTTTTGTAAAGCTTAACATCCTGAAGAAATGTCAGTTGTTGTTTCCACCTCCTCCATCACTTTTATCACCTGTAAAATGATAAAAAGTCATAGTATTAGAGCTAAAAGTGATCATCTAGCCGAACCCCCTCATTCTCATATAAGGAAACTGAGGTCCTAGAGTATAGAGGTTTGGGCCTGGAGTCAGGAAGAACTCAGTTCAAATCATACCTCAAATGCTTACTAGTTTTGTTGCCCTGGGCAAGCCATTTAATCTCTGTTTACCTCAGTTTCTCCAACTGCAAAAATGTGGATAACAATAAGCTCTTAACTCTTAAGATTGTTGTGAGTACCAATGAGATATTTGCAAAGCACTTAGCACAGTGCTGTCATATAGTGGGTACTTAATGATCTTTTTAATTGAAGGAGATAACCCAGCTAGTAATTGCAGAGCTTGCCTTATGATACAGTAGTTGTGATGATCAAATGAAGAAAGTGATGTAAAAATTATACATGTTTTGTTAGTGAATTGTTTTTACTTGTGTCCTGACCCTTTGTGACCCCATTTAGGCCTTGCTTTTTTTCTTGACAAAGATACTATAGTGGTTTGCCACTTCCTTCTCCAGTTCATTTTACAGATGAGGAAACTTGAGGCAAAGGGGTTAAGTGACTTCCCAGGGTCAACACAGCTAGTAAATATCTAAGGCCATATAGATGAGTCTTTCCAACTCCAGTCCCAGCACTCTATTCAGTATGGTACCACTCTAGCGACCCACACTTATACAATTCTACATAAATGTAAAGAATAGGGACTGGATCTCTGATTTCATTGGTATAGGGTACTACCAGGTGAGTCAGCCCCCTCTACCAGTGCTGATTGTCTCCTTCTCTGCACATTTAATCTGAGAGTTGTCAGAGTCCTAAAAGGTTTGTGCCTTGTCATTGGGTAACACAGCCAAGTCTAGTGTTACAGGTGACAACAGAACCCAGAACTACCTGTCTCCCAGGCCAGCTCTATCCATTATGCCACACTACCTCTCTTTTAACTATAAGGGACTATAATTATTTTTCTCTGTGTGTACTGTATACACACTATTACTTAGTTACTTTCATCCACCCAATCCCATGTGGATTCCATAAACCACCCACACAATTTCCCCCTAAAAACAATACATTTTGTGAAAATAATTTTACTCTTCCCACCTGCTGCCCACCCTGACAGATTGTCTCCACAGTCATACCCAGATGTTCATGCACCTGGAAATTCACTGTCTTTCTCTACCATTTCCATTTTTTAATGTATTCTCACACTTTCTTAGACTAGCTCAGTCACTGGCTGGCATTCACAGAAGCCACACTAACACGTAGTAGTAGCCAGATTCCCCATAACAAGGCAAAAAAACAGTTCCATCCACCCCTCACCCCAAGTCCTTTCACATTTTAGTCTTGGAGGCCCTAAAGGATTCAGGTTATGCCCAGCCCAGCCCAGCCCAGCTTGATTGTGCTATCAAGTAAAGGGGAACATGAACAAAGGGAAGCCATTCTTCTTAAGACTTCACTGTTGCTGCTTTAGGTCCACTTTTAAAATGGACACTTCTGTCACATTTCAGTCTTAGCCATGATGACTACTCTTGAGTAGTGTGGTTTACCCCTTGCTCGAGTTTGTGTACAAACAAAATTAGCTGTAAAAGACCGATCCTGTTTGAGTATACCACTTCACAAATATTACTGGGACATATTTTCACACTTGTGAAGAATAAATTCTCGTTTTGGAGTTGGAAGTCATTTTAGAGGTCACCTCTTTTAAACACCTCATATTGTAGATGTGGAAACTGAAATCTAGACAATTACCAGAGACCTAGAAACTGAAAGCCAGAGAATTATGGAAGTATAAGCCTTCTTAAACCAGGGCCCATGAATAGATTTCAAGAGATCCATGAACTTGGATGGAGAAAAAAAATCAATTTTATTTTCATTAACCTCCAAAAGAATTTAATATTTCCTTCAATTATTTAAAAGCATGATTCACATAAGGGGTCCATAAGCTTCACTAGACTTCCATTGTAGGGAGTAGGTGGGGGGGGGGAGGGAGAAGAGGATGGAAATCCATGACACACAATACATTAAGAACATTTGCTAATGTGTCCAGGGCCTCACAGGTAATAACAGAAATACTGAGACTCCAATCCAGGTCCTCTGATTTAAATTCATTGGATTTCCAAACACATCCTACTGCCTTTCACAGTTATAAAAGAAGCCTTCAGTCATAGAATTACCTGTTGTGATTTTTTCCTGGTTTTTATTTTTGTTTTGTTTTGTTTTTGTTTTTGTTTTTGGCGGGACAATGAGGGTTAAGTGACTTGCCCAGGGTCACACAGCTAGTAAGTGTCAAGTGTCTGAAGCTGCATTTGAATTCAGGTCCTCCTGAATCCAGGGCCAGTGCTTTATCCACTGCGCAACCTAGCTGTCCCCCGTTTTTTTCTTTTACTCAAAGATTCCTTCATAATCAAATAGTAGCATCTTTTTAGAATTTGAGAGGAAGTGAAGAAAGGATAACAAACAAATATTTTAAGATTTTTTCTTGGGATGGAAGACAAATCAAAAGCAATGACTATCATGAATCATAGAATTTCAGAGTTGGATCTAAGTGACCATCTAAGCCAATCTATTCTCAGCAAGAATTCTAATTAGAACATAGCTCATAAGGACTTATTCAAACTTTTCCTGAAGGCTTCCAGTGAAGAGAGAACCTACATCCTACCAAAGAAGCCTGAGACAATTTGGATTAGCTTTCACTGTTAAGATAGCAGCTAGGTAAAGGCCTCATTTCTAAAATATATAGGGAACTAAATCAAATTTATAAGAATCCAAGTGATCCCCCAATTGACAAATGATCAAAGGATATGAACAGGCAGTTTTCTGATGAAGAAACCAAAGCTATCTATTCCCATATGAAAAAATGCTCTAAATCTCTAATGATTAGAGAGATCCAAATTAAAACAACTCTGAGGTACCACCTGACACCTATCAGAATGGCTAAAATGACAAAAAAAGAAAATAATAAATGTTGGAGAAGCTGTGGGAAAATTGGAACACTAATGCATTGTTGGTCCAACCATTCTGGAGAGCAATTTGGAATTATGCCCAAAGGGCGATAAAGCTGTGCATACCCTTTGACCCAGCAATACCACTTTTGGGTCTTTTCCCCAAAGAAATCATGGAAAGGGGAAAGGGACCCACATGTACAAAAATATTTATAGCTGCTCTTTATGTGGTGGCAAGGAATTGGAAGTTGAGAGGGTGCCCATCAATTGGGGAATGGCTGGACAAGTTGTGGAATATGAATACAATGGAATACTATTGTGCTGTAAGAAATGATGAGCAGGAGGAGTTCAGAGAAACCTGGAGGGTCTTACGTGAGCTGATGATGAGTGAGATGAGCAGAACCAGAAGAACATTGTACACAGTATCATCAACATTGAGTGTTGACCTACTGTGATGGACTATATTCTTCTCACCAATGCAATGGTACAGAAGAGTTCCAGGGAACTCAAGATAGAAGAGGATCTCCAAGTCCAAGAAAAAAAAAAAAGAACTGTGGAATATAGATGCTGAATGAACCATACTATTTCTTTTGTTTTTTTGGTGCTGTTGTTTTTTTTTTTCTCTTTTGAGGTTTTTCATCATTGCTCTGATTTTTGCTCTTATAACATGACTAATGCAGAAACAGGATTAATGTTATTATGTGTATATATATATATATATATATAACCTATATCAGATTACCTGCTGTCTAGGGGAGGGGGGAGGGAGGGGAGGGAGGGAGAAAAATCTGAAATTGGAAAGCTTGTATAAACAAAAGTTGAGAACTATCTTTACATATAATGGAAAAAATAAAATATTAATTTTTAAAAAAATGAACTTATAAAAAAAAGATAGCAGCTAGGTAGTCCAGTGAAAAAAGTGCTGGGTCTGGAGTCAGGATGACTCACCTTCCTGAGATAAAATCTTGCCTCAGACACTAGTCAGCTGTATGACCCTGAGCAAATCACTAGGACCAGTTTGCCTCAGTTTCCTCATCTGTAAAATGATCTGGAGAAGAAAATGGAGAACCACTTCACTCTCTCTGCCACAAAAACCAAATGGGGTCATGAAGAATGGAACACGACTGAAAATGATTGAACATGAACAATTAAGATATTTCTCCCAACCCCACCAAGAAATTTTCCTCTGCTCTTTGCTCCCTCTTCTGTCCTCTAGCTCCCAAAAGAGCATGTTAAATCATTCTTCCACATAACAGTCTTTTAAGTTTGCAAAGACAGGTGCCATGTCTCAAACTTTGTCTTCATATACCTCATCCCCAGTACCTTCAACTCATCCTCATGCAGCAAAGGCATAGGATCATTCCCCATTCTGATTGCTCTCCTCTGGACATTCCTCACTTTATCAATACTGTTTCTAATATGTGGCGCCTATGGTATAATAACTGAGCCACTGTCAAACCAACACCTTCTTGGTCCTGGAAGTTGGGCCATACTTAACACAGCCCAAAATGACATTGACTTTTTTTTGGCTTCAATATCACACTACTGACACATAGTGAATCTTGAACCTACTACATCTTATCCCCTTCATATTTTGGAAATAACTTCTTGAACCCATGTATTTATCTCTGAGACATTTCATCATAAGATTAACTATAATTTGCTTGCCTTTCAAGATCTTTTTTATATTCAGTTAAGTTCCTTGAGGCATGAAGAGCTGAATTTTTAAACGTAACCCATTTCAGGCCAGTTGAAGTCTGGACTAAGATCAGAGACAAAGAGCCATGACTTAAGCAGTTACGGGACAAAAATCAATTAATTGTAAATAGGGCGAATAAGAAAATGATACAGAATCAAGCTTAATCTTCTCAAAAGTACTATCCTAGGTAATCAGGAGATCTCACATTGATCTGATATAATAATGACAACGGACTAATTTAATTTCAATTCAATTCAGTAAATATTTGTTGGTGAATTCGCTTTTTTCATTTCACTTGGTAGCTAAAAAATAAATTGTTATTTGAATGATAAAATGTCCTTGTAGTTCATGATCTTTTTGAAAACAAATGTAATTCACTTCCTTTATACCTGTATAAATCCTCAATAAGAGTTTGCTTGCTTTATGTTTTTTTTTTCCTTTTCTCCCCTATTTGATTCTCAAGATTGGCCATTTAAACGAATGCTACTTTATAAGCATTATTTAATGTTTTACCTTACTGAGCCATCAGCTCTGTACCTTACATTAGTCTTTCAATTTTTCTTTTAGTTCTATAAGTTGAATCGCTATTTTCCACGAGAAAATCATAAATAATCAATTTAAATGAGATCAGGGATAATTCTAATTTTTTTTAGATTACATGCATGCTAGCACATTGAGAATGAGATGTACTTTTTACTGAATTAGTAGATTGGAAAGAAGTCAAAGAAAATGCTATTATAATAATTTTGAATCTTGTTTTCAATTATGTCATTTTAGTTACCTCATCCAAAAATGCTTCATTTGGGAGTAACATTTTTGCTGACCTTAGGAATGATCACATGCTTCCCCGTTGAACATGAAGCTATTTTAGCTTGTAATGCTCAAAATTATCTTTGGATGTGTTCTAAATAACACCCGTAGTGTCCGAATGTATTTATGAACTTACTGAATTCTATGTGTACAGTGATGAATTAGGTATTGAAGCAATGAAAGGAAGAACATAAAAAGTAACCATATGACAGGCAAGAAAGCATCATCATCATCATCATCATCACAATATTTATATAGCACCTACTGTGTGCCAGGCACTGCTAATCACTTTCTTTTTCTTTGGCTAATCACCTTTTACAAATATTATCACATTTGATCCTCATAACCGCCCTGGGAGGTAGGTGCTATCATGATTCTCACTCAAAACTTTAAACATACAAACAAACAAATAAAAACTCAAAACTTTAAATAAATAAATTGCACATGTATAACCTATACTGATTGCTTGCAACCTGGGGGCGGGGTAAGGGAAGGAAGGAGGGAATGAGAGAGGGATAGAATTTGGAACTCAAAACTTTAATAAATAAATAAATATCATGATTCCCATTTTGCACTTAAGGAAACTGAAATAGGCAAAGGTTATATGATTTGCCTAGGGTCACAAAACTAGCAAGTCCTAAGGTTTAAGTTGAACTCAAATATCCTGACACCAGAACCAGTACTCTATCTGCTGTGCCATCTAGCTACCTAGTCAATAAAATTGTTGAACATAGAGACAAAAAGACCTGCTGAGACATGCATTAGCTATGTGACCTCAGATAAGTCTTTTAATCTCACAGCCTCAGCTTTCTCATCAGTAAATGAAGGCTTATAATAAGAAATTCCTCACAGTGTTATTTTGTGGATCAAGTGATATAATATTGCTAAAGAACTTTAGGAAACCTTAAGCCATTCTCTATATTTGATATATTGTCATTAAAAGTTGGGGGATTGGGGCAGCTAGTTGGCGCAATGGATAGAGCACTGGCCCTGGATTCAGGAAGACCTGAGTTCAAATGTGGCCTCAGACACTTAACACTTACTAGCTGTGTGACCCTGGGCAAGTCACTTTACCCCAATTGCCCAGCAAAAAAAAAAAAAAAAAAAAAAAGTTGGGGGACTTCCTTAAGGAGCTCATAGTGTAGTTGAGCACTTTTGCAATATCACATCAGCAACTATAAAATGACAGCTGTAAAATCACTCTTGACAGAAATGCTTAAGTAATAAGATGTGGTTTTTTTTCCTAACAAAGATATCTGTGAAGCCTTATCAATAAACTCATTTGGATTTTTCTAGTTTAAATGACTTTAAAATATATTAGCATATATTCTAAACATATTTAGTGACCATGATTTCATCTTTTTTTTATTTTGATGGTTATTCAAATCACATAAGTGATGCCATGAGATGTAATGATCACTTATCATGACCATGGGGAGGTCATTTAACTTCTCAGTGCTCCTGGAAGCTACCTAAAACTAGGAGATTCAGAGAAGGTACTGGTTCATATTGGAAGAAAGAGTTTAAGAACTTGGGGAGATGGGGCAGCTAGGTGGCACAGTGGATAGAGCACTGGCCCTGGATTCAGGAGGACCTGAGTTCAAATCCGGCCTCAGACACTTAACACTTACTAGCTGTGTGACCCTGGGCAAGTCGCTTAACCCCAATTGCTTCACCAAAAAAAAAAAAAAAAAACTTGGGGAGCTTCCCATTAGCAGTGAAATCACAGATCCATTGTCTATCTCCATTCCTTTGACAGTATGACACAGTAAATGGAGATGAATGTAAATTAAGCTCAATGTGTATTGATCACAGCATATGCCTGGCTTTGTTTTTGCCTCCCAGATTCCTAATATCAGGTTGTGTTTTTGTGCTTTTTCTCTTTCTCGTAAAAGTCAAGTACTGTACAAATCAAAAATTAAGGGTTTCAGCTAATCACATTTTCATCCCATACAATAAAACCTAACGCATGAGAAATGAGATTATAAAAGAAGTAGTGAGGCAGAATTAATCCTTTAAGTCTTTTTAGAGGAAGCAAGTTTTATATCAGACACTGAAGGAAGTGATTGGTGGGGAATCAGTTAGAAAGGGAATGAGGATATATCAGGGGAAGGAATGAGAGAACATGCCTCAAAGAAGGCATTTGGGAATTTTAAAATCATATGAGAGGGAAAGAAAACAGATTGGATAGTCTAAGGCAGAGGAGAGCAAAATTGATATAATTAAATAATTAAAAGGAGAATGGGTAATGGAGGACATTGGATCAGATGAAAAGTTGCTATCTGTTATGCTAAGCAAGATGGTCACTGTGTTTTTTTTAGTAAAAGTGTCTTGACAATAACTGTGATAAATATCACTTTGGAGGTATGTGTACACATGGCACAGGAGTCAAGTATAATTAAAAGTTTTTGAGATTATAACATATCTGATAGTCATGGAAAATAGTAGAGATAGATGATTTCTGTTAAAACAATATTGTATTGGGGCAGCTAGGTGGCACAGTGGATAGAGCACTGGCCCTGGATTCAAATCCAGCCTCAGACATTTAATACTTACTCGCTGTGTGACCCTGGGCAAGTCACTTAACCCCAATTGCCTCACTCATATATATATATATAATTGATTTTCATTGTCATTTACAACAGGGGTTGGGGAGAGAGAGTAGAACTTTCCCTCTCCCTCATCAAACATTAAGTTATAACAAAAAAAAACAAAAGTCGGTTATGAAAAGACAAATTAATGAATTAGCCTTGTTAGACCACATCGACCTCCTTCTGTTCTTATAGTGTACTAACTCTCCTGAAGATTCTTTTGATTCCACTGATCCTGTATAAAGTACTATGTCTCTCTATATTCCCATTTCTCTACTTCAAATGAAAAGTAATAGATTTGTTAACATTGCGCCAAAAATGTTAAAGTAGAGACTCTCCTTATTATCATCCTCGTAAACTGGAACACAATTTGACTTCCACTGTTCTTCTTGACCTTTATTTCTGTATAATCCAGGTTAAATCCCTTTAACTGCTTGTTCCTTGGCTTTGTCTGAAAAGCAAAAATGCTTTTTTTCATCCTGTGTTAAAGATGAATGAGATATGTTTCTATATAAGTGCTAAATAGAAATAATATTTAACCAGTTACATTAAAATAAGTAATGCTTTAACAAATTAAATAAAATGCAATGGAACCTAGATAATGTTTATATGGTGTTTTTTAAGACAATATGAGGTCCTCAGGGTCCCTCTTCCATATGGATTGGTGACCCCTGTTTTTAATTGACATCACTGTTCTTGAATCCGCTGGACAATTCCACAAACATTTATTATACACTTTTGTGTCAGACACTATGCTAAGTGTGAAGGCTACAAAGACAAAAATAAAAGATATTGTCTTGAAGGAACTCAGAGGAAATCAATACGTACACATAAATTAAATACAGAATTTGCACAAGACATATATCAAGTAACTTCCAGAGGAAGAACAATAGCAACTGGGGGCAATTATCAAAGGTTTCCTATAATTAGTGGCATCAGTTCATTTTTGATGATAGTCAGGAGTTCTATGAGATAGAGTTGACAAAAGCATGGGAGTAACTTGTGCAAAGGCATGGAGATGTGAGATGACACATTAGGTATGACTATATTTAGCAGAGTACAATTTGGCCAGAATGTGTATTGAGTGAAGAAAAAGTATGTCAAATAAGGCTAGAAAGAAAAATCAGGGACAAGTTGTACCTTTTCAGTTCCTTCCCATTATTTATTTATGATTCCTATACCTTATTTTCAATCAGTATCAGTTTAATGTTATCTAAAGTAAAAATATCAGAGTATATTTCATTCTTATATCAGAAGTCAAATTGAAGCCAACTTATCAATAAAAGATGAAAAATCAAGTGTGTATACATTTATTAGTCTTTAGATTTTCTTTATGCTTTTGATTACAATGAAATAAACATCTATTATGTTCTGAATTTAAAGAAAAGATAACCTTTTAATTAAGAAGTGGAAACTTATTAAAGATGCAATGTAATTGCAGTTTTCACTGGCGGTCCTGCTTCATTGTTTTTATACTGGAAACAACTTTGGAACAATTAAAATTGATAAATGTTAGAAATTTGAAAGACCCAAAGAATCATCTAGTTAAACCATTCCATTCATTCTACAGATGAAGAAATTAAAGGCCAGAGATAAATGACTTTTCTCAGAACTTTGATTTAAAAGTTGTGATTTTTGAATTCAAAATTCCAAGTATTAAAAGTTGTAGCAAAAAAATCTAGTAACAGAAGCCAAATTTTCAAATCCAATTTCATCATATTTGAGACTATACTACATCAGAAGCAAGTTATGAAAAGATAGAGACTGGGTTGTTTTCCATTGTTCTGTCCCTGGCAACTAGCACAGAATCTTCTTTGCATAAGATAGGCATTTAACCAATGTACATTGAATCGATGCATTGAATCACTGTACATTAGGGGTTAAATCCATAGCACATGCATTGATGTTACTGGCTAACCAGTGAGTGCATCTCCTAAAAACTACTGGGTATAGTAGAAAGAATGCAGGATTTCAAATCCAGACCAGGATTTAAATACTATCTCTGCTATCCAACCCTTATGTGACCTTAGAAATGCACTTTACCTTTTTATTCCTCATTTTCCTTATCTATATAATAAGAGAATTGGATTAAATTACCTCAGAGGTCCATGTCACATCTATGTTTATGATTCTCTGACCTAAAAGCCTAGTTTCTACACAGCAAATATGAGAAATTCTGTCAAACTTGTATCCATCCTTTCATTAGCTCTGTGTACAACTAATTTGCATTTTATATATAATCATATCTTTTTTTTCCAAACGTGACTGCAGTTTTGACGACTTGATTTGACATATTAGATGGAACCTTCTCTATTATTAGCTTTATTGTGTGAATCTTGCTGATATGATACTATTGAAAAACATAATTTTTTAAAAAGATGCTTCATTCTCTCAGAAGCTAGGCTGATTGTGAGGTCTTCTATGAGATTGGCTTCATGCTGGGACAAGTTCAGCTTAAAGAACAGATGCACTGCAAGCCAAATGGGAGTTCATTAATAGCAGGAACGCTGACACATTTAATACTTTGAGTAGTCATTGCTATGCAGAAGAAATATTTTTAAAATTTACCCAAGCTAAGCTTGTCAGTAGATAGCATCATCAAAATGCAAAAGACTTAGTTAATAATAAAACCAAAATATGGGGCTTATCAGATGTCTTACATTTCAGTTTTACTGTCTTCGGACAGCATGCCCTTAAAAATGTCCCTCATTTATATATTTTATCCCTCATTAATCTTCCCTCTTTTTTTTCCTCCTAAACTATAACCTTTATTCCTCTTTCCATCATAATTTTGAGCTGGATTGTTCCACCCAATTCTTCTGACCACAATCATATCTGCTTTCCCTATTTACTCCAATGATTACCTGCTCACTACTGGTATAGTGAGAATAGTGATGTATTTTGGAAGTTAGACACCTTGTGTTCAAATTCTGACTGTCACAATTTGTGTAACTTTGGGGAAGAGGGTGAAAGGCATAAATATTTAAATAATATTTACTATGTTTTATGCAGTGTGTTAAAGCTTTACAAACATTATCTCTTGATTACAGTCAGAGATGTCTATCAATGAATATCCTGTGTAACCACTTTACTCTCTTGAAACTTTTCTCCCTTTTCTGTGTTGTCATAATTGATGTCATCAGTTGTTTGGAGAACTTTAAATTTCTCTTCATGTGAGCTCTCCTATAGAATTTTAAGCTGCTAGGCTTTGCTTCTCCTTTCTCTGAGTCCTTGGAAATCTACTTTTCCCAAGTGCATTAGGCTATAGTGAACTTTCCTCTGAGTGGACATAAATGTTATCAATGAGTCGTCACTTGCCCGCAAGGACTCCCCATCATCCTACTTTTGTAAGCATTTCCTTCTTATTGGTAAGAATCAGAGCTGCAAAGCAGTTTCTCTCATCAGTTGGTCCATGGATTAGATATTTTATTAAATATTACAAAACACACTGAATGCTAAAGCTCTGATAAAGATAATTATATTTTATTATCTGACAACTCTAGAATTCAATCATTTCAAACTTTTGTATGGTACTATAGATGTACAATCCACACACAAAAAAGCCATTTTTTGTTTTTCAATTATTCCAGGGGAAAGGGAAGGAGGTATTGGGAGCTAAACTATACAGACTTGGCAATACAGCTCTTGAGCACTTTTTTTAGATAGGTGATTCCTAATATTGTTGTACATTTATGGCTTCTTTATTTCTCCCAAATAATGTAGTACAAAAAAA
This sequence comes from Dromiciops gliroides, assembly GCF_019393635.1. Classification (NCBI taxonomy): domain Eukaryota; kingdom Metazoa; phylum Chordata; class Mammalia; order Microbiotheria; family Microbiotheriidae; genus Dromiciops; species Dromiciops gliroides. The sequence goes on along the minus strand of NC_057865.1, from coordinate 151,081,867 downwards.
TGGTTAATTGAGCTTATCTCGTATGTTAGTGTTAGGGGAATTATTTTACATAAATTGCTAATGGATTAAAAGAAAGAGGAAAAGCACCCACATGGACCAAAATATATATATGGCTGTTCTTTTTGTAGTCAAAAACTAGAAACTGAAGGGATGCCCACCTTTGAGGAAATGGCTAATCCAACTGTGTTATATAAATATAATAGTATATTGTTATGCCATAAGAAATTATGATATAATTATGTGATCTAAATTGAAGGAGGTAGAAATAGTAGAATAAATTAAACAATGAGAATAATGTTATAAGAAAAAAATAACTTTGAAATACTTTAAAATTTTGATTAATGCAATGATAAACCCCAAATCCAGAGGACTGAAGATATATCATTCCACACACCCCTTGCCAAAACGAAGATAGTCTTAAAATTTAGAAAGAGACATGCATATTTAGATATGATCAGGGCAAAAATTTGTTTTGCTGGACTATGCATATTTATTGTGAGGCTTATTTTTAATTGTTCTATTAAGGGCAGTGAGATAGAATGATCATTTTAATAGAAAAATAGATAATGACTGAGATGTCAATAAAATAATGGACATTTTACTTGTCCATGTTGCTTGTAGAGCAACTGTTGCATCTCCTGTAGGTACTGTGCCCAGTGATAAAAACAAAACAAAACAAAACAAAACAACATAGCCTTCCATTTGGCTTTGTAATCTGTAGCTCTGGGATCCTTCAAGCATAAGATTCTAAGGCACTTCTTGACGTCATACAACTTTGAATGATTAATTTTCCATCAAAAAAGATATATCAAAAGACTAGAATTTAGGATGCAAAAGTACTATGAAGTAAAAAAACAAAACAAAACAATTACTCCAGAAATCAACTAAATGTAGACAATTCAGTTAATGCAGTTGAAAAAAAAATTTGGTCTGAGTCATACAAGCAAAAGAGTAGGTAGTTTGGGGAGTTGGATTTTCCATATCTGACTTAATACAGATCATATGTACTGGTTTAGGATAGCTGGCTTTACTTCATTATGTGTAATGATAATAATGAATCCAAACTACTTTATATTCTAGCATCACCTAGAGCTGTTTTTAAACTATATGGAGATGTCATTGGAATGGAATAACGTAATGGGATGGATAGTGTATTGAAAGGATAGAAAAGGCTTTCTACAAGCTTAATGAAATATAATAGAGATCCCTATTGAGTAATATTTGGAAAGCTTTGTGAAATCACTTTGAATTACTACTATAATATATCACTTTTTTTCACTTGAGTTGAGCAACTCCTTGACAGTGTGAAATGACATTACCTATTAGTATATAAGAAAACAAAGTGATTATTGGATTTTCTGTTGTTTTGACATCACCAAGTCACCTCCAACTAAAAGTGTATTTGGAACTGGCAAGAATTTAATTTTATTTCAATAAACAGGGATAGGTGATGTCTTTTCATTGAGGTTGAAATGATTAATACCCAGCAGCAATGCATGCCATGGGGAAGAAAAAAGATTAGTGTATTATTATTCATTTAAAAAGGTAAAGAAATATTTCATCCTCACTACCCTATAGCAAAGATAATTATACATTTTCCATTATGGTGTTAGGATGTAAAATCTGTGAATGAATGAATACATGTTTATTAAGTGTTAATGGGCGCAAAGCTCTAAACTAAGCATAAAAAAATAAAAATACAAAAGCAAGAAAGTCCAACTTTCAAAGAGCTCACATTCTAACTGTGATTCTAATCATCCCTGAACCGTAAGAGTCTTTAATGTTATACTATCTGGGTTTTTAAATCACTTTTCTTATAAGAATGCACAGTGTTGTGCTGACTGGCAATTTTGGTGGTGGTAGTTCTAGGGAGAAGTTTATCAGAATTAAATACTAGGTTATACTATCATAGATTTTTACAACTGGAAAAAACAAAAAAGTATCAGTCTAAATGATATAGGGATATATTTAAGCTGATTATGGAGATTAAAGTTGCTGGGAAGAATTTTAATTGTTTCATGTACAATTTATAAGTAATACATGGAAAATCACTTTTCATCTTATGTTTGTCTGAAACTGTTTCCCCTATCTTCATATAGTTGAGAGATTATTGGTATGCAGCACTGCATACGATATCAGAATTTTTTGATGTGTTGATAGTATTTTCATTTCTCATTTTATGCTTCTTTATATATATATATATACATATATATATACATACATACATATATATATATACATATATATATATATATATATATATATATATATATATATATATATACATATGACTCTCTAGCAGGGGAAAAGGGGGGAAACACTTGGAAATGTAGGTGTTGTGGAAAAAAGTTAACAATAACATTATTTTTAAATGATATTGCCCAGTTTATGTTGTTGATATTGTCGTTCAGTCATTTCAGTCGTCTGAATCTTTGTGACTGATTTGAGGTTTTCTTGGCAAAGATACTAGAGGGGCTTGCCATTTCTTTCTCCAGTGCAAACAGTGTTTAAAGGCTTGCCCAGGGTTACACAACTAATATGTGTCTGAAGCTAGATTCGAACTTAGGAAGATGAATCTTCCTGACTCCGGGCCCAGCACTCTACCCACTGTACCACCTACCCCTTCTCAATTTTCCTGTAAACTTTATTCACAATAGTTGCCTCTAAATGTTTTTGAGCTGTTTCAAAAAAAAATCTCTTCTCAAAGAATATCCAGCAATGTGGATAGTCAAAAGTACGTTCCCAAACTGTAAAAATGAATCCAAAAGAGAAGTTCTATAATTATTCTGAGGAATAACAACATCTTTGGAATAGTTTTATAGTTTTCCATGTTTAGAAAGGAATAATGCTTGTTTGGAGTTGTATATTATGGTGGACCTGTTCTATTACATGAGCCAAATCCTGTACACTCAGAAAAAAAAACCTGATATTTCTTTCACCTAGGTATAGTCGTACATTGTGGCAATAGGAACAATTAACTGATTATATGAAATGAAAAGCTTAAAGGATCCTTAAGTCACAATGTTACTCATGATATTCCAGTCTAAGGGGATTTTTCAATCACCAAAACAAGATGACTTTAACAATACATTACGTTTATAATGAAAATAAATAATAATAATGGGTATAAGAGAAGGACAATGTGTTATAGTGAATAAATCCTTAGCTTTAGAGTCAGGAATAACTGGGTTCAAATCCTATATCTGACACAGACTTGTTGTGTGATGATAATTGACTGCTTCATTTTTCAGTGCCCCCAGAACCTCTCCAAATATATTCCTGACCTGAAGAGCTATACATTTATTTGGTGGGGGTGGGAATCCACACCAAGATTTCCCTTACAGGGGTAAAATCACACGGCCAGAATACTTTAATCTCCCTGAAATGGTATTCAGTTATTTTAAAAACCAGGTGACTAGGGGTAGCTAGGTGGCTCAGTGGATAGAGCACCAGCCCTGGAGTTAGGAGGACCTGAGTTCAAATCTACCCTCAGACACTTGACACTTATTAGCTGTGTGACCCTGGGCAAGTCACTTAACCCCTATTGCCTCACTAAAAAAATTAAATAAATAAAATAAAAACCAGGTGACTGTCCACCAAGAAGACATAACCAGTTGTGAGACCTTGAGAAAATGACAGTAGGCCTTATTTTCCTTGTCCTTAAAATGAAGAGTCAGGTCCAGACAACAAGTAGATTTCTTCTCAGCTGTGGAACTGAAGCTATGAGGAGAAATATATGTCCTTTTACTAGCAAAACAGCAGAGTGACATTAATGAAGTAACTAAAATACATTAGAAAGATATATTTCCTGGAACTGAAGTGAATACCATCAAATGAATTCAGAATAACAAGGAATCAACAGAGAAGCAGAGAAAGAAGCCCAAAGTATTCTCATAATAAGCCGGCATAAGTAAATAAGTCTCTGAATGATGAAGGAAAGACATGCAGAAGTAAGATCTGATATAACTGGGGATAAAATCATGAGGATCAATGATGATTTCTAGATGAACTATTTGCTGCATTAATATATATTGTTCTAGCCACAAAAATTTAAATACTTGAAAAAAAAAGGAATTGTGTGTGTTTCTGTGTGTGTTTTGTATTTGTATCCCCACTATCTATCTAATAGAATGGGCAGCTTAGCTGGTACAGTAGATAGATTTCCAGACCTGGTGTTAGAAAGACATCTTGGTGAGTTCAACTCTGACTTCAGACACTTACCAGCTGTGTGACCCTGGGAAAATCACTTAACCTTGTTTGCTTCAGTTTCCTCATCTGTAAAATGAGCTGGATAAGAAAATGACAAACCACTCCAGTGTGTTGGCTAAGAAAACCCCAAAAGGGGTCATAATGATTCAGAAATGACTGAAAAGAATGAACAGCAAAAACCCAATAGAATGCCTAGTATAAAGAGAAAGTTCTTTTAAAAGATGCTTGTTAGCATGCGTTAGCTGTATTTTATAGAATAATTAGATTTTTTAAAAATATTGTGACGTCCATTTGAAAGGCATTTGAAAGCCCACCAAATGACACAGTATCCCTCATATCAGTTAAAATCTTGTCAGATCTCTTGTCCTGTGCAATATTGCAAACACTCTACTTTGTTAGTGTTGAGGGAAAAAACAAAAATCCTCTGTTTATATAGAGATGCAGAGGTGAGAGATGAAGGGTAAATAAATTTTGCAATCCTCACATAAAGTTACAAATAGATTAAGACTAAATTCAACAGGTAATCTCTGACCAACAATCTTATTATTATGTTTAGCAAAATTAATAGAGCAATGGAATTTAAATTGTTCTCTGAGCAAAAACAACACAAGGACTTACAGAGATAATACCATAAACATTTGTAGGATGTGTGGCTATGTGTATATGTGTACTGACGCCCTGTTACTATATATGTATATGTAAACCCGCACACAAATACCTCATTTAAAAAATGAGGCAATTCACCAAACACTTTCTGTAACTCAGAATTCCTATTATTTTCTTTCATTTCCAAAGGTGATGTTTATAGAGATACATTACATTAATTTTAACAATTAATGATTACAATATATTTTGCTAAGGTGTGGTGTTATATGCCTAATAACTTTAAATTGCTGATCCCAAGAGTCCAAGCCACCATATGTTTTTCCTCTCCACTAAAAGGTTTCCTCTGCTCTGGACCCATACAATTTAGTCCTGGGAAAGCGTGACCTCTAATGAAAGGAGTAGGCTCCTTTTCTTATACTTTGACTATCTCCCCTACCCCAGAGCACTGGGGGAATTTACTGAAAGCTTGACTTTTTACTCATTTCTATGCTCTCTACAGAATGTGTTTATGTTGAGGAGGGTAAAAATTAGTTAATATGTAATATGAAACGTGTTTGTTTCTTACTCCCAAAAGAATGTTTAATGTAAAATACTCACAATCCTTCATTATTGACAGAAGACTCAAAAGAGGATTCAGTAGTTTAACTCATAACTTTTGTTACATTCTCCTTGAGACAAACTTCATTAAAGCAGGGGCACCTAGGTGACACAATGGATACAGAACCAGCCCTGGAGTCAGGAGGACCTGAGTTCAAATGCAGCCTCAGACATTTAACACTTACTAGCTGTGTGACCCTAGGCAAGTCACTTAACCCCAATTGCCTCACCAAAAAAAAATAAATAAAACAAACAAAAAAAAACCCATAAAGCAATTTTGGGGAGTGTTGAATAAGTATTGTATTTCACGTCTGCTTTACTTTGTTCCTTCAAAATCTTTGTCTATTATCCATTCAGTCCAAGGCTTGGACTCCTCTTCTTGTCTATAGTCATCTTACCTAACACAAACATTTCCCTTGTCATTAGTCAGTCTCTTTCAATGGACCCAAGACTTCCAGACCTCTCAAACTCAAAAAATTATTTTGAAGTCGGAGGTATCCATGTCATGGTTATGGTGAATTAAACTGCATGCTCTTCGTATGGTGGAGGGACTCACCTTTGGGTACTGAGGCAGCTAGGTGGCACAGTGGATAGAGCATTGGGCCTGGAGTCAGGAGACTTGAATTTAAATCCCGCTTCAGGCATTAGCTGTGTGACCATAGGCAAGTCACGTAAGCTCTAATGAACTCAGTTTCCTCAGTGCAAAAATGGAGATTGCAGTAGCACCTCCCTCTCGGGGTCATTCTGAGAATAAATTGAGAAAATATTTTTAAAGCACTTAGTAAAATACCTGGCATATAGTAGGTACTATATTATTGCCTATTCCCTCCCTCTTTCCTTCCCCCAACCCTACTGACTCCTGACTCCATGTAGTCTCATTTAGTGACACCAAACCACAGGGATCTCAGCTTTTTCCTCACTTGAGGGCAGTTCCTTGGACAGCAAGGTTTTCTCGAATCCTTTCACAGAATTCAGTTACTAATTCTTGTTTGTTTTGTTTTTGGTTTTTTTGGTGAGGCAATTGGGGTTAAGTGACTTGCTCAGGGTCACACAGGTAGTAAGTGTCAAGTGTCTGAGGTCGGATTTGAACTCAGGTCCTCCTGAATTCAGGGCCAGTGCTCTATCCACTGTGCCACCTAGCTGACCCCTCAGTTACTAATTCTTACCACAGAATGGGATTCTCCAGGGATAAATGTAGGACATTTCTCTTTCTTTCTTTCTTTCTTTCTTTCTTTCTTTCTTTCTTTCTTTCTTTCTTTCTTTCTTTCTTTCTTTCTTTCTTTCAGGGCAATGAGAGTTAAGTGACTTGCCCAGGGTTACCTAGCTAGTGTCAAGTGTCTGAGGCTGGATTTAAACTCAGGTCCTCCTGAATCCAAGGCCAGTGTTTTAACCACTGCACCACCTAGCTGCCCCCGGGTCATTTCTTTCTTTCTTTCTTTTTTTTGTGGGGCAATGGGGGTTCAGTGACTTGCCCAGGGTCACACAGCTAGTAAGTGTCAAGTGTCTGAGGCCAGATTTGAAATCAGGTACTCCTGAATCCAGGGTTGGTGCCACCTAGCTGCCCCAAGGTCATTTATTTCTAAAGAAAACCCATCATGCTGAAGTTCAGAATGATTTAGACAGCCCATCCAGATCACATGCCAATATCTCTTACCAGAAATTATCATAGGCATGTTTCTTAACACATCTTATCTTCCTTATTTCTTAGAAACCTGAAAAGAGATATCAACTAAGGAACTTTAGGTCTGAGGAGATGATCAATAGTTTTATCTTATTGGGGAGGCAGGGTAAGTGAGTTAACAGGCTAGACTTCAACATCCAAGGCTACAAATCTCGGTTCTGATGTATGTTACCTGTTTGACCATGGGCAAGTCACATAATCTCTTTAAACCTCCACTTCTTCCTCTGTTCAATGAGAATGACTATAATAATGATATATGTAAAGTGGTTTCCGAACATTAAGGTGTTATACAAATGTTAGCTATTATTATTAGTGTCTATGAGCAATCAGAAATGGAGTATGCGACTATTGTCTCGTGATATATCCAAATGTCTGCATTCTTATGACTCTGGGTCTCTTGTGATAAGGTGACTGACAGCGTTCTTATTGCATAGAACTAGAATCCACTGAAGCAGAAAATAAGAGCATTCTGAACATTCTGAAAATGAGAACAGACTGAGGTGAAAGAGTTCATTCACAGGGGAAAAGGGCATTAATTCTGTCTCTTACAAACTAGAGTTCTTCATTGGGATAAAATGGAATGTTGGATGCTGGCTTTTTATGATTCCTTGTGAGCAGGGTGACTTAATATTGTTTAGGTTGATAGAAAAGACAAACCCCTTCCCTCTCCACATTCTTAGAATGTCATTTGAACAGATGTAAAGTAGCTGTGATTATATCCCCCACTTCCATTACCTATCCACAATGGAGATTTCTTCAGATGCAAGTAAACTTCAGCACTTTTGAATGTAACAAGAGTTGGATTTTTTTTTTTGGTTTTTTGCTTATTTTATCTTTTATTTGACTAAAGAAGTCCACAAGTTTTTCATCCACTACTCTGGGAAATCACAAAGATCAATAGATTCATCTTCATTTAGTAAAAGGATTCTTCTGGTGGAAACATTTCTATCCATATTTCTGTAGTATCTCCTTCAAGTGTGATCACTCTATATCCCAGGCAGGGGGTCGTGTTGTAACTGAGTAAGATGGTCTCCAGTGGTGAGCCTGATCCTGGCAGCTCTGTAGAATAGCTGTGTTTAGTAACAGCAAGAGCTCCATTTTAGCTTTGTCTACATTCCAAAGTGAACCAATCAATCAATCAACAAGCATCTCTTAAGTTCATAGGGCTGTGCTAAGATCTGTGTATAGAAATTCAAAAATGTAACAATTCCTGCCATGAAAATATGGGTGAAATGCATTAAGTACTTATTGAATATCTGGCACTGTTCTAAATGCAGTAGTAGCTTATGCTACATGTTAAAAGATAATAAAACTTCAGTATATATTCAGAAACCTACAAAGTTATTTAGGAGGAAAGGTTAGCACCTTGGGGAATCAAGAAAGTCCCATTGAAGGAAGTAAAAATTGAAATGACCCTTAAAGGGTAGGAGGGATACTAAGAGATAAAGGTGAAGATGGAGAGCATTCTGAACATGGGGACAGCTTAAGTCAAACCACAGAGGCAAGAACACTATAGTGCTATGGAGATCAGCAGGTGGCTTCATTTGAGTAGTTTAGAGTAATATGCGAATAGTTTTAAAAGAAAGAAAAATAGACCAGATTTGAAGGATTTTAAATTCCAATTAAAATTTGTATTTTTTTCCTAAAGGAAATAGAGATCCACTGGAGCATCTCTAGTAGGGCATTAGTATGGCCAGGATCCTGCTTTAAAGACATCACTTTGGCAGCTATATATGTAAAGGATAGGTTGGAAAGAGTAGAGATTTGATGCATGAATACCAATTAGGAAGCTGCTACATTTATAAAGCCAAGAACTAATCAAGCCATTAACTAGCATGAATATTGAATATTTTGTACAGATCATTGCTATTGCCACTCCAGGTTTAGTTTCTTTGCATTCAAAAAAAGGGAAAGGGAAATATATGATTTAAAATTGTTTTATCAAAAATGAAAAAATTAGTATATTCAAAAACTGATTGTAACGGATATCAAGGAACTTGAGTTTGCAGCCTGAAATACTCAAGTAATCTGCTAACCATACAACATATTTGATCATTTCCAAGTGAATAATGCTAGGAAGAAAACAAGACATCAAAATTACAGGAAGCAACTCAACAGAATACTTATCAGAATAGAAAAAAATATTGTTTTTAATGTGTTTTAGCAAATAATATAAGGTTTATAAAAAACAAACTTGGGGTGTTTCAGGGATCCTTGCAGTTTGATTTGAGAAACACTCCTCTACTATTTCCCCAACAGTGATGAAGCAGTCTTCACTTGAAGAACTCAAGTAATGGTGAACCAGTGGCTACCAATTCCAATTTGGGATATTTCAAATTATTAGGAAGTTTATCCTTATACTGAATTGAAATCTGTCCCCTCTAAAACTTCTGCTCATTTGTTCTAATTCTTCCTTTTGGTGTCAAATAGAAAAAAATATATATTATCCCTCTTTCATATGATAATCCTTCACATATGAGCTGCTAAATCTTCACTTAAAAGTAAATATCCCAGGGGCAGCTAGTGGTGCAGTGGATAAAGCACTGGCCCTGGATTCAGGAGGACCTGAGTTCAAATTCGGTCTCAGACACTTGACACTAGCTGTGTGACCCTGGGCAACTCACTTAACCCTAATTGCCCCGCAAAAAAAAAAAAAAGAGTAAATATCCCAATTCTTCCAGTCAATCATCCTATAGTGTTTACTTGAGGTCCTTAATCTTTCTGGTCAACCACTTCTACCTAATTTTCAGCTGTTAAGTATATTTCCTAAAAATGGACTAAAATAGCCCAGAAATGGTTATACCAGAACAGAAAGTACAGTGGGGGCTCTCTGTAGTCATGGGCACTACTGTTGTCATAATCTCATTAGGAGATATTTGACCACTGATATCACATTATTGTCACATAGTGAGTTTGGATTCTTCCTAAACAAGATCATTTTCAGATGAATTGCTATCCACTCAAGCTTATACTTATGAAGTTGGTATTTTGAGCTCAAGTGTAAAATTGTATATTTCTCCATATTAGATTTGGCCTGGTGTTCTAGTCAGAGATAATTTTGTATCATTTGTCATCAAATGTGTTTCTTTTCCTTTATATTTTCATGTCATGTTTTATAAACAATCCATTTATGCTGTAATCTGTGTATTGTTAAAAATGTTTATTAAAAAAAAAAACAATGGGCTAAATTTGAGTCCACCAGAGGCTTTTCTCCAAGGTGATATCAGTAATAGCTAACTTTTGTATAGCACTTACTCTGTGCCAGGCCCTGTGCTAAGAGCTTTGCAATTATTTTCTCATTCGATTCTCACAGCAACCCTGGGTGGTAGTTATGATTATTACCCCCATTTTACAGATGAGGAAACACAGATCAGTGGAGGTTAACTAACTTGCCTTGGGCCATAGAACTAATAATTGGCTGAGGTTGAATTTGAACTCTGAGTATTCCTAACTATAAGCTAGCTATCTTTGCACTGCACCATGTACCTGCCCCATTTTTAAGCCCATTAAAACTCCCTTTTTAGTTCTAGCATTTAACCAGTTCTCAATCTTCATAAATGTAATATCATCTAATCCACTTTTCTCCACATTGCCCCTCATCTATCAAAACTTTGTCAAATGTTTTATTAAAATTTAGGTACTTGTCTGTACAGTATTTCACTGGTCATCTCTAAAGTCCCCCAAGCCTCATGATCTTTACCATCAGGCAGAATCTAATAGCCCATGGAAAGAGGAAAACATATAGCATGAGTAAGTCAGAAGCCTAATATTCAAGTGTTTATATACTTTATGAAAATGTGTATGTTGTGTGTGTGAAAATTTAGAAAATAATAGAGATCACTATGTAAGCATACATTTTCTAAGAAGTGACATTATTTCAACTTTTGTAATCAAGCCTTTTTTCCATTTTTTATCTTTGTATCTTAAGCATTTTTTTTCATTTTTTTTTGGTGAGGCAATTGGGGTTAAGTGACTTGCCCAGGGTCACACAGCTGGCAAGTGTTAAGTGTCTGAGGCAGGATTTGAACTCAGGTCCTTCTGAATCCTGGGCTGGTGCTCTATCCACTGCACCACCTAGCTGCCCCTATTTATTTATTTTCAAATGATAAATAGTTTTATTTAAAGTTTTGAGTTCCAAATTCTATCTCTCCTTCTCTTCCTCCAGCCTTAGATAGTAAGCAATCAGAAATAGGTTATACATGTGCAATTATGTAAAACATTATCATATTAGTCATTTTGTATAAGAATACTTAATCAAGTCTTTTGACAATAAGCTTTATTATATTTCCAGCTTATAAACTGAAGTATCTTGCTTTGTAAGACTGAGAATCATGGGTTACAAGGTGGAGAGGTTCCAGAAGTTTGAAACCACTGTACCCAAAGAGTGCCAATTAATAGATCACTAATGATAACAGTGATGATGATGATGATGATGATAGCTAGCATTTACACAGCACAGGTTTGCAAGATGCTTTACAAATATTATCTCATTTAATCATCCTCACATTACAGCAAATTCAACTTGCCCTGTTTAATTTTTATCAATAAGATAGCATACATATCAAATTTAGAGAAAAGAGAATTTTAAAAATATTATTAATTATTTATTATGTGTAAGATATGCTAAGTGGGAATATAAAAACAAAAGGAAAGTGGAATCCTTGCCCCCGAGGAACTTAGTTGCACTGTAATAGGGGACAACACGTATAGGAAAAGGTAAAGTCACAGGGATGCTGAATTATTCAAATGATAACCTTTCCAGGAGCAATCCTAATTCCATTTGATTATTGGGCCCTTTTTTTTTTTGGAGTATGAGGTGGGAAGGGGAAGAATATTAACTGTACTATGACAGGAAAGTAGTTGTTGGATGACTAAAGCTAAGTAAATATAAAAAGATGTCACCAATCAGTAGGGCCCCAAGATGGATACTAGATGTTGGATTGGGAGGGTACAGTGGCAAGAGGGGTAGCTCCAAGGGGTATGGTGGGAAGATGGCATAATCAAATGGCTTGAAGCAGCTAGATAGATATCATTTGCACAGCCTCTTGGTGGAATCTGGAAGTCGTTTGAGAACTCAAAGCTGGAAAGAAGATATTGTCATATATAATTGTGTAGAGGATAGAATGGGGTCTGCTGTTTTGTGGGGTTTTTAAAGCATGTTTATACTCACAATTTTCATTAATTTTTGTTCAAAGTGAATTTGCCAAATTTCTTCCCATCAGTCTTATAAATAAGAAATGATCCAAGTAGAAGAGACTAGATGGATCACACACCAGGTGTCATCTGTACTGTGTATACCCCAAAGCACTTTTCTGTAGTGAAGTCCTAGTTTGGATTCACCTCTGAAAGACATCATAAGCTCATAGATCTGGAGCCAGCCTGAAGAAAACAACCAGCTTATTCAGTTTCAGCTTGTATTTATAGTCCTCTAAAATGCTGTGTAGTTACTCCTTCAAACATTACTGTCTCTAGCACATGTAACACCTTGGAAAATGTCTTCCTTTTCCTTGTTTCTCATCAGGATTTATGTTCTCTTGGTTTAGTTTTCCTACCCAGGCAATAGATCAAATCTCAAGAATGTTGAATTGTGGGATAGCCCAGTCACATGGCAATTCTAAACCTAAGGGCTCGAGGCTTTTGTTTCTATAGACTTCTTTTATGTATCATTTTATTATGTAGACATTGTTGATAATCTATAAGTCAGATTAAACAAAACATCTTATCAGAAAAAAAATTAAAGTGACAGTAATGTCAGTTTATCTCCTAAATTGCATTAAGCCTCACTGAGAATTCATATGAGACTTTTCACAGGTAATGTAAGATTATGATTTCATTTTATTTCAGTTCCATCTAATGAACATTTGAGTGTAAAGTTTAGAAGCTTTCAAATCAAAAGCATGCCATGTGTAAGACCTTGAGTATACAGTCTATGTTGAAAAAAAACAAAGTAGTTCCTACCCTCAAGGAGCGTGCATTTTGAGGGATTGGGTAGATATGTCATGTGCACAAATAGGTAAATAGAAAGCAATTTGAGGTGGAAAGAGTACAGCATATAGAAGTACATTAGTGGGAGCGGAGCCAAGATGGCAGAGGAAAGGCTGTGAGTCCCCTGAGCTCCCGACAAACCCATCCACACACTCCAAAAATAATGCCATAAGACAATTCCTGGAACAGGAAGTACATTAGTTATCCCTTCATGGGGAGTCCACCATCTTTTCTGATCATATTTTAGTAAAGGCAATATCTTTTTACATTACTTCTTGTACTTGTGTCCTGTTTTATAAGATTCTACAATCTACTTATGGCTATCATACATCTCTCCATTGCCATTGAATATGTGGCTTCTTCATAGATGTGATGCATACTGGACATTGTAGGACTATTAGTTCAGAGTCATTATTTTTATAGCTTTTGTCTTTCTAGCTCTGTAATTACCTAGTGCTGCTTCATGGTCTTTCATTAGACAAGTGTCCTTTTAACCTTCAAAGAGTATGCCTGCTAGAGAGCTCCTGTGTGTCACTGTAATGTTAAAGTCATGTCTTCCCATTTATTGGACCTCTCCTTAGTCAGGAAGGGTTCTAACTGCCTCTCTTGACCATATGAATTTTTGCACTTCCAGATTGAGCCTGGGATCAATCCAAATCCAAAGTATTGTACTTTTGCCCTATGTAAAGGTATATATAGCTTCTTAGATTTATAAACATTCCATTTGTAGAATATTTAGTCTTGCTTTAGTAGTGTCTTTTTTTAGCTCAGTCTATGCCACAATAAATGAACGTATGAAAAAAGTTAAGTACTTACTCTATGCTAGGATACAAATAGAAAAGTAAGATGTTCCATGCTCTCAAGGTCACATTCTATTAGGAGGAGACATTTTTTTTTGTTTCATAATAAAGAAAATATGCCTTCATACACTGTACCTTAAAATTCTGAATGTTTTTTTTCCTGTTAAACTTCTCTTTTATGTTTTTTTTCACTCAGACTCCATTTATTTTATGTCATTCTAATCTAGAGAAAATGCTCCCTTGCTCTCTTTCCATGTACTCTTTGATCCAGGGACACTGGCCCATTTAATGCTCTACAAACAAGGCATTCCTCTCAGTTGCAGGCATTTTCTTTGGCTATTCCGAATGACTGGAATACTTTCCTTCCTTGTCTCTACATCCTGACTTCACTAGCTTATTTCAACTTGCAGCTAAGCTACCCTGCTATAAGAAGCCTTTCCCTTTCCTCTTAATTTTAGTTCATTCCATATGTAAACTATGTCTACTTTATCCTGTATATAACTTGTTTGTACAAGGTACTCCTGGAGGTCTCTGGGACCTTTCCAGGGTGTTCTGAAGGTCATGATTTATTTATAATACAATGAATATACACAGAGAAATAGATAAAATTATAGACATAGGGATATAGAACACACATTAACAAAAGATATTTGGGATGTGCTCAATAATTTTAACAGTGTTAAAGAGATCATGAGACCAAAAAGTTTGAGAACCTCTTTCTTAGAGTTACATGACCCACATGAAGTTATACCTCCTCACCAGAGTCATGTACAGAAAGGCTCCTCACTTGTCCTCTGAAATTTATAGACTTTGTAACTACCAACTGATGTCCTACTTGGTATTTTGTGACTTAGGTCATTTTAACATTGAAGGCTATCTTGAGAATATACCCTTAGAATTCTAGGAAGATGATGAAATAAGGCAGGGAATTACCCAGTTCTCCCAAATTCCCCTAGAAGTAATTTAAAATAATGCCTCAAAGTGAACTGTACAGTGACAGAAAAAAAGTCAGGATAAAGCAGTTGTCCATCCTAAGACAACATGGGCAGACATTAGGAAAGTCCTGACCTAAGGTGGGAATCTGGTCTGAATGAAGTACAAATACCTCTGAATCAACAAACAGTCAGCCCTGAGGGCTGTTGTGCTGCCACAGCCTCACCTTCATGGACTTTCACCTCACAGGCAATCTGAGTGTCAGACAGCTGATCAGGGGAACACTGCAGAATCTTCTGCTGGTGCCAGACAATGGGTCCAGGTGCACTGACCAGAATAGTCTCAGGCTGTGGCTGTGGGTAAGAAGGAGTGAGTATGGTCTCAGAGGAGCAGGGGCCCTGTGGGTTGTGGGCACTCACAGGATAACAGAGTCCCTAGTTTTGGTTCCAGGGCATAGTGGTAAACTGAAGCTTGGAGCCATAAGAAGGACCACACAGAATAAAAGCATTTGTGGTGACAGCTTTGCTGAGGGCCATGGTTGTGACTCAAGGGTGGAGAGGATGCCTGATGTCTGGCTTCCAGATAGAGCTCAGAGAACAGTTGTATGTGTGTGTGTGTGGGGGGGGGCGTGCCCTGAACTTGAGACTTTTATCCCCCACACCACAGAATAAGAGCCTGAGAAAGAACCCAACCATAGATAAATATTATCTGTGATAGAGAAGATCTGGGTGCAAACTTAAAAGAAGACAAAACAATTGTTTCTACTTCAAAGAAAAATGTAAAATGGTCACAACTAGGTGGCTCAGTGGATAGAGTACCAGCCCGGAGTCAGGAGGACCTGAGTTCAAATCCGGCCTCAGACACTTGACATTTACTAGCTGTGTGAACCTGGGCACCCCAATTGCCTCACCACAAAAAAAAATAAAATCCACTGATCACCACCTGAAAGAGATCTCAAGATGAACATTCACAGGAATGTTATAATTAAGTTTCTGACTTACCAAGTCAAGAATACTACAAGCAATTAGAAATAATTTAAATGCTATGGAACTACAATCAGGATAACACAAAATTTAGCAGCTTCTACATTAAA
This sequence comes from Dromiciops gliroides, assembly GCF_019393635.1. Classification (NCBI taxonomy): domain Eukaryota; kingdom Metazoa; phylum Chordata; class Mammalia; order Microbiotheria; family Microbiotheriidae; genus Dromiciops; species Dromiciops gliroides. The sequence goes on along the minus strand of NC_057865.1, from coordinate 151,065,963 downwards.
AGGCTGAAGGGCATGGCACCTGATATGGCAAAGAGCAAAGGATGTGGGCTTGCAACCAAGAAAACTTTATATAGTAAAACTGAGTGTAATCCTGCTTGGGGAAAATGGATATTTAATGAATTAAAGGACTCTCAGGCATTTGTGAGGAAAAGACTAGAATTAAATAAAAAATTTAACCTATAAGAATCAGATGAAACAAGGTAAACAGAAAAGACCAATTATAAGAGTTTTAATTAGGCCAGACTGTTTACTTCTTTCTTTTTTTTTCTATAACAGTATTTTATTATTTTCCAGTTACATGTAGAGATAGTTTTCAACATTTGTTTTTATAAGATATCTAGTTTCAAATTTTTCTTCCTCCCTCCCTCCTCTCCTTCCCCCCTCCCTTGGATAGCAAGCAATTTGATATAGGTTATATATGTACAATCACATTAAACATATTTCTGCATTAGTCGTGCTATGTAAGAAGAATCAGAGCAAAAAGGAAAAACCTCGAAAAACAAAAACAAAAACAAGTAGAAATAGTATCATTCAATCTGCCTCTAGATTCCATAGTTATTTTTTTCCAGGTTTGGAGACCATTTTCTATCATAAGTCCTTTGGAACTATCTGGGACCATTGTATTGCTGAGAAGAGTCAAGTCTATCACAGTTGATGAACACAAAATGTTGTTGATACTGTGTATAATGTTCTCCTGGTTCTGCTCATCTCACTCAGCATCAGTTCATGTAAATCCTTCCAGGTTTCTCTGAAATCTGCCTGCTCATTGTTTCTTACAGCACAATAATATTCCATTACATTCATATACCACAACCTGTTCAGCTATTCCCCAATTGATGGACATCCCCTCAATTTCCAATTCCTTACCACCAGAAAAAGAGCAGTTGTAAATATTTTTGTACATGTGGGTCCTTTTCCCTTTTTTATGATCTCTTTGGGAAAAAGACCTAATAGTGATATTGCTGGGTCAAAGGGTATACCCAGCTTTATAGCCCTTTGGGCATAGTTTCAAATTGCTCTCCAGAGTGGTTGGATCAGTTCACAGCTCCACCAACAATGTTCCAATTTTTCCACAGCTTCTCCAACACTTATCATTTTCCTTTTTTGTCATATTAGCCAATCTAATATGTGTCAGGTAGTACCTCAGAGTTATTTTAATTTGCATCTATCTAATCAATAGGTATTTAAAGCATTTTTCATATGGGACTAGATAGCTTTGATTTCTTCATCAGGAAACTGCCTGTTCATATGATTGGGGAATGACTTGGATTCTTATCAATTTGATTTAGTTCCCAATATATTTTAGAAATGAGGTATTTATCAGAAATACTGGCTATAACAATTCTTTCCCAGCTTTCTGACACCCTTCTAATTTTGGATGCATTGCTTTAGTTTGTACAAAATCTTTTTAATTTAATGTAATCAAAATCATCCATTTTGCATTTTGTAATATTCTCTGTCTCTTATTTGGTCATAAATTATTCTCCTTTCCATAAATCTGAGAGGTAAACTATTCATTCCTTCCTCTACTAATTTACCTATGGTATCAACCTTTTATGTCTAAATCATGTACCCATTTGTACCTTATTTTTGTATAAGATGTAAGATGTTGGTCTATGCCTAGTTTCTGCCATACTATCTTCCAGTTTTCCCAGCAGTTTTTGTCAAATACTGAGTTCCTATCCCAGTAGCTGGAGTCTTTGGCTTTATCAAACAGCACATTTCTAAAGCCACTGTGTCTCCTTTTCCTAACCTATTCCATTCTATTTCTTAGTAATACCAAATAGTCTTGATGACTACTGCTTTATAGTAAAGCTTCAGATTTGCTACAGCTAGCCTACCTTCCTGTGCATTTCTTTTCATTAGTTCCCCTGATATTCTTGACCTTTTGTTTTTTCAGATGAATTTTGTTATTTTTCCAGCTCTATAAAATAATTTTTAGGTAGTCCGATTGGTATGGCACTGAATAAGTTAATTAATTTAGATAGAATCATCATTTTTATTATATAAGCTCAGCCTATCCATGAGCAATTGATATCTTTCCAATTATTTAGATCTGATTTGATTTGTGTGAAAAGTGTTTTGTAATTCTGTTCATAGTGTTCCTGGGTTTGTCTTGGCACATAGACTCCCAAGTATTTTATATCATCTACCATTACTTTACATGGAATTTCTCTTTCTATCTCTTGCTGCTGTACTTTGTTGGTCATGTATAAAAATGCTGATGATTTATGTGGAATTATTTTATATCCTGCAACTTTGCTAAAGTTGTTAATTGTTGCCAGTAATTTTTAGTTGATTCTCTAGGATTCTCCAAGCATACCATCATATCATCTGCAAAGAGTGATTGTTTTGTTTCCTACTTGCCTATTCTAAATCCTTTAATTCCCTTTTCTTCTCTTGTTGCTAAAGGTAACATTTCTAGTACAATATTAAATAATAGAGGTGGTAATGGACATCCCTGTTTCACCCCTGATCTTATTGGGAAGGCCTCTAACTTATCTTCATTATATATAATGCTTGCTGATGGTTTTAGGTAGATACTGCTTATTATTTTAAGGAAATCACCACCTATTCCTAAGCTCTCTACTGTTTTTATTAGGAATGGGTGCTGTATTTTGTCAAAAGATTTCTCTTCATCTATTGAGATAATCAGGGGCAGCTAGGTGACGCAGTGGATAGAGCACTGGCCCTGGATTCAGGAGGACCTGAATTCAAATCCGGCCTCAGACACTTAACACTTACTAGCTGAGTGACCCGAGGCAAGTCACTTAACCCCAATTACCTCACCAAAATTTAAAAAAAAAAAGAAATAATCATATGATTTTTTGATTATGTTGATAGTTTTCCTAATGTTGAACCAGCTCTGCATTTCTGATATAAATCCCACCTGGTCATGGCATATTATACTGGTGATCACTTGCTGTATTCTCCTTGCTAATATGTTATTTATGATTTTTGCATCAATATTCATTAGGGAAATTGGTCTATAATTTTCTTACTCTCTTTTGGCTCTGCCTGGTTTTGGTATCAACAACATATTTGTGTCAGAAAAAGAATTTGGTAGAACTCCTTCTTCACCTATTTTTCCCAAAAGTTTGCATAATATTGGAATTAATTGCTCTTTAAATGTTTGGTAGAATTCACTTGTAAACCCATATGGCCCTGCAGATTTTTTCTTAGGGAGTTCATTAATGGCTTGTTCAATTTCTTTTTCTAATATGGGCTTACTAAGGATTTTATTTCCTCTTCAGTTAACCTGGGCAATATGTATTTTTTTTTTTGGTGAGGCAATTGGAGTTAAGTGACTTGTCCAGGGTCACACAGCTAGTAAGTGTTAAGTGTCTGAGGCCGGATTTGAACTCAGGTCCTCCTGACTCCAGGGCCTGTGCTCTATCCACTGCACCACCTAGCTGCCCTACAATCTGTATTTTTGTAAATATTTATCCATTTCATTTAGGATATCAAATTTTTTGGCATACAGTTGGGCAAAATAGTTCCTAATTATTGCTTTAATTTCTACTTCATTGTTGGTGAAATGATCCCTTTCATTTCTGATACTGATAATTTGGTTTTCTTCTTTCTTTTTTTAATCAAATTAACCAAAGGTTTATCTATTTTATTGTTTTTTTCTTTCATAAAACCAGCTCTTAGTTTCATTGATTAATTCTAAAATTTTCTTGCTTTCAATTTTATTTATTTCTCCTTTGATTTTCAGGATTTCTAATTTAGTATTTAGTTGGGGATTTTAATTTTTTTCCAGCTTTTTTAGTTGCACTCCCAATTCATTGATCTCTTCTTTCTCTTTTTTATTCATGTAAGCATTTAGAGATATAAAATTTCCCCCAAGCACTGCATTTGCTGCATCCCATAGGTTTTGGTATGTTGTCTCATTATTGTCATTCTCTTAGATGAAGTTATTCATTGCTTCTATGATTTGTTGTTTGACCCACTCATTCTTTAAGATGAGGATATTTGGTTTCCAATTAATTTTCAGTCTACCTTTCCATGGCTCTTTATTATATGTAATTTTATTGCATCATCATCTAAGAAGTATGAATTTACTATTTCTTCCTTTCAATAATTGACCATGAAGTTTGTGTGTGTGTGTGTGTGTGTGTGTTTGTTTTGTTTTGTTTTTTTAGTGAGGCAATTGGGGTTAAGTGACTTGCCCAGGGTCACACAGCCAGTAAGTGTTAAGTGTCTGAGGCCGGATTTGAACTCAGGTACTCCTGACTCCAGGGCCGGTGCTCTATCCACTGCACCATCTAGCTGCCCCAGACCATGAGGTTTTTGTGCCCTAATACATGGTCAGTTTTTTAATATGTGCCATGTACTGCTGAGAAAAAGGTATATTCCTTTCTATCCCCATTCTATTTTCTCCAGACATCTATCATATCTAACTTTTCTAACATTATATTCACTTCTTTAACTTCTTTCTTATTTATTTTGTGGCTAGATTTATCTAAATCTGAGAGGGGAAGATTCGGATCTTCAGATATTCAGATTGTTTTGCTATTTCCTCTTGTAGCTCATGTAACTTCTTCTCTAACAATTTGGATTCTATACCACTTGGCACATACATGTTTAGTATTGATATTACTTCATTATCTATGGTACATTTTAGCAAGATGTAGTTTCCTTCCTTATCTCTTTTAATTAGATCTATTGTTGCCTTTGCTTTGTCTGAGATAAGGATTGCTACCCCTTCTATTTCGACTTCAGCTGAAGCATAATATATTCTCCTCCAACCTTGTTTTTTACCTTTGCTCTGTGAATATCTCTCTACTTCAAATGTCTTTCTTGTAAACAGTATATTGTAGGATTCTGGTTTTTAATCTACTTTGCTATTCACTTCCATTTTATGTCAGAGTTCATCTGATTCACATTCAGTTATTATTACTGTCTATTTCCCTCCATTCTATTTACCCCTTTTGTACTTTTCCCCCCTTCTTTCACCCTATTCCTCCTCACCAATGTTTTGCTTTTTTACCCCTGCCTCCCCCAATCAGCCCCCCTCCCTTTTCTTTACCCTTTTCTCCCCTGCTTCTGTCCTCCCTTCTATCAGTGCCCCTGTTTTCCCTTACCCTTTTGCTTCCCTGAAGAATAAGCTAAATTTCTTTATCCAAATAAATGTTTATGTTATTCCCTCTTTAAAAGAGATCTGATGAGAGTGAGGTTGAAACATTGCTCACCCCTCCCTTCTTTCCCTCTATTGTTATCGGTTTCCTACACATCTTCATATGATGTAATTAACACTATTCCTCCCCACTATCCTCTTCTCCACATAAACTCCTTTTTTAATCCCTTAATTTTCTTTATATCATCGCATCAAAGACTCATATTAATGCCCTCTGTTTAATTCCTTCTGTCTGCCTAAATAGATATACAGTTCTCAAGAGTTATAAGTATTATGTACCTGTGTAGGTATGTAAACAGTTTAACCTTATTGAATGATTTTTTTTCCCTTGTTTACCTCTTTATATTTCTCTATAGTCTTATATTTTTAGATCACATTTTCTGTTCAGTTCTGGTCTTTTCATCAGGAAACCTTGAAAGTCCCCTATTTTGTTGAATGTCCATCTTTTCCCCTGAAGGAGAATACAAGTTTTGCTTGGTAGTTCAACCTTGGTTGCAGTCCAAGCTCCTTTGCCTTCTGGAATATCATATTCCAAGATTTGTGATCCTTTAATATTGAAGCTGCCAGGTCCTGTGCAATCCAGACTGTGGCTCCATAATATTTAAATTGCTTCTTTCTGGCTGCTTGGAGTATTTTCTCATACACTTGACAATTCTGGAATTTGGCTACCTTGGGGTTTTCCTTTTGGGGTTTCTTTCAGGAGGAGATTGGTGGATTCTTTCAATGATGATTTTATCCTTTGGTTCTATAATATCAGGGCAGTTCTCCTTGATAAGTTCCTGGAATATAGTATGTAGACTCTTTTTCTGATCATGGCTTTTAGACAGTCTAATAATTCTCAAATTATCTCTCCTGGATCTATTTTCCAGGTCAGTTGTCTTTCCAATGAGGTATTTCACATTTTCTTCTATTTTTTCATTCTTTTGATTCTGTTTGACTGATTCCTGGTATCTCATGGAGTCATTAGCTTTCATCTGTCCAATTCAAATTTTTAAGGCATTGATTTCTTCAGTAAGCTTTTGTACTTCCTTTTCCATTTGGCCAAATTAATTTTTTAAGGAATTATTTTCATCAGTCAATCTTTGTGCTTCCTTTTCCAAGCTGCTGATTATTTTTCATAATTTTCTTGTGTTGCTTTCATTTCTCCCTCCATTTTTTCTTCTATCTCTCTCAATTGATTTTTGAAATCCTTTTTTGAGCTCTTCCAAGAAGGCTTTTTGGTCTTGAGACCAATTCATCTTCCCTCTTGAGGCTTCACATATAGTCAATTTGAGAGTGTTGTCCTCATCTGAGTTTGTGTTTAACTCTTCCCTGTTGACACAGAAGCTCTCAATGGTAAGAGCTCTTTTTTGTTTCTTCCTTATATTGCAGCTTATTTTTTTAAAGTTGTGGTCTGTTCCTGGGGTACCAGGGTCACTGTTTTAAGCTTCTTGTACTGGGGGATAGGGGCTTTCTATGCTAAGGCCTCTATGGCTTGTGGATTTCTCAATGCCCTGGGGTTGCTCCCCATGCTTGCTCCAGGCACTGGGATGGTCAGACCCAGTAGCACCTGTCACATGGGTGGCCCTCCAGCTGGTAGCCTGCCCTCACTGCTGGTGCTGGTGGATATCATAACTTGCCCGCTGTGCCACCAGCTTGCTGAGCCAGGGTCAATGGGTCTCAGTTGCTCTGCTGTGGCCAAGAACTTTCTGATGACTTGCCCCGACCCCCTCCATGCTGTGCTGTGCTATCTGAACTGTGCTGCGCTCCCATTTTGCTCAAGTGAGACCAACATTTCCTGAAGTCTTCTAAATTATCTCATGTTCGAAGATTGTGTCTCTTTCTTTTTGTAAGTTCTGTAGTTTTAGAATCTGTTTAGAGGATTGATTTAATGTTGTTTTTGAAAGGAACTTGGGAGAGCTTAGGCAACCTCCTTGCTTCTCTCCACCATATTGGCTCCATACCCTCCTGTTTGCTTCTTATCTGTGAAAACATTATCTGTAACTTTTAAGAATATTATCATTACTAGGATAGTTTGAAAGCGCATAGGTAGTGATAACCCTTGGGATTTAGTTGAGTATGATGGGATAATCCTAAAAAAAATTAAAATGGGTACTGAGAGGTAAATAAAACAATTATATCATTAAAACAAGGTATAGGGGCAGCTAGGTGGCACGTTGGATAAAGCACCAGACCTGGATTCAGGAGTACCTGAGTTCAAATCCAGCCTCAGACACTTGACACTTACTAGCTGTGTGACCCAGGCAAGTCACTTAACACCCATTGCCCTGCAAAACAAAAACAAAAACACAAAAACAAAAACCAAAACCAAGGTGTAAATGGCAGAACTATTGCAATCAAGGATGGGGGAGAGCTATTAGTGCTAGAAGCTTATTCTCATTAGAATTGGATTAAAGAGGGAATAACACATATATCTATAAGGAATAAAAGTCCTCTTACAGAGAATTAAAAGGGCAAGGGGAAAAGATAAGGGAGGGACTCTTAGAAGGGTGTTCAGATAAAAAATTAGGAAGACAATGGGAGAGAATAAGGGAGGGACCCTTAAGAGGTGGGCAGATTAAGAAATAACAGGGCAGGGAGAGAATGAGGAAGCAATTTTTAGAAGGGGTGTCAATTAAGGAGACAGTGGTCAGAAGTAAATTAGATGAAGATGGCAGAGGAAAGGCAGTGAGCTCTTGAACTCATGACACCATTGTTCCAAAAAACATCCAAATAATGCCATAGGACAATTCCTGGAGCAGCAAAACCCACAAAAGAATGTAGTAAAATAATCTTCCAACTAAGGATGGCTTAGAAGGTTGGAAGGAGGGAGCTGCTGTGCTGAGACAGGAGTGGAGCCCCACCCCATATTCCCTCTGACACAGATCCAGTCCCAGGAAGGCCTCACCAGAGAAAGAGACCCCCTAGAGCCTCTGAATAAGCTATAGCACCAGTGTCATCTGGAACTAAGTTCATAGTCTGGTGAGAGGTCTGAGCCCTTGGCAGGGGGGAGATTACAGGGGTCTCTGCTGGTGCTGAGGCAGAACTTGTGTCTTCCACCCCTGCTGGGAACCAGAAGGTAGGCTTGAGTAGCAGTAGCCTAGGTAGGGAGGGGTTCAGGCTCATCATTGCTGACAACTACAAGACACAAAGCTGGTTGATTAGCAAGTTGGTCTGGGGTCATCTACAGACCAGGGAACAGGCCAGGCAAGTGAAGAACCTGTTCCTCCTTAAATCATACCATCTGGGACCTTCTGAAACTTGGGATAGTGCAGCCTGGAAACAGTGCCCCACTTTAAGGACCTAAAAGTCAAGTAAAAGAAAGACAAGATGAGCAGACAGAGAAAGGTAAGAACCATAGAAAGTTTCTTTAATGACAAGGAAGACCAAGGGGCAACCTCGGAGGAAGATGTTAACATCAGGGCCCCTATATATAAAGCTTCCAAGAAAAATATGAACTGGTCTCAGGCCATAGAATCACTCAAAAAGGATTTTGAAGATAAAGTTTAGAGAGGTAGAGGAAAAATGGAAAGAGATATTAGGGTGATGCAGGAAAGACATGAGAAAAATGTCAACAGCTTGAATAGCCAAATTGGCCAAATGGAAAAGGAATTAAAAAAGCTCTCTGACAAAAATAATTGCTTCAGAATTAGGATGGAGCAAATAGAATCTAGTGACTTTATGAGAAACCAAGACACAATAAAGCCAATCCAAATGAATAAAAAAATAGAGTACAATGTGAAACATCTTGGATAAACTGCTGACCTGGAAAATAGAGCCAGGATAGATAATTTGAAAATTATTGGTCTACCTGAAAACCATGTTCAAGGAAAACTTCCCTGAACTTCTAGAAGCAGAAGGTAAAATAGAAATTGAAAGAATCCACCAATCACCTCCTGAAAGAGATCCCCAAAGGAAAACTCCCAGGAATATTATAGCCAAATTCCAGAGCTCCCAGGTAAAGGAGAAAATATTTCAAGCTGCCAAAAAAGAAAGAATTCAAGTACTATGCTGCCCCAGTCAAGATAGCACAAGATCTAGCAGCTTCTACATTAAAGGATTGGCAGGCATGGAATATGATATTCCAGAGGGCAAAGGAATTAAGATTACAAGCAAGAATCACCTATCCAGCAAAACTTCCTATAATCATTCTGAGGAAAAAATGGGACTTCAGTGAAAAAGGACTTTCAGGTATTCATGATGAAAAGACCTGAACTGAATGGCAAATTTAACTTTCAAATACAAGACCCTAGAGAACCATGAAAAATTGGAGCTTGGGGACATACCTGGGGTCATGCACTGGGTGACTGTCTTGTGTCTAAGGCCGGGTTTTGGCTGGGATCCCCCTGGGTCTGGGGTGGATGCTTTGTCCACTGTGTCACCTAGCTGCCCCATGATGACATCTTTAGGGTTAAATTGAGGGGGTGAGGGGAATGCACTGAGGGAGGGGGAAGGGCAGAGGTAGCATGGGGTAAAATTCCACATGAAAGACAGAGGAAAGGGCTTATGGAGTGGGGGAAGAGGGGAGGAACAGGGCAGTAAATGAACTTTACACTCATCAGAATAGGCTCAAAGACCTTAAAATAGTCAGAGTTGCCTCAAGGAGGGATTAACACACATATCCAACTGGGTGGAGTAATCTATTTAATCTGGGCAGTAAATGAGCCTAAAACTAATCAGAATTGGCTCAAAGACCTCAGTCTCATTAGAATTGTCTTAAGGAAGGAAAAACATACACACTCAATTGGGTAGAGTAATCTAACCTTACAAGAAAATAGGAGAGGAAGGGGATAAAGAGAGAGGGGCAAAAGAAAGGAGGGCAGATTGGGGGAGGGGACAGACAGAAGCAAATTCCTTTTGAAGAGGGATAAGGTAAAAGAAGATAGATAACAGGGTAAATATCATAGGGAAGGGAATAGAATGGAGGGAAACAGTTAACAATAGTAATTGTGAAAAAAGAAAAGGGGGGAAATTGTACAAAACATATTTATAGCAACTCTTTGTGATGGCTAAGAATTGGGAATCTAGGGAATGTCCATCCATTGAGGAATGACTGAAGAAGCTGTGGTGGTATATGATTGTAGTGGAATGGTATTGTGCTATAGGAAATGACAAACAGGATGATTCCAGAAAATCCTAGAAAGACTCATATGAACTGATGTATAATGAAGTGAGCAGAACTGGGAGTACATTGTGAATAGTGACAGCAGTATTGTTTGATGAGCAATTGTGAATGACAACTACTCTCAGCAATGTAATGATCCAAGACAATCCCAAGGGACTAATGATGAAGCATACTATCCACTGCCATAGAAATAACTGATAAAAAGAGCACTTATTGATTGTACATATATTACCTATATCATATTGGTTGATGTCTTGTGGAGGGGGGAGGAAAGGGAGGGAGGGAGAAAAAATTTGGAACTCTAAATCTTATGAAAACGAATGTTGAAAACTACACTTATAACTGAAAAAAAATAAAAAGAAGAAGTAAACTAAATATCTGAGGAGGGATAGGGTAAAAAAGGAGGAAGAGAAGGATAAATGGTAAGGAAAATAGGATGGAGGAAAAACACAATTAGTAATGATAACTTTGAATGTTAATGGAATGAGCTTACGCACAAAACAAAACTAGATAGCAAAATGAATTAAAAACCAGAATCATACACTAAGTTGTTTATAAGAAACACATTAAAAAAAGAGATGTACACAGAGTAAAAATAAAGGACTGGCACAGAATTTATTATGCTTCTCCTTGGTTTATTTTGTTTGTTTAATTTTTTTTTTTTGCTTCTGCTGTTTAAAGAAAATAGAGACAGTAAAACAACTGGAAATAGGGGAGATACCCATCAATTGGGGAACGACTAAACAAGTTGTGGTATATGGTTAGAGTATTAATGTACAGTAAATACTACTATGCTGTAAGAAATGATTATTTGGTTGATTTTAGAAAAACATGGAAAAACTTGCATGAAATGATTAGGAGTAAAATATGGAGATCCAAGAGACCCTTATACACTGTAACAGTAACAGCAATATTGTTCAAAGAATAACTGTGAATGAATAAATTATTCTGAGAATTACAAATACTCAGACCAATTCTATAGGAACTATGAAGGAATATGTTATCAACCTGCAGAAAAAGAACTATAAATCAAGGTGCACATAATAACATAGTATGATTTTACTATATACATATGTGTTTGTGAAATAGTGCCTTCTCCAGTACAGGGTAGGGAGGGAGAGAAGGAGACAGTTGGGAACTTCAAATGTAACTAAAATTATTTGAATTAATTTTTAAAAGGAATAATATATCCCAAGTAGTCATTTTGTTGTGATATTCCCCAATTATTATCACTGTCCAGTGGTGGGGGACTAATGTAACAAACTAATCAAAATCAGGTTATATTTAGGCCCCGTCTCTAGCTATATATAATTCAAAAATAGACAAGTGTTAAAAAGAAACATATAAAGAGTTTTCATTAAAAAGTATAAATTGTCAATAACTACCCGAGATCATCCAGAATCACTAATACCTAGAGAAATTAAAATTAAAACAATCTTAAGCTATCACTTCATATCTATCAACATAGTAAAAATGGGAAACTTCATAGTTGGATGAACTACAAAAAAAAAAAATCACACCATTTCATCTAAATTACTTCAGCTCTTCTTGAAAAGGATTTAGAATTAGGCAAGAAAAGCTATTAAATTTTTTAAACCCTTTGACCTAGTGATTAAAATATAGGTTTCATATGTCAACTAAATCCCTTGATGGCAAGAAAAGACGATGTACAAAAATGTTCAGTTACATTTGATGTTCTATTAAAAAGTCAGGTGTTGGGCAGCTAGGTGGCATAGTGGATGGAGCACCAGCCCTGGATTCGGGATGATCTGAGTTCAAATCTGGCCTCAGACACTTGATACTTAAAAAGCCAGGAGCAAAATACTTATCCAACAAGTCTCAATAAGGTATAGTATGTGAATATGATCATATATTCAATATGATTATAATATATTACCCTGTGAACAATGACAAATATGAATAATTAAGAGTCACTGAAGAATCCTTAATTAAACTGATGCAGAATAAAGAAAGCAAAGTCAAAAGTAACATATGTAGAATAAAACAAAATTAAAATGAAAACTCAACAAAACACTGATCAAATACAAAGATCAATCTTAGTACTGTGGTATCATCTTTTCTATTAACAGTTATTTATCTAACTTTAAAGGAAGGTACTTGGTGAAGAGGAAATGGAGGGATGTGATATTTGAACCTTGAGGATGTAAAGTTGAGAATTGGGGGGAAGTGTCTGTTGCATTAAATGCATCCTTTTTCCCTTTTTGGCGGGGGGAGGAGTGATGAGGGTTCAGTGACATGCTCAGGTTCACACAGCTAGCGAGTGTCAAATGTCTGAGTCCGGATTTGAACCCAGGTCCTCCTGAATCCAGGGTCAGTGCTTTATCCACTGCGCCACCTAGCTTCTCCCCCTTTTTTTTAATAGGATAAGAAATGTCAACCAAGCTGTTCACTAGGATGTTTAAGTCTTAACAAAATACTTAGTTTAAATTTTATATATTGGCAAACAATTGAATATGTGAAAATATACCTAAGTGGTTTTAAAGAATGTTTCATTTTAATCTCGATGTTTTGGTTTTGTGTGTATTCAGCCATACACTGAGAAGTACCTTGAAGTGTTCAGAGGATAAATACAAAAGAAACATATGGCCATATTAAAATTTAATATAACTTCATGATCCTAATGGTAATAAAATGGTAAAATTATGGTCCATTAAAACCTTGCTGTACAACACTAAGGTCAAGGAGTAGATTGTCATTGTGTTGCTTAGTGCTCTGGGCACTTATCTGTGGAGTTGGCCTACTACAAATTAATTTTTTGAGAGAAAAAAAGTAAGAACTTGAAAGCAAAAAAATATATTTTCTGTAAAAAGTTACGTGATTTTCCTTGCTTCATTCTCAGTATGTGATCTTGAAACATCACTGATTGAGGCAAGGATTAGGGATAGCAAAACATTTTTTTACATCAATAGTACATAGTATAAAAATGGGGAAAATTAGAAATATGGCAATGAAGAATTTTAAAATAAACCTACAAATGAATTAATTGATGCAGTGATACCACATATTTTCAGTTTTTTTCAATAAGTAAGGAAATTATTGAGGAAGAATTTTAAAAAGAATTTTTAGATTATAGATTGGTACTTAATGAAACATTTTTCTTGAGGAAAAGATAGTTATCTAGGTAGTATTCATTAATCCTCCAGCCTTAACAGTTGTGACTATATGCTATGTGGTAGGGTGTCTGAACTGGAAGTTTGGAATTCCATTTGCATGTGAGTCCTTTTCCTGATTAAGAGAGGCTGTACCAAAGCAAGCATCCTACATGCTAGACTGGACTGTGAAGGAATCTGGAGTAAATGCAGGTTTTTATCAGAAAAATAATTGTTGCATCTATGGTTTCCCCTTTCAGGAATATGATGGTATGAAGCAAATGCAAGAGGAGATAAATTTTAGTATAATTAGATATATTAGAATTTGGCTATTTATAGCTAGCCTTCCAAAAATGGTGATTCAAATGTTAACTGGATATACAAATTGAATCATTTGGTTAAAATTCTCCAATACGTCTACATGTACAAATATGGGCATGAGAGCATTTTGGATTAGTTCTAAAAGGTCCATTTTTTTTAAAGACCTGGAGAGATATCTATAAATCATATAGAATTCTAGGGTCTCCCTCATTTTATATTTGAGAAAATTGAAGTCCTGAAAGGGTAAATGACTTTTGGAAAACCAAACAGGCAGCAAATAGCACCCCTGTGTGGGGACTTAAAGCCGCATCATCTAACTCCAGATCCAGAGATCTTTCTGCTACATAATAGGGGGGTATGTGTGAGTGTGTATGTGCCTGTATGTTCATGTATGTGCATGTATATAAAATTTATCATTATGTATATTATATAGGCATATATGTGCACACACATATATGTTATTTTAATCCCTTGCCTCTCTCATACCAGGTAAGATTATTTTTTCCAAGGTTCTTAAAACTGACATTTGTAGTAAGAAATTTATAAGTTAAATATTATTACTCTGTATATTTAATATCTAACTTATTTGAAAGGCAACATAGCATAGTAAAACACTGGATAGTAGAATTTTGCAAGTTCATTAAATTTATGTTTTTTATAAGTTGCTTATTAGACTCAGTTTAATTGTTTCTAAAATTGGGGAATGACGCTTGATCATCTGCTACAAAGTGAGGGGTTTTTTTGTATATTTTTTTAGAAGTTTGTAAGCCTCAATTTCTTGTTGTTCAGTTGTTCTTAGCCATGTCTGACCCTATGTGAAGTTTTCTTGGCAAACATAGTTGGGTGGATTGCCATTTTCTTCATCAGCTCCTTTTACAGATGAGGAAACTAAGGCAACCAGGGTTAAGCGAGTTGCCCAGGGTCACACGGCTAGTATCTGAGGTCAGATTTGAACTCAAGAAGATGAATCTTCTTGACTTTAGGCCTGTCATTCCATCCACTGTGCCACCTAGCCTCCCTAGTCCTTGGTTTACTTAAATCCAAAATAGAGGTAATGATATCTGCTCTGCCTGCCTCAAAGTGTTGTTAGAAGGAACAAATGAGAGAAGACACATAAAAGTGCTTTGGAAGCTGAAAACACTGTACAGATTTAGTTGTTTAGTTGTTCTTATCACGTAAAGAATGAGGTGAAGAAACAATAAAAGAAATCAGCTCTTTATTTTTAATTTTTCTATCTGAAAGACCTACATCTCTGCTCTTTCTCTCTCCCCGTCTTCATTTTAGCAATCATGCCAAGGGCATCATTACTCTGTGTGTGTGTGTGTGTGTGTGTGTGTGAGTGTGTGTGTGTAAATTGGTAAGAATGAGATATTTATTAAAATTCTTTCTTCTAAAAAGTGTGAACTGTTTTTATGACTATAATGGCACTAAATGCCACATCATTTCCATCTTCTTATTTTTTATGGTCACCATAGATGTAGACAAGCTATAATTTTACATTTAAGTGGCTGAATCAGGTAATTATATTCATGCTGATGGACTGTGCTAGGTATAGCATTTCTTTATATATTGGAAAGCTTTTAGTTTTCTCTTCAAAATCCAGGTTTTTTTATTTAATAGTATACAATGAGAGGATGACAAATAAAGTGGATTTTCAGTTTTCATAGTCATTATTTACCCTAATATTGCACATTACTATATTTCTTTATTTCTGTGCCTGAATACACATTACTCATAGATAGTTTCTGCCATATAAAGTTGGCAACTGTCTTATTTAGCTTTCTGAAATTAAATATTTTGGAAATTATGTTGATTGTTTTCTTTTTTGTTTGCTAGTGGATGTGGTTTTTGGACACAGTCTATTTGTAGTGGCATAAGTATCATTTAAACTCCTCTAATAAAAGATGGTTGCCAAAGCCAGCATCATTATTTTTGCCCATTTCCCATGTTTCAGGATGGGCAGCTCATCTAAACATGTTAAACAGGAGCTCTGATAATTACTTGGAATATCTTTTCAACTTTATGCTTTATATAGTATCAATTTTTACTTATTTTCTACCTAACCCAAGGGTTGTTAAACTGGGTTCACAAACACCAAAATTACCTGTTGAGAGATTTTAGAGGATGCATCTACAAATTTTTTAAAAATATATATTTTCATAAATGCATTTCACTATAATTAGTTTCCTTTGTAATCTTGTGTATTTTATTTTTATGTATTTAAAAATTTTATTTGGAGGAAAATAAAGTTCCCATAGACTTCAATGGACTGCCAAAGTTTCCCATGACCATAACAGGGTTAAGAACTGCTGCTGGTGGATCTAACATGCTTAACTTAGAGTTTAGGCTCAGTAATGTATTAAGCTATTAGTGGCAGGGAGCTGGTCTAATCATGAACATAAAACAATTGGGCATGTTCTGTTTTTGTAGGTTTTCAAGAAGGTTGTTATAATTGCTGAGCCTAATGATAGCCAATTGCTGAATGAACTGTTGTCCAAATGAGTGCATCAACATGTCCCATCTTCCATGAAAGAAAGAATAAATGAAAAGGCATTTTTTATGCACTCACTTATGCAAAGCAGTAGTGATACAAAAAAGAATAACAACACAGTCTCTGCTCTTAAGGAGCTCACATTCTAATGGGAAAATAAACGCATATAGAAGGTTTTATCTGCAAATCTGATGGAAAGGTCCCATGTCCTTAGGTTATAGTGCCAAGACAAATGGTAAATATTCTTCTTTAAAGTCATATCCATTGATAAATATTTACTTATGATATGGAACTATTAAATTGAGCCAAAAACTTTCTTTGATGATGAGAACTTTATTTTCCCAGTTCTCAGTAGCTATAGTAACAGAAGAGAAAGCGTGGCTTTGTCACCTAAAAAGGCAGTTGATAAGTCACATTCCCACAAGGGTTGCTCCTCTGAAAACTGGCCACAGTCATGTGCCAGTAGCAACATTGGTAGTATTGAGGGCTTTGCTATTCCTAGGTCTCCTGGGTTTACCTGCCTAATAGTAGCAATAGATCAGGGTTCATGTGGTTGTTGTAGGGATGGTGGGCACATTCTCTGTTAAGGTTCCTTCCCCTAATGATGGTTGTGGGAATTGCGTTAGAAATTGGAGAGGTGATCTGAGGTCAGTGCTCGAGCTAACTTATACTTTATATCTGAATCAAGTAACCAAAACTTTGCTATGGAAGCTGTGCTTATCATAGTATTGCTTTTTTACTAGAGACATAATGTTTTATTTAATGAAATGTAAAAAGTAAGTTTTATAGTTTTTTGTTTGTTTTTTATCACATGGAGAATTAAACTAAGTGAATTATTAAATTAATAACTAACTAAAGTAGAAAGAAGCTTTTCTATTTCTTTCTTCAATTCCCTTTTATTTGAAATTTGGGAGATGGCTCATGTAAAGCAGACATATTAGGTGATGTTTCTCTAACTCAATTGTATTCATGATATGTCAGGAAAAAACCCACTATGATTCTATCAGTACAAAAATAAGGAAAGTTCCTGCTTTAAATCTAACCTAGCTATTCTATTAGGCATTAAATACATTTAGCAGTAAGCTCCTATTATGCATGCTGCATTAAATATCTCTTAATTTTGCCTAATTTTTAAGATGAGGCCTCCCTCTGAAATGCTGTTCATGTCCCACTAGTAGTTTTCTGTAACTTTACAAATTGGCTTTGTCCAAGGCTGATATCTTTTGGATCCATTCTCAGATATGTAGAACCAAGAGCACACTCTCAAATTCCTTCACTGACCATGGAACCGTGCCTGTCACTGAAATGAAATTATCCACTAATCAGGCTTTATGAGCAATTTCACACTTTTCAAATTATTCAGCAAAGGCCACAAACCTTAATGCACTGAGGGCCACAGGTTCTGCCTACCACATACACCCATCTAACAGAAGATAAAAGAACTTGCTATAGTTTTAACTGAGCCATCCATGTTCCATATTTTGTCTCATTCCAAAGTACGGAAATTGATTTTTATTACTGCTTGCCCATCTTCATCCTCTTTTTATTCCCCTAACCATACCCTCATTCCCAAAGTAAATTAGATCTTTATGCTTAGAAACTAATTGAACAAAATGTTAAATTGCCATAATTGCCAGGGTTGTTTGTTTTATTTTATTTTGTTTTGGGTGTGGGGGTTGTTTTTCTGGTCCTGATATTCAATTCAATTCAACCAATATTCACTAAGCATCTATTATGTGTATTTCGAACAATGTAATAAAGCAGTCTCAGAATTGTGAAGGTTTTGAAATTAAGATTGTACTAAAGATACTGCTTAGGATTTAGTGCTGGCAATGACAGCATCATTGTGATAAGAATAAAAAAGATCCAGGAACAGAACTCAGTTTTACAATTGCCTTTCTTTTTTCTGATGTCACCATCATCACTGTCACTATCATTCTCATTCTCATTATTTTACATTTGGATACTACATTTAACTTTCATACACCTTTCCATTTTTGTAATCCCATTTGATCCTTGTGTATATGAGAGGAGATGGTAGAGATCTCATAGACTCCTTCTGAGAAATGAAAACATACAGATAGGGTAATATGGTGGCATGAAATATCCTGGGGAGGCCAGGCTTCCTCAGAATGCCCCCAACAATGATCTAAAAGGGCACCAGATGGAGCAATGTCCAATAAGAAAGAAAAAGAGAAATACCAGTAAGAACTTCCATCTAGTCTCTGATTACACAAGAAGCTGGGCAGAATTGTGTGGATGCTCAGTTATGAGACTTATCAGGGGAGGCAGAAGCCAGCATTATATCTAGTACAAAGGACTTGAAGTTCAAGGAATCTTAGGCCTACAATGTTCTAGCAACAGTGAAGGAAGAGCCAACCACTGATAGGTCATTGAGCACAAAGATGGAGCTGGCACTATAAGCAAATCTTTGGCCACTATTACCAGTGTTAGAGTCATAGCAGGATACAAGAAATAGAGTTCAGGGTAGTCCCTACATCAGAGGGCCTTCTAGACGGCCTAAAACCATCAGTCTCCAACATGCATTCAGGGGTTCATGACTTCAGCACAGGATGGCACACATTTTCATCTTGGAATTATGCAAGAACAAAGAAACAGAGATGGTGCCAAGAACAGCATCAATGTTGAGCCATCAGGAAATGGAATAAGAATCCAGGGCTTGTGGCAGAGGGTAGGGACTCATCCCAACCACCCTAGTCACAGCTGCAAGGGCATCCAGAATATGGTTAGTTCAGGACCAAACAGGGCCTGCCTATCCCTTCTAAGACACTGAGGAGCAGTAGAGTGTGGCCCTGGCATAAAGTCCCAATCCATATACTGGGGCTATATGGATGATTAATCAGAAGAAAACTCCCAGTACAATGGGAAAATGCCACGAGTTAAGAGAAGTTCAAGATATACAAAGAAGAGAGGAGTAACCCCATGAAAACTTCAAGTAGAGACTTAGAAGAAAGAATCACTTGGCCATAAGAATCCCAAGAGTTGATGGAAGAAATGGTTCAGATTAAAAATATATATATTTTTAAATGGAAGTCAAGAAAGAAAAAAAATGAGAGGAAAATAAATAACAAAACACAGAGCAAAAAGCATTACCCAAGAAGTGAAAAACAGAATGGAGCAAACAGAATGAAGTGATTCCATGAGGCAAGAAATGGTAGGACAAAGCCAAAGGACTGAAAAATAAGAACATGTAAAGCACCTATGATCACAAAAAAACCTGACCTAAAAACTGATTGAAGAAAAATAATTTAAGAATCCTTGGACTCCCTGTACTTATTAAATGCAGTGCCTTACACTTAAAAAAATAAGCTTCGAAGTGCAAGATGGGTAAGGCTTGCCTAGTACCCATTTGTTTAAGAGAGACCTTGTTTGGTGTGACCATGGGCCAAAAATATGATTGCAGGCTGCACAACTTCCTAGTAAAGAAATGTATAATGATGCTCTACTTTGCCCTGATCAGGCAACCACATCTAGAGGATTGCCTTTAGTTTGGGTAGTACATTTTGAGAAAAGTATTGTCAAGCAGAATGTATTCAGAGGAGGGAAAGCTGGAGGAAGACAAGAATAGATTATAAGGCATGGAAGAATGCATGGAAAGAACTGGCACTGTTTAGGAAGGAAGGAGGGAAGGAAGGAAGAATAAAAGGAAGGAGGGAGGGAGGGAAGGAAGAAAAGGAGGGAGGGAGGGAGGAAGAAAAGGAGGGAGGGAGGAAGGAAGAAATGGAGGGAGGGAGGAAGGAAGAAAAGGAGGGAGGGAGGAAGGCAGGCAGGCAGGCTGGCTGGTTCTTGGAATAGCTGGTTTACATGATTGTTTATATTCTGGGATGAGAGGTCAATTTTTATTTGTTTTCAAAATCTTGATTACACCAACTGAAATGAATTATTCCAGGAGGCAGAAGAGGATATTGCAGTATTTGTACATTTCTCAGACGATCAAAGCATCAGAAGTAGTTTACCTCTCTCTGCAACTGCTTAGAGGTTTGGCATATTGGACTTTTCCCTAACCTTTTTGGTTCTGATAATGTGTAGTCAAAGTCCAGAATTTATGGGCTTTTGCACTTCACTTTTAATTTGTAGTACAATGGAAACTAAATTTCAGGCTTTTTTTCCCCTCTGGCTGCAGAATCCATACTCTGACTACTGACTTCCCTGGCTTTCTTCAAGTCCCAACAAAATCCATCTTCTTACTGGAAACTTTCCTCAACCCCTCTTAATTTCAGTGCTTTCCCTCTGTTAATTATTTTCTATTTATCATATATATATATATATATATATATATATATACACACACACACACACACACACACACACATATTTATATATATATACACATATACATATACACACACACACATATATATTTTTATATATATATATAAATGTGCTTTGTATATATTTGTTCTCATGTTGTCTCCCTCATTAGATTGTGAGCTTTTTGAGGGTAGGGACTATCTTTTGCCCTTTTTTGTATTCCCAGTACTTAGCACACTTCCTTGAACATAGTAGGAGCTTAAATAAATATTTACTAATTGATTGATTTGAAAGAGCACTGAACTTGGCATCAAACAGGCTATCAGTGTGATCTGGAGGCGTCTTTTCCTGTAGAATATCTGCAGAATTTTCATCTCCAGGGACCTGAATCATCCCCTCCAGCTCTAAATGTGTGATCTGTTGTTTGGGGTTTATCATCAGTTGGGAAATCAGAGAGAAGAGGCAACAGGAAAGCAACATAACATTTGAACATAAAAGCATGGACACAATCAATTGACCTTTAGAACTGGCAAAAGGGGAAAGTGCACTCCACACACCCCCAAGAATTAATTAAATGTAGTCCCCAAAAAGCCAAAGTACCTGAGGGTGGTAACTCGGGATGTGGTTCTGTATGCATATTGTGTTGTTATAAATGCATTGCCGCAGTAAAAGTGGTTAATTAATCAAAGTCTGTAGCTTCTGAAATATGCAGATAAATCAGTCAGGAAAATTGAATCTTCAGGAGATAATTTTTTCTTAATGATTTGAGTGCGTTCCTTCCCATAAAAATAAAACAAAACAGAAAAACAAATTGATTGCAAAAAAAGCCGTCCTGACATATTAATAATGTACGCTTCATCCACAAGGGTTAAGTACAGGAAATTGAAAGTTAGGGCTGTGGTAACAACATTAATTAAAGGATATTACTCATGCTAGACGTAGGAGCTATAGGTAGCAAAAGGAAGAACATAAAATATTATACAATATGTCACAGTTTAAACATATTGACAAGAAGTCAATAAATACAATTAAATGTTATTAAGAATAAATTTGTTTTATGATCAAGGGAGGTTATAAAGGTTTTTGGTTTTGTTTGTGGGTTTTTTGGGGGGATTAATGTTTTCAACACAGCTTCAATGAAATTTGTTCTTTTTTTTTAAACTGAGAATAATCTCCTGGCATATTATGAATTCTGACAGTAATATATACCTCTCATTTGCAGTCTGGATTTTCTTCTGAGAGATTTAAAGGAACAGCCTTAGTCATTTTGAGTATAAGACTGTAATGCAAAGAATGAAACTAAAAATTAAGCCTAAAATATAAATTTTTTTTTATTCTTAGAAGAAAATTTAAAAGAGTTCTCTTCATTTTTTAGTTCCTCAAATTACTGATTGCTTGTATATTTGATTTATGCAGGTTTTTTTGCAAGGCATTTGCCCCCTCTTTATTTATGGGCATTTATTTCTGACTATGCATGATGCCTTATGTAACTGACATATGCAGGGGAGTAGATTTGAGGGAATAATCTGTGGAAAATCTGGCTGTGAAATTTTCAGGTTTCCCTTCCCTTTCCCTATGGTCTAGAGCTATCATTTTACCAATGTGGAGAAATTCCTCCTACCAAAGCATATTTACAGTTTGTCTGAATCTTCTGGTGTTATAGAGTGGCATGGGGCATTGAGAGGTTAGATAACTTCCCCAGGATCACATAGGCAGTATGTCAGAAGCAGAACTTGAACCCAGATCTTCCTAGCTCAAAGGCTATTCCTCTATCTCCTATGCTGTGCTGCCTCTCAACAAAATGTAAAATGAAAATGTTATTGTTGTTTGTTCTTTGGTCCTGCCCAACTATCTATTAACCCCTTTTGGGGTTTTCTTGGCAAAGATACAAGAGTGGTTTGCCATTTTCTTCATTTTATATATGAGGAAACTGAGGCAAACAGGGTTAAGTGACTTGCCGAGGATCACGCAGCTAGCATTTGGCTGAGGCCGAAGTTGAACTCAGGTCTTCATGACTCCAGGCACTCTATACACTGTGCCACCTAGCTGCCCTGTAAAATTAAAATAAATACCTCAAATACTGTATTGATCGTGTAAATAAAAGGTTACTTGATATATTTTAATGTGTCTTTTGATATGATTTATGTAACAACACAGCAATCTGGACAGAATAATAGAAGCCTATTCATAGGAGAAAAATATGTAAATTCCTAAGCTAGCCAACTCCTGGCTCAGTATTCAAAACACCTCTTCACAAAGTGCATAATGGTTTTTGTTTTCAAAAAAAAAAAAAGCTACACAGATATATTCCATGGCAATGCACTCTTTATGAGCTTGATGGAAAAAAGATGTTTTCTATGTTGACTTGAATGTTTACCACTCCAGTATTTTCTATTGCCAAACAGAAAGACAAATATAGAATCCAGCCACACATGATGAGCAGAGTAAGTGCTACTTACCATTCAAAAGTGGAACCTTTCTAAAGTTCAGCTACAAACATTTCACATTCTGTTTATTTTGTTTGGGGATTCAGGTACCACAAGGCCACATAAGGAGGGTGAGGTTCCCGGTGTGGACTATATTTTCATCACCGTTGAAGACTTTATGGAACTAGAGAAAAGTGGTGCTCTCCTAGAAAGTGGAACATATGAAGGTAAGCATATTTTCACTGCCAAATCTGTTTGGTGGTTTCATTACATTTTTCTCATTTAATTGAATCACGTTAGGACACCGTGTCACAAATGTGCTGCGGATCTTGGTTTCAGAAATTGATGAGGAGGCAGATGGGAATTGTAAAGCACATTTCCTAGAGAAAATGTAAAATGAAGCCGGATTAATTTGGTTCATGAAATTAGTTGAGAGAGTCACTGAAAGAAACCTATAAATATAGACACTGGAATAAATGTGTCACTAGTTTTCTAATTCATGCTGTATCTTTTAAGGGCAAAATGGGCTTATTAACATGGTACAGTGAAACATGGCACTGACTCCCAGAGTCGGGAGGGCTGGGGACTACTCTTCCCGAGGCCCATGCTTGCTAGATGTATAGCCTTGAAAAAGGATTTTCACCTCTCTGGGATAGCCAGTGAAAAATCTAGGACTTTTCTTTGCAACTAGGTGCTTCCAAAACTTCAGTAAATCAAAACAAAACTTTTGCATGCAAAGTGGATTCTAGTTCCTAAAACTTCCCAACTTTACTGTTATATGTTATAATGAAGTCGAATGTTATGTGAGCTTATTTGAATTTTGAAGTTTAATTGAACTGAGTAACATCATATGATCCTAATCTTAATATATGCCCCACTAATTTATATTCATGTAGCACTTTCCACTGTTAAAGTGCTTTCACATGCTATTTCATTAGTTAATCAGAACAGCCCTGGGAAGCAGGTGTGAATATTACGTCCACTTTCAGATAAGTAAACAGGTATTGGAGAGGTTGAGAGATTCAGTTTTGTACACCTAGTGTGTCAGAGAAGTACCCTTAGGTTCCTATGTTCTATTGCTAAGTTTTGTACTCTTTCCATGGTTACAAGTGCATACCATATATTTTCATGTATATCTATTCGTCTCTGCATTTTTGAGCAACCAGAGGCCATAAATTATAGCAAATTATTGAAGTTTGTTGGTGTTGACAATGCTATTCTCAACAATTATTTGTTCCCGTAATACTTGGTGATAATTGATGGATATTAGATGTTGAAGAATATAATACTTTGAGTGTTTGAAATAAACTTTAATATATATTGAATTGTCCTTGGCTACTGGGTCAAATTTTTTTTTTTTTTTTAGTGAGGCAATTGGGTTTAAGTGACTTGCCCAGGGTCACACAACTAGTAAGTGTTAAGTGTCTGAGGCCGGATTTGAACTCAGGTACTCCTGACTCCAGGGCCGGTGCTCTATCCACTGTGCCACCTAGCTGCCCCCTGGGTCAATTTTAACATGGTTCACATATTTATATACATATATAGCTTATTTTCTCTTATTAAATACATATATATGCTTTATTATGTATTGCTTCATTGAGCTTGTGGAACTTGGCTGAGTTTGCATAATTTCAGCAAATTTGTGTGTGTGTATATATGTATGTATGCATGCATGCATATAGAGAGAGAAAAGAAGAGAGAGTAAATTTCCAAGTTATATGCTTTTACAAAAGGGAGAGTATTTGGTGATATTTAGTGCAGCTTGATTAATATATAAAAATAAAAGGCAGTATAGCAAATATTCAGTAACTTGGCATTTTCTTAATTGATTTGAGACATTATTTAAATAAATTGCTTTTTGTATTTCTTCTACTAGCATGATTGCTCATAATTGCTTTAATCTAAGCATTTTTTTTCAACTAGTTGAGAGGTAATATGTAACAGTATTCCAAAAGTAACATAGTTAATAATCTGATATCTCATTCAATATCTAAAAGGCTTGCTGTAAATTGAATGTATATAAGCTCATAAAATCCAAGGACAATCTCTCCTGTCAGATAAATATGTCTCGAACTAGGAATAAAACTAATATGTTAGATATGATAGTTATTCCATGTCTTCATTAAAAAAAATAAGAGCCAAGTCATACAATGCCAGTGTTTTCAGGTGCAGTTTTAAATTTGATTTCCAAAGTCCTTTAAATTTAAAGAGAAAGTTGTTCAAATTATTCATACTCAGGTTTCACAAGACCAATTGAAACTGCCTGAATCTTCTTTTAGCAACTTTTAAGACCCAAGCTCCTAATTTACTTTGTAACTTAATTTACTGTGTATAGATAATCACCCAGGCATATAGAGTTATAACTAGAAATTCTAGCACCTGGGGCAAATTCATTTGGCTGAGGGAAGAGGTTGTTGGGAGTATATTATAATTGGTAAAAAAAAATCAATTATACAAAATAAGATGGGGGAGGTGTGACTGAGAAATAATTTATATTAAAAATATAAAAGGGTTTTAAGAGACTAAGTGATCAATATGAATCAAGTGTCATATGGCACCCCCAAACCCTAATGTATTATAACACTGTATAAAAAGAGACATTATGTTTAGAACATGGAAAGTGGTAGCTCTGTCCTTGTAGGACTATATCAAGCTCATTTTGTTCAGTTCCAGATACCCCATTTTAAGGCGATTATAAGGTAGACACCTTTCAGAGGAATAGGGCCAGGATGGTGAAAAACCTTAAGACTATGCCATATGAGGATGTTTTGTATGAATTGGGTATCTGTAGCCCAGAGAAAGAAAGACTTAAACTAGCTGTAGTACTCTCTATTTGTCTTCAAATATTTGAAGGACTGTCATAGAGAAAAGCAATTATACTTGTTTGACTTAGCCCCAAAAGTTCTAACCAGGAAAGAAGTAGTAGAAATGGCAGAGAGGCAGTTTTCAGCCCAAAGTCAGGAGAAACTGCCCAACAATTAGAAGTCTCCACATATGAAAAGGCTTGCTTTAGGAGTTATCGTTATCATTCTCATAAGAGTTCTTAAAGCAGAAGATGGATGACCACTTGTAGGGACTATCATGGAGAAAATAGTTGCCCATGTGTGCATTATACTATATGACCTCTGAGATGCAATCTAAGTTTGGTATTCTTTGATCTGATCGTGGGTATTTTTTGGAATCCATTTCATTTCTGCATAATCATGAGTTTAATGAAATAAGAATCAGGTTTCTCAGTGATGAGACCCTGAATTTCCCAAAGAAATTCACATACACAAGATTTCTTTAGAGTTTAAGGCTATAAAATCTTTGGAGAAACTACAGAATTCAAGTTTTAATATTAATTCACTGACGCCCATATAGTCCTGGACCGAAGTGTGAGATTGTGCAGTACCACATGGTGTGTGGTATTGCAAGGAATCCCAACCAGTGTTCCCATGGGTTCTCTTTTCACAGGATACAAAGAAAGTAGAAATCATTGGTTCATCGAATAGACAGAAAGGAACACCAGTGCTTTTAGAATTGTCAAGTTTCTTTTATCATTGTCCCAGAGGAGAATGTGACTTTCTCTACAAAATCTTTTTATTACTGTCTTTTTCTCTCCCACCATTATTTCTCTCTGGTCTTGGCTTCATTCCATTTTTAATTCTAGTACATTCTACTATTGGACTACCATTCCTCAACAACAATACTGACAAAAACAAGAGATGTTAATATTTTTTCTATCATGGCCCCCTTTGGCAGTCTGATCAAGTCAACAGACTGACCGCTTTTCAGAATAATATTTTTAAATAATTGAAGGAAATGCTAAATTTCAGTTAGAAGTTAAAGTTGTATTTTTCTAATACAAATTTATAGCCACCTCCCCAAAATCTAGCCACAGACGTCTGTTTGTTAACCCCTGGACAAGACCCTCCATACTTAATTGAAAATTGTGTGGTATATCACATCTCAGAATACTCCCTGAAAAAAAAAAGAATTTACTTTTGGGGAAGCTAGGTGGCATGGTGGATAAAGCACCAGCCTTGAATTCAGGAGGACCTGAGTTCAAATCCGGCCTCAGACACTTGACACTTACTAGCTGTGTGACCATGGGCAAGTCACTTAACACTCATTGTCCTGCCAAAAAAAACCAAAAAACCAAAACAAAAACAAAAAAACTCCCTGAAAAAACTGAGAAATCACTTTTATCTCTGGGACTATAGATTCTCATCCTAGGTCTTCCAATCAGTTGATATGTATTGGATATCAGGTTTAGGGTCTAAGCCTGATTGAGGGCCATAAGCCTTTAGCAAGCAAAGCTAAGTAGGTTAGCCCAGCCATTTGCTTCTTCACAAATAGTGCCAGATCAAGAAGTCTGGAGATTCATTAATTTTAGAATTGGTAGAGATTAAATGGGCTCACTCTAAACTACTTACAGTACTTTAGTCTTTAGATAGGCTAGCCTTCTTAATTATTTCCTAACCATGCCAAATGCAGTCTGGCCTTCTTCCTCAACACCCTTCCATCTGAACCTAGATCCCCCACCCCGCCCCACCTTTTACTTCTTAACTCCTCTATCTATGCAATAATTTTCCTCTAATAAAATATAAGTTCTTTGAGAGCAGGGATTATATTGCATCTTTTTATCATTCATTGGGACAAGCCTTTTAACCTTTCCGTGCTTCATTCCTTTCTACTGTTAAATGGAATAAGTATTGTGATGTGTCCTGAATACAAGAAGTTCCAGGACCAGTTCATGGAGTACTGAGCTGTGTGATCTTTAACGAATCACTAAACCTCTCTGAGCTTCAGTTTCCACATCTGTTAAATGAGGGAATTCAAGTAGCTGATCTCCATAGTTCCTTCCAGGTCTCAAATTCTGTGATTAGAATCCTAGAAATGCAGTCACTTCAAGAAAAAGCTCATTCTGAAGAAGTAGCACATACATTGTTAACAGTCTTTCACAATGTCTTTACTGATGGTGATTACAATCTAGTTGTACAGATGCAGCTGGAATGACCAGCGTGGGACAAACAGCCCTTCCCACACTCAGCATATATGGAATGTATCATTGGATTGGTAACTGCAGCTGTTTTATGAAAGGCCTGCCCTGTTTGTAACTCGAGCTTCAGACTGACATCTTCACTAAAAGTAGCAATTCAATTTTCTGATAGTGGGACACCAGGCAAATGGAGTGAGCTGGGAATTCAGTTTCTGCCCTCTTTTATAGAAGGCATGGAGAGGAGTTTGGAACTCCACCCTCCACTTAAAGGAGAGAGGAGACAGAATGAGGTGTTAACAATGGAGCCTTGAATTAGCACCGTGGGAGTGAGTTGGGAAGTGATGAGCTGATCCTGGGAGGGGCATCTTCCCTGTCCCGCCACCCCCCCCCCCATAATAGTGAGCCTAAATGATGCCATTTTTCCTGAGACAGTGTTTCAGCCAATTCATACAGCATTTCTTATGATTTCCCAGACTGATTATCTCACTTCAGTCATGGCAATACAGCAGCTGCTGGAACATCACATTGTCTATTCTCCGCACATGGCCAGGTCAGAGGACCTTAGGTTGTCATTTGAACTTTGCAGTTGGTGACCTGAGCCTGAGCTCATTTTGGTATGACTTACAGGTGAAATTGTTGGAGTCTAGATTTGATGTCTGTGGTCAGTAGAGGTCACACAACTGTGTAGTTGATTACAGAACATTTCTGCTTCATAAGTAGCCAACTGCTTCTATTGGTGAGTTTCTGCCCAGAACCTCCATTTGAAGAGTTGTCTGAGTCAGCCAAAGCTCACAATTCTCAACTATGCTTCTTATTCCCCAGGCTCTTCCACCTTACGATACCCTTGAACTTCCTGCTTTTCAGCTCCCTTTTTTATGTTGTCTCTTTTTGTTGTTGTTCAGTCATTTTTCAGTCATGTTGGACTCTTTGTGACACCATTTGGGATTTTCTTGCCAGTAGAATATAAGTTGCTGAAAGTCAGGGACTATTTTTTGTTTTGTTTTTTTTAAACTCCCAGGGGCCTCCACAGTGCCTTGCATACTTCTTGTTCACTCATTTTACAGTTGTGTCTAACTCCTTAAGACCCCATTTGGGTTTTTTTGGCAATGATATTGGAGCAGTTTACAATTTCCTTCTCCAGATCACTTTACAGATGAGGAAACTGAGGCAAAAAGGGTTAAGCGGTTTGCCCAGGATCATGCAGCAACACGTTTTACTGTTGGAAGCTTTAGGTTGTCTCTGCAGTCTAATACATGATTTCTTAATCCTTGAAGACTATCATTTGTTCATAGCTCTGCACTAACTCTCCTAAGCAGTCTATAATTCAAAAATACACATTGAATATCACTTGTATGAAAGATGTTTGCATACATGACCATGCCTCTTCATACATTTCAATGAAATTGTTTGCTTTTATAATACTATGCATTTTAATTTTTGCATTTGAAAACATTATTCTGAGAAGGGGACCACAGGCTTCACCAGAATGCCCCAGAGGGTCCATGACACTGGCTGAACTCTGAACTCAAGAGTATTTAATCCCCTTTCCAGTGCTATCTCCATTTTATATGTATCTGTCAGTCAACCAACAGGTCTTCCAGTGGGGGTAAGGAGAAATACTCTCCAGTTTCTTCCCTCAGTCACATTTTTAAATCTTCTAGGACTGTAGAGATTCCTACCTCTATAGAGGCTGAACTTTGACTAGAACTATTCTCTACCTCCACCTGACATGGAAATTAACGTTCCTATGGGCCAGAGGGAGGCAATGACCATGGGGAGAGTGGAACAATGGAAAGCAACCTTTAAAAATCAGAAAGTTCCATCTCTAGGAGGAGTTAATAAAGCAGACAGTAGTCAATCAATCAGTATTTGTTAAGTGCCTGCTATACACCAAGAAATGTGCTAAGCTCTGGAGACACAAAGAAAGGTAAGAGACAGTCCCTACTTTCAGAATCCACAGTTGATTGGGGGAGGCAATATGTAAACAACTATATAAAAACAAATTATATGTAGGATAATGAGGTCAAAGGGTAAAGGATTTCAGTAGCACCTCAGGTTTCATCAGAGAAGCTTCTCTTATATAGTTACAGAGGCTACTAGATGGCCCTAGCATTCCAATAGAACAGAGTCTTCTGTCTCTCACTAACCTAGCATCAACGGTCTATTTCTGATCTAAACCTCCCATCCAACCCATGTTTTGTCTGACTGTTACTAATCTGTGATACAATCTATTCTAGTTTGCCCAAGATTATGGCCTATGCCTGCTGTTTGCCACATGCCCAGACCATTCTGAGTCTGACCATTACTTTTTGATCTTGGGATCTTGACTCATCTTGTCCTAGAGAGCATACTCTAAGGTTGATTGAGACAGGGACTTTGTCTTATTAAAACCAAGTACCTTCAGGGCAGCTAGATGGCGCAGTGGATAGAGCACCGGCCCTGAAGTCAGGAGTACCTGAGTTCGAATCCGGCTTCAGACACTTAACACTCACTAGGTGTGGGACCCTGGGCAAGTCACTTAACCCCAATTGCCTCACTTAAAAAAAAAAAAAAACAAGTACCTTCCCCAGGGCCTAGCATACAGTTGGTGCTTAATTCATGTTTGTTAAATTGAAAGCTGCTTCCTGAAATTAGCACGAATATTTGGGGTAGGAAGCAGCCTTTTGTAAAACAATACACAAGAAATCTCTTATCAGTTGAAGAGGCTACTCTTTCTAGAAGAATAAAGGAATTTTTCATCTTCAATAAATAATAAGCCTATTTTAAATGTTATACTGATCAAAAGAACAGAAGAAAATCATTTCAAGAAAGGCAGCCCAGGCAGCTAGATGGTGCAGTGGATAAAGCACCAGCCTTGAATTCAGGAGGACTTGAGTTCAAATCCACCCTCAGACACTTGACATTTAGTAGCTGTGTGACCCTGGGCAAGTCAACCCTCATTGTTTTACCCCACCCCTAAAAATATTAAAATTTAAAAAAAAGAAAGTCAGCCAGTCCTTTGGGACCTTTGGGAATCTGGCAGAAAGAATGCAGCCCACATATTACAGCACATTCAAGATTAAAGTAAAACTTTGTGAAGAAGTGATACTCACCCATCTCAGTATTCTGTAATCTGCTACACGGCTTTGAGACCTGTATATATTGCAGGAATTTTGTTGAGCTTCTTAACCTATTTCATAAAGGCTGATGTGAAATTAGAATCTTATCCCATCTGTACCAAAAAGAATACAGTCCTTGAACTTGGAGGTCAAGTGCAAAGGTAAGCCTTGACTGCATTAGTTTGATGGAAAAAATCCCAACTATTAAATTACATGAAATTTTTGAGGAAAGCAATTCAATCATTTGGGTAATAGGAAAGTAAATCTTAAAGTTGTTTTGGGGTTTTTGTTTGTTTGTTTTGCAATTTAATAATGAAAACTAGCCCTATGATTCTTCAATAACCTCGTAGTAGTTTTCTTACATAAAATTTCAATTCCTTTGCTCTCAAATGGGATACCATCATCACTGATGGTAGAAATGGTATTGATAGAAGCTATACATTCCTCCATCAGTCCAAGGTACTATCTATCTAAATGCAAATAAAATTTCATAAATGAAACAAGTACTTGTTAAACCACTTCCTATGTGCCTCTGAAATTAGTTCTTCCTGTCAAAGCACTTATGTTCCATTGATGAAAATAAAGATTTGATCAATACTTAAATTGATGATGGGATGGTTTTCTTTACTAGTGATGAAAAAAGATTTAAAAATCTACCCTACCCGTCGCTTTCTTCACCCCAAGCTCCTTCCTAAAAGACAATCTTTTTAACTTCAAGCTCCAAGTAGGTACTTGTACTTATCATTTAAATTGTCAAATCAGCCCTATCCCTCTTTGAATAGGATTTTTACTTTCTTTTACCTTACATAATTATGGAAAATTCCCTGATTTTACATACATATATACATACCTATACACCTACATACACACACATTTACATATACATATATGTGAATGTGCATATGTGGGCATAGGTATGTATATGTGTGTATATACATATGTATTCATACACACATTTATTTATTTATTTATTCTGGGTACAGTGATTGTGTAGCCAGTAAACTTTTTTTTAACTTAACTAAAGAAAACAAACATATTTAGTAATTTTTTACATCCTTGGAGATCTTAACATGCCAGTTATCTTGTGATGGATTCAGTCTATTTTCATAACAGCTGAAAGACAAACATATGATTTCTACTTAACTGCCTTGCTCCTGACTAATGCTCCAATAATTGTAAGTGTTAACTTGAATTAAACTGGGACAAAATTCTCTGCTTTTATTTTATTTTGTTTGTTTGTTTTTTTTGTTTGTTTGTTTGTTTTTGTTTGTTTGAGGGGCAATTGGGGTTAAGTGACTTGCCCAGGGTCACACAGCTAGTAAGTGTTAAGTGTCTGAGGCCGGATTTGAACTCAGGTACTTCTGAATCCAGGGCCTGTGCTCTATCCACTGCGCCATCTAGCTGCCCCTCTGCTTTTATTTTAAACATGATCTCTTTCCCAAAACAAAAATGGAAATGGTCACACATTGTTAACACCCATTTCCTTTCAAAATAGTAGCTCTGATAAAAGATCTTTAAAATCTATCCAACCATGTGAGAAAGTATTGAAGTTTTTCTCGCCAGCCAATCTTACTAATGCTCTGACAGTAACTTATCTGTTGCTGATAATTCCCTATCTTTCCCACTGAGGAGTAGCCAGAGTTCTTTTTGTGGCAATAATATTTTATGATGTTAAATAACTGAGATCACCACCTTATGCAAGGAGTCAAGGACCATTAATATGGGCAAAACCTAGAGGCAGGATAACGTAATAGGAGGAAACTGTTGTAGTAGATATAGAGGTGACATTGAAGCCAGGAAGACCTGGGTTCAAGTCTCATCTCTGTCTCATCCTGGCCATTTGACTCTGGACAAGTAATGTAATGTTCCCTCAAGTATCTAGGCATCTTTTGAAGACTAAATTACAGAGAAAGTATGAACCTGAATAGGTAGAGGGTGTCTTCTCACCCATGTGTTGTTCTCTAAGTTCAGTCTCCATCCCATTAAGCTGCCTCATACTGACATCTATAGTTCTCCAATTTTTCCTCAGCCAGTCACAGAATGCTTGCACTGAAAGGGACTTTAGAAATTATCTAGTTCAGTCTCCTCATTTTACAAATGAGGAAACTGAGGGCCAGAGGGGAAGAGTGATTTACTTGCAGTTAGGTAACTAGTAAATGAGGAAGATAATATTCCATCTCATGTCTCCCAGTGCCAAACTCAATGATCTGTTTATGATATATAACTGGTTGATTTTTGCTATGATGAATTGTACTTCAACTCTGAAAAATATTATTGTCTTTCAACATACTGGATGGATCTGTAATTTGATACTCCTTTAAGTGGTACATATCAAAGTCCATCTGTATCTGTCTATGTCATTCCTGGCTATTCCCTCTAATAAATCCACAACAGGATGTCTACCTAAATGTTGGGGACATTCCATTAGATTTCTTGACATTAGTAATTTGTCAATGGAACAATCAAAATTTCCATCAGCTATCCACCACTTCTGTTTGTGACTCAGCCCTTTTTAGTTTTCTTTTCTTCCCCTTCCATGAATATATTTATTTGACAACATCTCTCACAGTGCTCCTCTAGTGGAATTCCTCATTTATAATGTGTTGCACACTATTAATTCCCACTACGCGCTTCTCTGTTTCCATTTGAATGATCCCCAACTTCAGTTTGTTGGAAACTAGCATTTAAGTCACAGAAATACATCATCACCACAAGAAATTAGTGCTAAAAACATGGGCCTTCATTTTAGGAAAACTTGAGTCATTAACAACTATATAATTTCTCGAAGGCAATCCAAACTTCTGTTCTCTCTTTCAGTCCTGGGCCACTGACAGAATCTGTCCAAGCTCAACACATAACAGAATTCCTATCCTCTCCCATCCCACCAAGATCCATTGGTTGTCATTTTATGCCCATTGTTTTCATTTATTCTTTTCTCTTTTAACAATCTTCACATTTCCAAGGATCACTAAAATTCTAATTTTGGGACAGACCATACACACATCAATAACTGATGATTCAAGGTCTTTGAGGATTATACTACACTGCTGAGTAGTTTGTCTGAAAATAATGCTTAGAAATGGCCAGCCTTCACTTCAGAGCAGCAGTGATGCTAACCACTGCACTACAGAGGAGTGGCAGGTTCAAGGTGGAGAATGAGACATGCAGAGCTTCTGAGGTTGCAGGAGATTGATGTTTCTACTTTTT
This sequence comes from Dromiciops gliroides, assembly GCF_019393635.1. Taxonomy (NCBI): domain Eukaryota; kingdom Metazoa; phylum Chordata; class Mammalia; order Microbiotheria; family Microbiotheriidae; genus Dromiciops; species Dromiciops gliroides. The sequence goes on along the minus strand of NC_057865.1, from coordinate 151,031,810 downwards.
TTGTTTTTTGTTTTTCTTTTTTTGAGGTTTTCCCCTTTTGTTCCAATTCTTCTTTCACAAGATGACTAATGCAGAAATATGTTTGATGTGATTGTACATATATAACCTATATCAGATTGCTTGCTGTCTTGGGGAGGGGGGAGGGAAGGGAGGGAGGGAGAAAAATTTGAAACTAGAAATTTTATAAAAGCAAATGTTGAAAACTATCTCTACAAGTAACTGGAAAATAATAAAATCGTTTTATGATTAAAAAAAAAAAGAAAGCCACCATCTCAGACACTTTGTGCATGTGCCAGACCCCCACTACAGTTAACTATTGCTACTTCTCACATCTAGGGAAAGAAAAGAGAGTTCCTACAAGACCTTTATTGACATTTGGACAAAATGTCAAAAGGAAAGATTGTTGGACTTGTTAGAGAATAAACCTGCTAGAATCAGCTTACTGTAAGACAAGTCATCCAAGAAAAAGCGATCGCTATAATTTCTGTCTTAATAGCCAAAATTAATGAGAAGGCTAGATCAATTCTCCAGTGGCATTGGCTTTGTTTTTGTTTTGTTCTGTTTTGTCTTTGTCTTTGTATTATTTACATAGGCTCGATAATAGTAACACTTCCAAAAATCAATTTAATGGAACTCTTATGTATGGAAAACTGCAACCTTTTTTTTTCTCTCTGAGTTATGAAAGAGAATGATCTAATTTACATTTATTGCTTAATGACTAGATATCTCAGTAAAAATTAGAGAGCCTCTGTACCCAGTACAATAGTAGTAGCTCCTGGCCTATCTATACACATACAGGTCACTTATCTAGCAACCTCAGCTCTGAACAATAGAGTTGAGACTGTGAAAAGAAGCCCCAAAAGAAGCCTTTGAGCAACCCAAATAAATGTCAGAAAACCTGTGTACCCAAACACAAGCACTGTACTCCTAGGAAAGTCATATCCACCCCTTGGTAGAAACAATGCTGGAGCATAAAAAGGGAATTCAATTTGGGATTACGTGAACAGTGCTTTGATCTGGATGCTTACATTTCTTACATCCAGGTTTCTTACACCTAGCTTTTCTTTTCGGATTTAAAGTTGGAAGTTACAATAGAGGTCACCTAATCTCAGCCTTTTTATTGTACAAATGAGGAAACTGTAGCACAAAGAAATTAAGTAATTTGCCTAAACACATAGTAGAAAATGTGAGATTTTAATCTATTTCCTCCATCTCCAAACCCAGAATTCTTTCTCTGCCTCCCGCACATAAACCAAACAATCTTATTCTCAGTTTCATCATCTTTAAAACAAGTATAATAGTTGCACTGTCGGCTTCATGACCAGGCTCTGGGGGATATATTTGTAAGCCCTAATGTGCCATGTGAAAAAGAGTTATTAGTTACTCTTAAGGTGTTTTCAATACAATTCTAGCAAAATTGAGGATCTTCCTTCCTAGCCCAGTGCAGATCAGAAGGAAAACAAACAGAAGGGGGGCAAAAGGAATGCTAAAGAAGGGCACACGAATAGCAACCAGAAGTGACAGTTAAGCTGAGTGAGCAGAGAGAGAACAAAACCAAAGCAAACCAAAAATAGTGACTACAAGAACTAAAAAAGCACCGAAGCCCTAGTGCCTTTGTTCTAAGGGGAAACAGCTTTACTACGTTGCTCAGTAGCCCTTTAGGGTAAATCTTTGTTACCACAAAATAAGGTAACTACTATTCTTAATGATAACTGAGTCATTAAGAAAAGGTGAAGTAATATGTTAAAGAAGTATATAATAATACACTTAAGAAAAAAATCCCATAAAATAATTTAAGGATGTTTTCTGTTTTTAGAAGTCTTGTCTGTGCATGAGTTAAGTTTCTTATAATCTGCAAAATGTTGTTATATGGAACATTTATGGAGGAAGCAAAGGATACTGTATTTTTTTTTTGCAGGGCAATGAGGGTTAAGTGACTTGCCCAGGGTCACACAGCTAGTAAGTGTTGTAAAAAATTAATTATTAACTATAACTAAGCTGGAAATTTTATATAATTGGATTTATGAAAAATTATGATTATATGAAAAATGATAAGTTTAGAAAAATTATAATTGGGCCGTGTGTCCCTTCATGGTTACCATTCAAATGTAAAAATATTTTTGATGACTAGGGCTAATTTGGGGGGCTAATTCGATTGGGGTACTAATTCTGGGGCTGTTGACTGTTTGGCTATCTGACTTCATTAATTTAATGTGGGCCATTTATAAAGTTCCACCACACTGCTCCCGAATTGATAAGCAAAATATTAAGAAGCCTCTTAACTAAATAATCAAAGCAGAGTTTATTTATGAGACACTATTTAAAATTAAGAATACAGGGAAATAAAATGTACAACCTGACTGCATTGCTGTGAGTCTCTTTCCCACCTGGGGTGCCTTGAACTTTTTTAATACAATAAGGGGCCTTAGGTGCCTCTGCCTCAGGGTATGTACTTTCCCTGCTCAGCTACTTTCTTCTAACTCCTCTTAATCTTCACTTTCTCCAACCTATACCCTGTGCTAACTGCTTCTGTGCTTTCAGCTACCTCCTGTTCAGTCTGTCTTCTGCCGCCTTTGCTCCTAGTCCTGGGCTTCTCTTAGTCTTGTCCCCCTGTCTCTCCTTTCTAATCTCATCAGCCGCCCTCTTGACCTCTTCTCAGCCCCCTCTCATCCGTCCTTGTCCAACTGAACCCCTTGCTGTCTAACTCCCAAGTCTATATATACCTTTTCTTCTCTCTACCCAAATCTCGGGGCTTCCTGCGCCCCCACAGACCAAGATAATCCGCCAGCCAGGGCTGCAGCTGGTGTAGGGGGGGGGTGTAAGGGGGGTGTGAGGGGCTGTGCTCGAGCCTCACACGCCCCAGCACAGGCCCCAGCACAGGCCACGCCAGAGCCAGCATCTCTCAAATACCTCCGCTCAGGGCAGAGGGAGCTGGGGGATTTTTTTTTCCCCAGCTGTCTGACCTGGCGTCTTATACAGCCCATGGGGCTTTTCATCTCAGCTGAAGCAGAGGGGGAGGGGCACCAGCCCCTCCCACACAGAAGAGACCCTGAGGGCCTAAGGCTTTCCAATCTCAGCCCAAAGGTAGGGTCCCCAAATCAAAATAAATTTCCATAGTGTTAAGTGTCTGAGGTCGAATTTGAACTCAGGTCCGCCTGAATCCAGAGCCGGTGCTCTATCCACTGTGCCACCTAGCTGTCCCTAGATGATGTTTTCTAGATTTAAAAGAGATTTGAATATCATATAATGAGTTATCTAGTTATGAAAATAGCTTTGCAAACGCAGTTGATTCTTTCAGGTCAACATTTTTGTTTGTTTCCCAAAATATTTTTTTTTTCTGGCTTTGAGAAATTCTCTCCTCCACAAAGTGTTCAGAAATGAATGCTCATGACTCTGTGATGATCAGCAGTTAATTTATGAAATCACCTGGGATGTGTGTCTTTGGAGCCTTTGCTCAAAATTTTATTTTTAAGCAAACATTAACAAGTTCATTTCCAATAAATTATCTAATATGTTGTATTGGATATTTCTATAGGAAATGAGACAATCAGGCTTTTTTTCTTGGCTCAGTAACTGGTTTACTCAAATAGATTTTAATGTTTTTATTTCTTAGCTGGTTTTTGAGCTCACTCTCACTCCACTTCCTGTTCTTTGTCTTTTTGAAAATATTTGCTAAGAAAATGCCTACCTCCTAGTTGTATTTGAATTATCTTACTGCTTGGAAGGTTTTCCTTTTGCTGACCTTTTGTAAAGCATCTTGCTTTTTAACAAAATCTATACAGTAGTATTTGCTTTATTTCTTTTTTTTTTCCTTCGAAATTTTCTTACTGTCTTCTCTTCCCCGCAAATCTACTATCGTATATGCATTTCCTATTGTAGTATTGCTTTAAATTGACCAGTTTCAGGTGAGTTAATTTCTCTGATCCAATTCCTGGGCTTCTGTATTATTTCTGAAAAGGGCCAACAGAGCTGTAATCCAAATAGGAATAAGGATTGGATTTGTGGTTTCACTGGTTTAAGGAACTCCCAAACAAGGTAACTTCTAACTTGTAGGTCAGTAATGTCTGCAGCTGATAGTTTTAGACAATGGAATCAAACTCAAATAGAAATGGTAGCTACTAATCCATACATTAGGATCCCTGAAGGCTGCATGTAGATTTAATTTTAAAATGTAATATTATCTATATTTTATTGTACTTTTATTTATCTTCTTAATTACCTATCAAATTATAATAAGGTTGAGGTGTACTTGGGAGTATTGTGGTTGACAGATTGTATGGTTGATACCTCCAGTTTTTGCCTAGCTACTCCTGGCGTTAGAATAATGTAAATAATACTCATTAAGTTGGTCTCTTGGTTATGGAACTATGCTGAGCAATTTACGTAATTTAATCAGAATAATATAGTTCCTATCAGTAAAAGTAGACAATATTAAAAAGACTAATGTGGTAGAGACAATTAAAACACAGGGAGATATAAATGAAGATGTTATATGTCTACATACATAAACATCCTCTCAAGTCTCCCTTGTTCTATATGCTACTTACTATTTTCAGGTAAAATAGGGCTATGGATCTGATTAAAAAGAGGAAAAGGAAAAGGAGACAGGGAAAATAGGAAAGGAAAGGTGTGCCTACCATGTACCAAGCTTTTACAAATATCAAATTATAATAAGGTTGATCTTCATTTGATCTTCACAATAACCCTGGGCTACTATTTCCCCTAATTTACAGTTGAGAAAGCTGAGGAAAATGGAGATTATGTGTTGCCCAGAGTCACACAACTAGTAAGGGTCTGGGTCTAGATTTGAATTCAGGTCTTGCTACTCTAGGACCAGTACTCAATCCATCACATTGCCTAACTGCAATAAGACCGTTGCCTTGTGCTTTTTTTCCCTACTGTGTCATGCTGCTTCCCAGTGATCTATGTAGGATTGGGAGTGTTGAACATACAAAAGAAATGAAAGTAATTATGTTTCAGTCTATGAGAATGTTGAGTTTTCAAGAAGTCAGTTAACAGGTATTTTTTAAATGCTTGCTATGTGAAAAACACTGTGTGAAGCCCTAGGGATAAAAATTAAAAGCAAAAACTTTCCCTTTTCTCAAGGATTCTAATTCTAATTTCATTCTAATGAAAGAGGCAACAAGCACATCAATGGGTAAATACAAGACATAAATTTCTTATACTGAATGTAATCTTATAGGAAAGATAAAAACTGGTAGGGGAACTGGGAAAAGCCTCCTGAAGAAGGTGAGATTTGAGCTCAGTTTTGAAAGAAGCCAGGGAAGTTAATAGGAGGAGGTGAGAAAGCAGAACATTTCAGGCATGAGACAACTGAGGACATATTCTATTTCTTCTCTTCATTAATTTTAATTTTAACTTCAGGGACCAGACTCACTCATAACCTTTTTCCATTGCCTTTGACCAGACCAATCATCCAGACTCATTTATTATCCTCTGATTTAGTCATTTTACATATAAGATCTCCTTCTGTCTGTCCTTAGGTGATGCCACTGTTTCTTGATATTTGCCACAAAGTGAGCAGTCAGTGGGACATTCTATGAAATATTCTTTATCAAATTTTTCCCCTAAAAATCTGCTTACATTGTTCTTGATGCCCCACACATTAAAGAATAATATGTTTGCTAATACAGAGGAAAAATTCCAGTGAAGCACTTAGACTCGATGCTTCATAATCGGAAGTAGCAGCACATAATAGATTTAGAAATGAAATTGCTTTGAAGGCAGATACTGGGTGATTTAATATCATTGTATGTTTTTTGGACATAACAGACATTTAATAACTATTTGTTGAACCTGATTACTTCATGACATGAGATTTATGAAGGAATGATAATCATTAAGCACTAACTAAAATGTCATGGGTGTCAAAAAACACAGAATATTTAATATGGTATCTGGATGGGCAGAAAAATGGGAGACAATAGTTGTATTAAGGTTAGGGGTAATAGAGAACAGGATTGTCCTGTTCTCAGAAAGAAAAGAGGGAGACATAGGATTTCCAGGGCAGAGCCAAGATGACAGAGGAAAGACTGTAAGCTTTCAGAACTCATGACATGATGTCTCCAAAAAACCTCCAAAAATTGTGATAGGACAATTCCTATAACAACAAAATCCACAAAAGAACAGCTGAGATCATTTTCCAGCTAAAGATAGCTTAGAAGGTTGGCAAGAGGGGGCTGCAGAGCAGGGGCAAGAGTGGAGCCCAAGCCAACTGTCACACTGAAACAGATCCAGTCCCAGTCAGGCCTAGCAAGGGAAAGAGACACCTGGAGCCTCTGAATCAGTTGCAGAGCCAGTGTCATCTGGAACTAAGCTTACAGTCTGGTGAGAGGGCTGAACAGTTGGCAGGGGGGAGATCACAGAGGTCTCTGCTGGTGCTGAGGCTGAACTTGGGTTTTTCACCCTTGCTGGGAAACAGGGAATAGACTTGAGTAGCAGTGGCCCAGGTCAGGGAGGGGAGCAGGCTCATAGGAGCTAACAACCACAACACATGTAGTTTTGCTGTCTGGTTAATTAGCAAGTTGGCCTAGGGCTATCTATGGCCCAAAGAACAGGTCAGGCTAGTGAAGAACCTTCCCCTCCTTAAATCATACCACCTGGGACCCCCTGAAGCTTGGGACAGTGCAGCCTGGAAATAGTGCCCCACTTTAAGGAGTTAAAAGTAAAGTGAAAGACATGCAAGATGAGTATACAGAGAAAGGTGAGGACCATATTTAGTGACAAAGAAGATCGAGGTGCACCCTCAGAAGAGTATAGCAACATCAGGGCTCTTACATACAAAGCTTCCAAGAAAAATATGAATTGGTCTCAGGCCATAGGGGTGCTCAAAAAGTACTTTGAAGATAAAGTAAGAGAAGTAGAGGATAAAATGGAACAAGAAATGAGACTTATACAGGAGGGTAATGGAAAAAAAGTCAATAGCTTGAAAAGCCAAATTGGCCAAATGGAAAAGGAGGTACAAAAGCTCTCGGGAGAAAATCTTTGCTTAACAATTAGGATTGAGCAAATAGAAGCTAATAACTTTATATAATATCTTATAGTATCTCCTACCAAAAAAAAATAAAAACAGATCAGAGAAGTGTCTCCTATAGAACAAAACCAGATCAGAGACAGAAAGAAAAAACATAATATCAATTTAATATTTTGTCCCAAGAAGAAAGAATAACACATGATCATATGTGGAGTCTTCCCTCCTAAGAGAGAAGCTCAAAGCTTCCTCTTTCTGAGAGTATATATGGTTTTCTTGCTCACTGGTACAGGGTGCTATCAGTTTTTATTATGTAAAAAACTTAATTGTTATTTGAGGTTTTTATGCCTCAGCGTGAACTGGCCTGGGGCTCCACAAACTGCATGGTGCTCCACCCACTGGTTGTAGCCTTTGCCAGGGCTCTGGCACCTCACGTCATCATCACTCGCTGATGCCTACATGGGCCTGGCAAAATTATAATGAATGGAAGCCTAGTGAGGGCACTCATGTGACTGTCAGAGCAGCCATCCCATTGGCTGGGGCTGTGTGGGGTGTTTCTAGGTTGGGGAGGAGAATTGTGCATTCGAGGTGGAACTGGAAAGCGACAGGCATTCTGCTGCGTATTTTCAGCTGATTCCTGGGTGGTGGTATTTTTTCAGGTATTATAATTTCCCTTTTTCCCATTTATTTTCCTTTCCTTGATCCTACTGATCCTATTTGTGTGTTTTTTATAAAGTTCATTAGCTGTTAAAATAAATCTTGTTCTGTTTTGAGGGAGGCTGCCAGTCTCCTTCCTTGACCCAATATTGCGGCGAGCCACTTAGCTAGCACTCCCAATTAAAAATTGGTCCTCACAATTAGCTGATACAAATTAACCTAAGCAAATACTATATCAGGCAGCTTAAAGACACAGGAAGGGTTTACCAAGAGATCAAGGATGTCTAGATATTTGCTCCATTTACTCTTTGGGGGAAAGAGATAGTGAATGGGGACTCATCAGTTGAAGTTTCAGTCATAAAGGGGTATTTCAATTTCATTACTCTCTTGGGGAGAGAAATTATTAAATAGTGCCTTATCTGCTAGCTATCTGGGTTCAGTCTGAAGTTTTAGCCAAAGGACTTTTTTCCAGGGTCTCATACAATCCATTTTGATAATGATACCTCCATCAAATCAGGTGATCCATATATTCATTTAATAAAGTCTATACATTATCAAGCATTTATCAAGCCCCTACTATGTTGCAAGATGATGGCCTAAGCCAATACAAAGAAAGATATTGCTACTACACAGACTTTACAGTCTAATGGGGAAAACAACACTGCAAACAACAATGTATAAACAAGGTATCTATAGTATGAAGTGGAGATCAAGGAACCATTAACATTAAGAGGTTGGGGAAGTCTTCCTGCAGAGGTGGGCTTTTAATTCCGCATTGAAAAAGCCAGGAAATCCAGGAGGTGGAGAAAAGGGAGAAAACCAGCCTCTGATGCTTATGATTTGTTGAAAATTGGGCAATTGCCTTAACCTTCTGGACCCTACTTTCCTCATCTATAAATGAAGGGTTGTATTAGATTGCCTTTGAAGTCTTTTCTAACTCTAAAGCTATTTTCTAATTTGAGGACTCTTTAGGAGGGCTCCAATTATGAAATATGTCTTTATATTGAGCCAAATCATTGTATATGCTCGTTTTACAGATGAGAAAATTAAGATCCAAAGAGATTTAATTAACCCAAAGAGTTTGAGTTGACTTACTCAAGGTTGGGGGGGGAGAATAAAAATAGGATAGCTACAATAATAACCCATAGAATCTGATGACAATTTCAGGGTTTTTTCTACAAAAATATATTGCTGAATAGAAACCTTAAATTGCTAACTCTTCTAGAAGCCAATCACATCTTATCTATCATTAAAAATTATATTTGTACATAAATTACATATGTATATACATTTTCTTTATAAGATGTTATTGGCTATATATGTGTGTGCACATATAGGTACACATACACACACACACACACACACACACACACATATTTTCTGAGAAAATCCACCAAGTTTCAAATCTTTTACAACTCATCAATACACAGTGAATTCTGTCACTGCCTTATTAGCATAATGAGGTCTTATTAAACTTCATTAATTCAGACCAATTTTATGAAAAGTCTTGTTTCAATTGATGAAAAACCTGAATGATAGAGATTGGAGAATGGTAGTTTGATTTCATTAAAATTTATTTTGTAGCCATAAATACTCTCTACTATATATTTTTCAGGGAACTGCCTTAACAAACATATATCAGTTGTGGTTAGATAATTAGATTTTTTAACACAGGCTGTTTGAAAACAATATATCCTTTTCAGAATTATCAGACAATAAAATGTGACTCAACTGATTTTTTCATGTCATTGAATCTTGTCTCTTTAAGCATTCACGTTTGTTTTAGTCTAATAATTTCTGAGAGAAAGTGATTCATTTATCAGCCATCTGTGTTGTAGAGGAGGTTTTGTGAAACAAGTCCCTGAATGTATGGTATATTTTTCTCTTCCATGATAAAACCTACTCTGGACATAATTAATCATTTTCAATGACTGGGAATTATGGCAAATATTAAGTAATTTAATTCTGATACCCATTGAGGTATACAATCACTGTCTGACACAAAGCTTAAGGACTACTAAGTTTATATTGTCTTTCTACCCTGTCTCCTCTCTTCTTGTCAACTTTTACTTTTTTGATGCTGTCAGACTGTGGACTGCCATCAGTCTTATCCTACTTTGATGATTCTACTCTCCTGTCAGTTGAAGCTTTGAACAAATGGATTTTACTATGGAAAACCAAATAACCAAAGGTTGCTCAAGTTGATTCAGTGCAAGTCAACCAACATTGATTAATCACCTAGTAATTGTGCTAAGTGTTAGAGAATGTAAGATGAAAACAGTAGTCCCTTACTATCTCTTAGGCTCATCTGTGTTCTCTACACAAATATGTTCAGATCTTCTCTTAAAAAACAAACAAAACAAACAAAACAACAAACAAACAAAAAACACACAAATCAAGCCACACAAAACCCTCTCTCGATCTTGCCATAGTAAAATGGCCCTATAACTTTTCCCATTTATAGCTAAACTCTTAGAAAGTGTAGAACTATATTCTTTGTCCCTGATTCTCACTTTTAACTCCTTGTGATATGTTTCCTTGTTCCTGAAGTCATATGTGCTATTTTCGTCACCTGTATGTATGGTGAGAATCTAATTATATATAAATTTCTGATATATCTCTGTTAGAGCAAGCTCCTTAATATTACAGACCAACAAGAAATAGACATATGTAACTTATATGTTACATTAATATATGTTTGATGTGTAACTTAGAGCATTAGTATCAATATTTCATGCAATAATATTGATATTTAATATTAATATTTCACAATAAAATTCTTTGAACTAGGTATAAATTGCAAGCAAAAATAATCTGCATTTCTTTAATTCATTATTCTTTTTTTTTATTTTACTGAGTCAAGCCTTTCAACAAAATTGATCTGAATTAGTGAGGTCTGTTATGCTAATAAGGCATAATTGATCTTTTAAAAGCTGTTCTGAATGGCTGAATGTAATGACCTTCTTCATCTTTAACTCTGACTTTTTCAGGATTCAAGACTGTTGAATGAAATGAATTTAAAAGTCTAGGGTAGGCAGGAAGGCATATTCAAAAGAGCACTGGATTTAGTTTCGGGAGAAATCTCCATTCCAATTTTACCTCCCCTGGGTCTCTGCAGTTTATGAGGATCAAATGAGATAATGTCTATAGAGGGCATCAGAAAACTGAAAGCACTATGTCAGCTATTCTCCATTTAATCAAAAAGTATAAACAGGCTGATGTCAGATGTTTTTCTGATAGAAGTAATAAACAAAGGAAGAAAGCCTGGTGTGCCTAAAGTGGAGGAAAAGGTACCTAGGCCTGGGAGAATGCGTAGAGAGTACAGAAGGAGGTGATATTAAGGGCAGAGTAAAAGTAGCTCATATATATAAAACTCTCTGAAATTAAAAAAAAATGCCTTTCTGCAAAGCACAAAAGGCAGACTTTAGAGACTTCAATTTTTAGTCATTGAACTCATTTACCTTAAATAGGTTGATGAGGGTAGAACGAAAGAAAAGTTGTATACTTAGGCATTTTGGGCCATGTACTAGTCAACATAATTTTCTTTCACATGACTTATGATTTGGTCTTTTTTCTCCAAGAGACTTTGTGTAAAAGGAATTTTATTCTTTAGGGAACTTATTGAAATGCTATTGTATTGCTTTGTTTTCTTTTCTACCTGCTGAAGAAAGAAGTAGAATATAATCTAGGTGCCACTGAACTTTGCCACTTGTCACTGTGTGATTTGAGGGTGAGTCACTTTTGTTTAAGTCTTTGAGAATAAGAATAAAAAATATCTGCTGCCCTTTTAATTAGGTGGGCGGACAACTAAATTGAAATATCAGGGTTTGTTTATATATGACAGTTATATATCTTATAATTTCATGCATTATATATACATATGTATATATATATATATAAACATATAATGTGCACATATATACTTCCAATTGTAGAAAAAGCACCACTGATAAATAATTAACTGAACATGTAACAGAAAAGGAGATGAGGGTAAACTCTATTTTGGAAACCATGCAAAATCCCAAAGTATTCAATACTGCCAAAGTTCATATATCTCCATTGACATACTCATGATGCTACATTTCTGTAAAGGAACCATAGTGTAGACATTGTCATGGACACGTACAAGCAGAAAGGACATGTAGTCAGAGTGAACTCACAATTGGAAAACCCTAGTGCTGCACTGAATTTTTTTTCAATCAAAGAAAGGCTATCGGTGCATTAGGTAAAGTACTTTGCGGGGAATTGAAGGGACAAGAACCATATTATAAGAGTTGTGATTTATACCAAATAATTGTCTACATTGATGAGATCACAGATAATATCCAAATATTAACAAATGCTACTTAAGGTTAGGCAGATCAGGATTAATAGGCTCTATTACTAATCCTATCTTCTTAACCCTAAAATGTAAAATAGTAGGGAGAGGAAGGAAGAGAAGAATTATGGTAATAAATAAATATACTTTACCTCGACCTTTGTGGCTTCTAGCTTATACCTCTCCTCAAAAGCTCATGTTTTTAAAAATTTGCACAGAATTGAAGGGTCAAGGTTGAAACTGGGAAAGGATACGATAGACTTTTGATTTTTGAAAAGGGTCCAAAATTGGAAGAAAGAAGCTTTCTGTAAGAAGAAATAGATTCAAAAAGAGAAGTGAAGAAAAAAATTATATATAAATTGAAACAAAATTAAATAACATGCAAACTATAGGCCAAAGGGAAAATACATCTAGAAGATACTTTAAATGTATCTTAAATAACAACTACATTTTTCAGCACTTCAAGAATCTGATTTTGTCACTGTGGGAAATTCTTCCATCAACAACCTCTTATGGCCCTAGTAGATTCTCTTTTTGAGGTTGCGTCACTAAAAGGATTCATCACTGGTGTCCAACCTTCTAATAATAATTTTCTCAGTACTTAACTAGGTTAGTTATTACAAAAATGGATTACTTCATCTTCTTCTTTTTTTTTTTTTTTTGGCCTTGCTGCGATAGTCTTTCCAGCTTCAGTCAGATCTGCCAAAGCTTGCATATTAGTACCCATGCAGACCAGCATGACTGTACTGGCCAACCTAGTGACCACCTAAGAGTTTATGAAGACAGCAAAGAATGGTATGATCTTCAAGGGATGGTATGAAACTTGCCAAATATTAAAACTGAATGCTCAGAACAAAAATAACAAAAGGTCTTTTGGCATCATCTGAGACGAGGGCATGATTAAAGATAAAACCTGTGTATGTGGAAAATGATAACAATTGATAGAGAAAAGATAAAATTCATATCATTGCAGGGATAATTTTGTATTTTAAATAGTTTTAGACCCATTCTGGCATTGAAGAAGCTATTGAAATTCTTGCTTTATATTAAGGACATAATAATAAATGTCATTTTTATAGACAAAATATATATTTCCATTTTCTACCAAAGATATTGGGATAGAACCCCCAAAAATGGTTAACAGAAATTGAAATCCAAGCCAGGTAACAAAACAAAAAGAAAGTAAATATGCAGTTGCTTCTAATGACTCTATTGCCAGCCCGGGATATACTATACCCCAAAGTAATAATGATAACTCACTCTTCTGTGTGGCTTTAAAACTTACAAAGCATTTTGTCTTTAACAACCCAGAGAAGTTATTTATATAAGTATTATTGTCCCCATCTTACAGATAAAGAAGGAGTCTTATTTAAGTAGCTCAGTTAGTTACCAGTGACTATAAAGTTAGCAAGAGCTAGGATTTGAACCTGGGTGTCCTGCCTTCAAGTGCACTATTCTTTCCACTCTACTATACTGGTTGGAATGTAAGAGACAAATAACTATACCAGGAGGGATAGTTAGGGAGGATAATAAAGTGATAATAAGATAATAAGGTCCAAATCATTGTATGGGTGATTTCAAATCTTATATAGTTTTAGGCACATTGAAGAAACTACTGAAATTCTTTTTTTATTGATTGTGCAAAAAAAAAAAAAAAGCTGTCATTTATATATAGTTTTAAAAGCTTGCAAAATCCTTTGTGTATGTGATTGCATTTGATCCTCACCAGGACCCTGTGAGGTAAGTACTTTTATTATCTCCATTTTACAGATGAAAAAACTTGGGCCTTGAGAGGTTAACCCAGGAATTCCAGCTGCTGAGTTCAGAACACTCTTCACTATGCTGGCTAGCTCCATAATATTTACATACTGCATTGTCGTACACGTTTTGAGTACTGACCTTCTTTTAACTTATGGCATTTAACTTACTTCAAGAAATACGTGCTTGCTTGAATGTAAAGTAACCCATATGTTCCTTCTCTGTTTAGATATCCTATAAATTTAAAGGCCGTGGGTCATCAAAATCCTTCCATGAGCTTATAAGGGATAGACCTAACCATCAGACCCTTGTGTCCATTTTTGATTGAGACAAAATTGGATACTTGTAAGTCAGTGAATAGTTAATTAATGGAGGTTTATTTTGCCCTAACACAGCAAGCATGTTCAGCAAAAATACAGTGGCACTTAGCTTTTATAATGCTTATAAAGATGTCTTTAGGCATCTATAGATTTCTTGGGCAGCTAAGTGAAACAGTGGACAGAGCACTGGGTTTGGAGTTGAGAAGATCTGAGTTCAAATCCAGCCTCAGATACTTATTAGCTGTGTGATCCTAGGCAAGTCACTTAAATCTGTTTGCCTCAGTTTCCTCTTAAGTAAAATGAGCTAGAGAAGGAAATGGCAAATGACTCCAATACCTCAGCAGGGCAGGGTCTTGTGACTTGAACGGTTTTCAAGTCAAAGGAGCCCCAATATGACATGAGTGGGACTTTTATGCCCTTAGGTGACAAGAAAGCTGCCAACGTGTTCCAATAAAGTCTTGAGGACTGTTTTCTTGCCTTTTAGGGGGAAAAATCACTTCCTTTTTTTGAGAAAACAGGAGAGAAGTTCATTATATCCCATTTCCCAGAGATCTCTCTAACCTTCTAAAACCTTCAAAATTACCTTTTAAAATTTCAAAATTCCTTAACCTTCAACATTTCCATTTAAAAAGAACTAAGTGTATATTTCCCCTTTACTGCTATGAGATCAAAGCTACTTTCCAAACATGAATGAAATGCTAGAAGTCTGGCCCTAATTGAATGCAAGGGAGCATTCTTTGAGTATCCCTTTTAATATCTAGGGAAACAGAGGAGTAATCTTTGATTTCTTCAGCATGGAAACCTCTTGGAATTGAAAATCATGTCCACCAACCTAGCTTGTCACCTGACTATGACTTTAATCGATAATTCCTAGGAACTCTCCCAAGTCCCACAGAGGTATAGTGACTTACCAAGGGTCACAAAACAAGCAAATGTATGATGTTGAATTTGAATCAAGGTATTTTTGACTCCATGCCCAGCACTGTATCCACTGTGCCAAGATTCCTCTACTTGCTATCTATCTCCATATCCAAATTGTTCTTCTTTCAGAATTGTCATTTGAAATGTTCACAGGGCACATCACCCCATTAGTGCTATGAGATCAAGACTGCCTGCCTAGACAGAGCCACCCAGGGTTCCTTCTTTAAATTGGTATGGAACCCAGCATACACCTAAATAATGGATATCAAATACAGTGAAACTCCTTCTAGGGCATGTAGCCAAACACTTAAGTTTATTATTATTATTATCAACAAAATTATTTTTTCTGTCTTTAAGCCAAGTCTCGCTTTGTTCTCATTCTCATAAACTTCTGCAAAGAATTTCTAGTGTTTTTCATTATCAGATTTTCTTGACACTGTTCAGTGTTTCTGTCACTTTAATTGGGAAAAATACAGGGGAGCCCTTGATGGCCAAAGGAATGCCTCCCTATGCCTAGCAACTAGTGCCTGTGACAGCCTTTTATATAAGAAGGCTGATGTTTCAAAGGTAGTGAACTCAAGTCTTGATCAGATTATTCTTGAAACTGGCATTGGTTCTCTTCATTTCAAATACAGTAGGTTAATGGAAAAGACTATAAAACAGAATGGATGATAAATAACCCATATGTTAATGTCTAAGAATTTTAAGGATCTCATTGGGGCATATGAAGATTTTATTATTCAAATAGATTTTGGTGGGAAAAACTTTAGTCAAATGCAACTTGGACATCCCACTGACACTCAAACTTCATACATCAAAAGGTGCATTCATTATCTTACCCCCTAAAACCACCCTTCCTAATAATACCAAATTCTACTGATTATAATGCCATCCCTCCAGATCCCTAAACTCTTCATCTTGAAATTATCTTTGACTTTTTGTCACTCATCCCTCCCTGTCTTTTCTACTCTGTCTTTGTCAGATTCTACTTTGTATCTTTGTTAAGCATGTACATTTCACTAGTCATGTATAATTTAAAAAATAAAAAAATAAACATGTACATTTCTTATTCCTCTCCAATTATAATTTTTGTTGTTGTTGTTGTTGTTTTGTGAGGCAATTGGGGTTAAGTGACTTGCCCAGGGTCACACAGCTAGTAAGTGTCAAGTGTCTGAGGCTGGATTTGAACTCAGGTACTCCTGACTCCAGGGCCGGTGCTCTATCCACTGTGCCACCTAGCTGTTCCTCCCATTATAATTTAAGTTCCTTACAGGCAGAGGCATAAATGTTTTAAATTTTTTGGTATCCCCAAAACATAGTACAATACCTTGCATACAGCAGGCAATGTTTATTTGATAAAGAATGAAATTAAAAACAAGGAAGACAGAATTGTTTCGTCCCTTCAAAAATCCAATGGTGAACACAGGGATGCTGAGTTTCTTCCTTTGTTATATTTTACATAACCATTTACACAGTCCTCCTTAGGAAGGTCATCTCATAAATGTTACTTTGACTGTATATCCTAGCCTTTTTCTTTGTTTTATTCTTGTGAACTCTTCTGGGTCAGAAGAAAGACAATATCATTCCACTTTAGATTTCCAATAAGAACAAATAAGAAGTTTACAAAAGCTTTTCTTGAAAGTATGCAGGATAAGGAATGCTTCGAGAAGTTATTTTTAAGTTATTTAATCTTCTAGAGCTTTTTGGCAGAGAAGAAATTATTTTAAAAAGAGAAAGTAGAAATTCATGTTATTCTAGAGCTTTAGTTAGTAAAGGAAGTCACAGTGGTAACTTTTGAAAACTTTAACAGAGTTCCCCATTAAACCATGTACAGATGTGTAGGAATGCAAAAAAATAATAAACATTATTGTGTGCTTCATAACAAGCCAATGAATGCAAGGCTTGATATGTTTATAATATCTATCATCAATTATTATTACTATTATTCATAAGATTAGCAGATTATGCTGCTCATTTCCTTAGTACTCTAGTAAACCACTTTATAGTTTGTGTTTATACACTTTGATTTGTGAGGACAAGTAAAGAGAATTGGAGTCTTTTGTTTGGCAAAAGAGGAAATAGATGTTGGAGAATAATCCTTACATTTCTTAGTCACTGAAACTTTAAGAAACTTAAAAATTACTATGATGTTTATAAAAATTAAGAAGTCATAGTGTCATATTTCTTGGGGCCTGAATTTCAGAATGGACAATCAATATATTGTACAAACTATATTTTTTTTCTTTTAAACATGTCAAATATTCACATTAAAAACTAGAGGATGCCTTGTGGGGTATTGTAATTTGGAGCAATAATTGTCAAGGAATATTAATGAAATGAGTGCCAATCGGAACAGTGAAGTGAATAACAGTAGTCTTTACTCCTAATTTTTAAAATTGTTTTTTAGTAGTTAAAAAAAGATTTTGTCCCACTGAGAAATTATATGAAATAAATGTCATCATGAAATGATATTAATTTACTTATTTGTCTTGTTTCTATGAATCATATAGATGTCTAATGCATGTTTCTGGTAATTTTACTACTATACAAAATAATCATTATAATATCTACTTAGAAATTCTACAATAAATAAATTATGTTATGGATCTGTTTTATTGCTTCATAAATAAAATTAATATAAATGTATATGTGGATATAGGAAAACTGTCTTCCACAGGCATCATGGGAGTGTTGTAGAGTGGCTCAAAGAGAAATTGAATAGATATATCTTGCATCTTCTTCCCTTACCCTTCTCCACAGGAGACTAATTCCTGCCTGAAGGAAAAATAGGAAATTGAGGTCAAAAGCTTGGCCACCCTATTCTCCTCAGTGAGAGGGGTTACAGGGCTAAAATCATAGCTTACACTTTAAATATTAACAAAGGGGATGTGGTTTTCAGGTTCAAGCTAAACTTCTTATCCCTATTTCTTTTTTTTCTTTTTTTTTCTTTTTTCTTTTTTTTTTTTTTTTTAGTGAGGCAATTGGGGTGAAGTGACTTGCCCGGGGTCACACAGCTAGTAAGTGTTAAGTGTCTGAGGCCGGATTTGAACTCAGGTACTCCTGACTCCAGGGCTGGTGCTCTATCACTGCGCCACCTAGCCGCCCCTTTTATCCCTATTTCTTAATGGAGTATGGAAGGGCCCAAGCTTTATATGCAATGCTTAACTCTCTTCCCAACAAATATTAGTTCCAGGATGAGTATACAGATAGCAAGTATTAGAGAAACCCTTTTATCCAAGTCAGCTGCAAAACAGAAATTAGAGAGCATATCTATACACTAGACAGTGCAGAGTAAAAGACCTCTCTGATTTAGAGTGAGAAAATTCACCTCAACCAAGAGGAAAATTCATCGCTTCCCAAGAGGAAATTCCCCAAAGTGTAGTGTAACAATCTGGGCATTGAAACACTATGGAGAGGTTGCTCTTCTTGTTGACTCACTGGCTTCTTCCCAGTGTTTTCTTCCTTCAGCAACCTGAAATGAGATTGGAATTATTCATATCCTCTCTCAAATTTGTAAGCCAGAAGTACCAAAATGTTGTTGTTTGTTCTTTGTTCTCAAAGAGGACATGACAGATGTCATGACTTGTAATGAACTGAATTTAAGTGAGTAAAGGTTCTGTAAAATCACCAGACTCACTCTTTCCTCCTGAGCTATCTGGATTCAATGGCAAGATATATTATCAAGGTAAGTGGAGATGGTCCTGGATGTAGTAGGAAATTTAGGTCTTTGAAGCTAAGTCCTTTCACAGATCTCAGTTTGTCTGAGGCAATGCCCATTCAGTGATTATGGCTAGGTAAGAAGAGAGGAAATGAAAGGTAAAAAAATAGATAAAAATGGGAGCAGGGAGAAAAACCTATAGTGAGTGCAGAGATTGATGAATCCAAAGAGAACAAAGTTCATAAAGAGACTGGACACTTTTTTTTAATAATTTTGGGTTAAAAAATTCAACTTCAGAAGTCCAAGATGGGAGAGGCATGGTTAGACACCAGTTTTTCTACAAAAGATCTGGGGGCATTAATAGGTTGCAAATTCAATGAGTCTACAATGCGACATAGCAGTCAGACAACTTAATGTGATCTTGGGCTACATTTAGAAATGTAAGAATAAGGAGGTATCTCTACTCTATCCTGCTCATACTACATCTGAAATATTATATTGAGTTTTGGTTACTAAAGTTTAGGAAGGTGATATGAGAGACTGATAAGAAGCCAGTAGGTGGTACAGTAGATAGAGCCCTGAACTTAGAGTCAGTAACTGTGTTCAAATATGGGCTTATATATTTAATAGCTATAGCAAGTCACAATTTCTGTTCGCCTTAGTTTTCTCATCTGTAAAATGGAAACAATAAATCCCCCTGCCCTCCAGGATTTTTATGAGGATAGAATTACATAATATTTATAAAGCATTTTGCACAGGGCCTGCCCATGATAGCCACTTAATAAATCCTGTTCAAATTTAAATCTCAATATGCTGGAGGAAGCACCTTGAATCCCTATGAGGACTATGGAAGAGACTTCAGATGCTTAGCCAGACAACCAGTATGACCTGGGAGGTAATGAAACTTACTTGAAGAGGAGTCATATGAAAGGGAGAATGGGACTTAATTTGTTTGGTTCAAGAGAACAAAACAAACAAAACTAGGATGAAAAAAATGGAAGTTGGAAAGAATAGGATATAGGTTTGTTGTCAGAATATCCAGAAGATTTTTTTTATTCTGAAGAGCTAATGATAATGATCTTTAAGTATTTGAATGGATGTTATGAGGAAAAGATATGAGACACATTTCCCTTGGCTCAGAGGACAGAACTAGTAATGGGAGCTGGAAATCACAAAGAAACAGATGAAAGTAAAAAGTCTTAACACTTGCAGTTATCCAAAGGTTCTTTGTGCTTTCTTGAGAGATAAAGAATCCCCTTCCCTTGAGATGTTCAAGCAGAATTGCCAGGTTGCCACAGTTGACCACTTGCCAGATATTTTGTAGAGATCACTCATCTTCAGGAGTACTTTGGTCTAGCTGAACTCAGAAGCCCTTTTTGACCTTGAAGTTCTTTGATTACAGGGCAGCTAGATGGTGCAGTGGATAAAGCACTGGCCCTGGATTCAGGAGGATCTGAGTTCAAATCCGACCTCAGACACTTTATACTTACCAGTTGTGTGACCCTGGACAAGTCACTTAACCCTCATTGCCCTGAGAAAAAACAAACAAACAAAAAAGAAATTCTTTGATTTCATAAAGTTTCATCAGTTAAGTTTCACATAAAGAAAATGGTGGCTATTACTTACAGAAGAAGGAAAAAAGGGCTAAAAACAGTGACTTTTTGTATCTTATCAGGTCTCTTCAAGAAAAAGGAAGCATAGGCAAAAAAAAATTAATAATGATAATGATGAAAGATCATCCCTTTGGAATTTGGCTGTAAGGGTAGAATGTGGTGTTGTCATATCTTATCTTCGAGATTGTGACTCAGTGTTCAGCTACTGTGACTTTTCTGTCACCCTATGAAGCAAAGAACACATTGTCTATGTCCATGAAAAGGGGCAGCCTTGAGAAATTTAGAGCTCTAGGTCACTTTGCCCTTTGAGACACCAAGGTGGTCAAGGCAAAAGGGCCAGAGAAAGCTGCTTCTGTTCCTAACAGTGGAATGATTTGTTTTATCCACTTCCCTCACATGCCTAGGAAATAAAGTGGAAGTCAGCAAGAGACCTGATTAAAGAAGGAACTGAGGCTTGAATGCTGAACAATACCTAAAGGTAGATGGGGGGAAATTAATGGTCCACCCATGAAGGCCTAGGGCCCCACATTTGTTCTGTATACATAATCACTACTGTTCATTAGAAATATAAAAATTTAGTAAAAGAATGTTCCATTACCATTTCACTATTTTTCAAATGCCATGAAATCACTGGCTAAATAGACTTCACAGACAATTCTATGTCAGTTTAGACTTGACTGTTTTATTGTTGTTAGTTAATCTTAACACAATGTAATATTTCCATTTCATGGGGGTGAGATATGAGCGAGTCAGGCATCACATCTACAGATGAAGGGGAGCCAGGTAAACATAGGCATAATTAGGATAAGGCAATAATTGATGCTCTGCTTAAGGGTACTACATCTAGGGAAGTACTACTTCCCAGTGGTGGTCTTCCAGGCCACTACTCCCTGACTCATAATACCCAGAGGATCTTGCCTCTCACTCTTCACCTCATCTCTTTGACTTTCAACCTTCCTTTCCCACCCTAAATTCCTCTAACTGTACCCTTTAGGAGACGACTGTCCTTTGCTGTCCATTGACCACCCAAAAATGAATGTGTAGCAGGCAGCAGAACTCCTAGGCATGGGTCTTTTGTTGGCTTTAAGAACCATAATAAACTAACAATTGTAAAGAACTTAAAGTTTAAATCAGCATTTTATTTCGTAAAACACAGAACAAAGCAACCCAATCAGTAAGCAAGAATGTCTTCGACAGATATATGAATATGTCCTTGAGATAAATAGGGCATGAGGAATTTGATGGGAAAAGACAGAAAGAATAATTTCTATAAACCAGAGAGTTCATCTATGCTAGGGCCATATGTCCTTTTTTGGCTTCGCCAAATGACTCACTTTTTTTGCAGATTCTCATGCTATCAGGCTAGCACTTTAATAGTATATACAACAGAGCTGCTCCAATGTTATGTTTTTTAGCACTAGAGCACAAGTGGAGTTGCCAGCCACAGATAAACAGTTTGTGATGTTGAATTATGTGAGAATTATGGTGATTTATGTGATTGCTGAGAAGATACTCCTAGGATGATGAATATGACAGGTCTAAGACAACACAGAATATCTAATAAATATTCCCAGATGTCAGTGCTCAGGAGATGCTGATCATTTTTTACCCACTCATATATGTCATGTAATTCAGCTGTCCAATGTTGTTTCTGTTTTTCTTTGTTTAAACTGACATACAAAATTTACACAGGAACTTATTTTGTTCTTTTATAGGAGCAATATAAGGTCTTGAATTTCATAGAAATTTTAGAAATGTGGGGCTGAGGAAACCAGAAATAGATCATTACCCTACAATAACATGCAAAGGAATTGCTAATGCTCAAACATAGAAGAGATAACCTGACCTTTGGTAGTCTCATCCCTAAATCCCTGCTGTAATAAATGTTAATTACTGACTATTCAATTTATCTACTTCAGAGACCAAGCTAATCATACAGTGCTTGAGTATATGTGTGGCTTTGGATGAAGGTGAAAAGAAAGGGAGGAGGGGAATATTTTCAAATTTTATGTCTCTACCAGTGTCTCAGATGGAAATCATCACTCCTTATTTTTCTATTTCTCTGTCATATAAAAGTGAAATTATCAATCATATGCTTTGGTTCTCTGTTTAGAATTGCATGTGCAAAAGAGAATGCAGACTGAGTCAATATACAAAGAGTGCAATATATCTTAGTTGCTTAGAAAAAAAAGATATATTATGGGGTCTGTTATCATACCTAGAGTTAACTGGCACTAGATGGCATTGTTTCCTTTTTAGATAATTTAGACTTATATTCTAAGCTTTTTATGTTGTTAAAACCTTATATGTTGTTAAAAACCATAGTAACAACCATAATAATATAGTTATGTTTTATATTAAAAATAAAATTTTATTTTGTACTAACATCACTATGGGCTAAATGGTGAGATATCTATGAAACATAAACCAAAATGACACAAAGAATAAAAATTAAACAATAACCTATGCACTTTTGACTGGCTTTTGATCTCCTAAACATAGTGTTTTTCTAATTTATTTAGCTCACCTTGGTATCTATTTCAGTTTGAAACATATGATTTTCCCTTAGTCTCTAGAACTATTGCTAATCTCAGCTTTGTTCCTTCTTAAAGCTAAATACTTCACATAGCTATACCATCCTATGTGACAAGTCAGATTTGAATCCTTTATATTGCTTAGTTATTGCACTTGCTTCATTATTTCAAGGATCAATATTTATGTAAATACTCCATGAAGTAATATATATCTTGACCAATCTAAGTTATAGTAGATGGTTTTCAGTAGTTGCCATGGCCCAAAAATGTCTGTCATCTGATGGTCAACCTCAGGGAATGAATCCTTTCCAAATGTATCTAAGTTAGTACAGGAGCATTGACCAGACAACTTGCCATTTGTGCCATATATTAAGAACTTGTCTTTTGTTGGCATTACTTTCAAGGACCCAGGATCTCACACACCAAAGGAAATAAGGTGGTGTGGTGGGAAGAGAAAAAATACTGAATTTAAAGTTTTAAGTCCTGAGTCAAAATTCTGACTTTGTTACTTATTATTTATGTGAACTTAGATGCAACAGTTTAACATTTCAGGGCACTTTAAGTACCTGCAAAATGAGGATGTTGGATGAGATAAACTATAAGGTATCTTCCAATTCTAGAATTATCTATAAGGCATTCAAATAAGACTTTAGTGGAGGACTTAACTGTTATGCTCAAGGTAATTTGCTCTAAATGTGGATATTTTTACTACAGCTGTTGATAAGGCAAAACCATGATTCATCATATCCATTAAATACTTGTTGAAGCTTAAGTATGTTCAAAGGGAAGAACATGATCTACATTCACTTCCCTCCTCTCTGCCAACCCCCAACCCTATCCCTATCACTATATTGTGGTAGATTGTTAGGAAACTAAGCAAGAAAGGAAAAGTATGCTCATCAGTTCTGTGGCCATTATCTCCCATATACCCCTTTTTAGGATCTGCTATTTTAGATAGTGTCAAGAAAAAGCCTTAGTCCTCCCCGCTTTCAATGGATAATTTAGCACACAAAGCAACCTATTTATTTCTCTTTGCTTCTACTAGAAAGTCCTGTCAGTTAATGTTAATGGCAGGAATTCCTCTTTAAAGAGACTAGCCAAATTGGAATTATTTGGAACAAAGATGATATAATTATTTTATATATTTATGGGTGTTGACTGCCTCCCAGAAGAAAATAAAATAAAGTAACTCACTTATTTCCAAAGAACTGAGCATGTATAAAAGATCTAATATTAAAAACAAAGGAGTTACTGAACAGCTAAGAAAGAAAAGGAGGGAGAAGAAGGTCAGGGAAGAAATAAAACTGGGAAATAAATTATCTCCCCCCCCCCCAACCTGGAACACAATTCCTCACTGGTATGGAATGAACACCATCTGGAAATTTTTCAGACACCATCTGAGACTTGTTCTTTTCCTCTACTATCCTACTATGACCCGTGTTGATAACACATGTGACCTTTCTGAGATAACTGTGCACTTCATGAACTCTAACAGTAGCTACGAATACCATCTCAATATTTTCTGCCCATTTTAATCAACATAGGACAGCCTTTCTTATACCAACTTTTCAAAGTCAACATATCCTAAACCAAAATTGTCTTTCCCCAAAATGCCTGTCACTCCATCTGATTACACTGTTTCTATCTGTTGACACCATCATTCACTTAGTTTTGCTAATTTTTCAACTTGATTTTCTATAATTTTTCATTATTTTTCACTTAATAAGCTACTGTCATGCTAATTTTCACTTTATCTCTTGCATCCAATCCATCCCCACCCTATTTCTACCTTAGTATAAATCATTATTACCACCGACCTGAATTACTACAATAGCCTTCTAAAAGAGCTGTCCACTTCTAGAATTTTCCCCTACATAATTTTTATAACCCTTCCAGAATAGTCTTTAGATATGGTCATTTTTGAATGGGACAGCTTTACCCAACACTGGAGAAACTTATATGAACTAATGCAGAAGTCAAGTGCACAAAACTAGGAGAATAATTTACAACAACAGAATTATAAAGAAAAAACAAGTATTTGGGGATTTTAATAGTATTTTATTTTTTCCAATTTCATGTAAAATTGTTTCCAATATTTATTTTTATAATATTTTGAGTTCCATTATGAGTATTTTGAAATTGTCTTGGATCATTGTATTGCTGAGAAGAGCTAAGTCTATCACAGTTGATCAATCACACAATGTTGCTATTTCTGTGTGCAATATTCTCCTGGTTCTGCTGACTTCACTTCACTCAGCATCAGTTATTCTAAGTCCTTCCAGGTTAAAAAAAAAATTTAAAGTCTTGAGAACTCTGATCAAAGCAATGATAAATCATGGTTCCATAGCAGCAAAAATGAAGCTTCCTACCTCCTGACAAAGGAGTGATCAACACAACATGCAGAATGAGATGTTTTGGAAATGTGCAGTGCACCAACATGCTCTGCTTGATTGTAAATTTGTTATAAAGTTTTATTTTGCTTTGTTGTTGTCATCCAATTAATTATTTGGGGGGAAATGGAGAGAGAGGGGGGGAAGGGAGGGAGGGAGGGAGAGGGGAGAGAGAGAATGACAATAAGCTCTTTCTGATATAAAAACAAAATATTTTAAATTGTCATTTCACTTCCCTGCTTAAACTTTCCATGATTCCCCCTTACCTACTTAGGAAAATGTACAATGTTCTGCTCTCCACAGTTTGATGCCAGTTACCTTACCTCATAGAACTCCTCCTCTGTGTGTTCTACTTTTAAGCTAAATAACTGTTCTCTTACCTTTGAACTTGTGGTATGTATACTTTTCTGCTACTCCCTTGCTTACCCATTTTCCTTTGTTTGAATTATTGTCCTCTCCCCTTTGTTGAATTACTCCCTTTCAAAGCTTAAATTAAGTGTTACCTCCTTGACTCCTTTCCCAATACCTCCTCTTTCACCATTTTCTGGTTAATAATGAGTTTACCCTTTGAACTTTAGATAGAGTTTTATTTTGTAACTCTCTAACACATTTATGATTTAGTGTTAGTCATCACTCTTTTTATCTGACCCCATACTAAATTACAGGATCCTTAACAATAGAAACCATTTTGTCTTTTCCAGCACCTGGTGCAGTTCCGTGTACATGAAATTCCCTTAGTAAATTTTGTTGAATGAATGAATGATGTGTCATTCTGTATTTGAGGTGGAAAAAGTTTGAAGTGATATAACATTTCTTCTGTATCACTGCCTTGTCCATGGCAAAGGGGCTTACATAGTGAAGGAAACTGTCCTTAGGTATTCCTCTTTAAAGAATTACACCAGGGAGGGAAGGTAGGTGGTGTAGTGGTTAAAGCGCCGGCCCTGGATTCAGGAGGACCTGAGTTCAAATTTGACCGCAGACACTTGATATTTACCAGCTGTGTGATTGTGGGCAAGTCACAACCCTCATTGCCCAGGAAAGAAAGAAAGAAAGAAAGAAAGAAAGAAAGAAAGAAAGAAAGAAAGAAAGAAAGAAAGAAAGAAAGAAAGAAAGAAAGAAAGAAAGAAAGAGAAAAAGAAAATAAAAAAGAGAATTATACCAAAACCAAATAGATAGATAAATAAATAGAATTTTAAGAGATAAATAAATAAAGAATTACACCCTCTCTCACACAAATCCAATTAGAATAAAACCATCTTTTATTTGGGCACTAGAGAAAGGAACTTAGAGAGAAGTCAAACTTCTCTCAAGGGGAGATAATGGCTTAAAGATCACATGATTCTCTGAAATGCATTTCTCCTTTGAACAGAAGAAAGGCCAAAGCTTTTATAGATGGTAGATGGGGTTGACAGATGGGGTGACATCTGATTGTGGAAAGCTCCCTTTGGGGATGGGGGAAGCTGGAATGAGGGGAGGTAGTCCTGACTTCTGGAGTTCTCTGTCTCCTGGCACTGATCAGGTGGCAGCCATGCCTAATAGGTTTATCTCTCTTGCTTCTGAAGGTTTGTCTGTCCTTTAGTTTAGCTTCTCAAGGAGAGTTACCCCAGACCCATATCCTTAGTTTAGCTGGCAGTTTATGTCCCAACCCCATAACAGAAACTATGAGCCGTGCTGTGCAGGGTTACCCAAGATGGACAGGTCATGGTGGAGACTTCTGATAAAAAATGTGATCCATTGGAGAAGGAAATGGCAAACCACTCCAGTATCTTTGCCAAGAAAACCCCATGGACAGTATTAAAATGGCAAAAGAGATGACATCATAAGATGAGACCCTCAGGTCAGAAGAGGGCCTAGCTTGTTATAGCCAGTCCATGGGGTCAATATGACTGAATGACTAAACAACAAAAAATAAGCATGTGGAAACTACCTTAATTATCATCAACCGGTTCAGTTTGAAATCATCCTGAATGATGCGGCTTTTTGGCAGGGGAGATGTGACTATTAAAATCAATACCCGAAGCACAGATTTATCCAATCTTAAAGATTTTGAGTAATCTAGAAGAAATCCCCACACTCATCTGCAAAAGTTAGGAGGCAACCATTTCTAGACATAACCTAAAGGGTTTATTTTATTTTATTCTGAAGAAACTTACTGTGGTTCTAGACCATCACTGAGACCTAACTCTCTTCTTGGAGCATTCCCAAAATAAGAGATAACCTAAGCTTGTCAAGAGTAGCAGCAGCATTCTTTGTTGATACAATTGTCTTCTAGCATTGTGTAAAAAAAATACCACTGCTTCTGAGCCATTTAGAACCAAACTAAATCACTCTTTGTTTTGTTTGTTTTTTGGTAAGGCAATTGGGGTTAAGTGACTTGCCCAGGGTCACACAGCTAGTAAGTGTTAAATGTCTGAGGCCAGGGGCAGCTAGGTGGGGTAGTGGATAGAGCACCAGCCCTGGAGTCAGGAGTACCTGAGTTCAAATCCGGCCTCAGACACTTAACACTTACTAGCTGTGTGACCCTGGGCAAGTCACTTGGCCCCAGTTGCCTCACTAAAATAAAAAATTAAAAAAAAAAAATGCCTGAGGCCAGATGTGAACTCAGGTACTCCTGACTCTAGGACAGGTGCTGTATCCACTGCACCACCTAGCTGCCCCTAAATCACTCTTTAAAGGGTAAAGATTCAAGTCACTGAACTGGTTCATAAATTAAAGAAATACCAGTCCTCCTGCAAAAGGCTTCTGTCCCCAGACTCTCCATATGAAAGGGAAATCCAATTCCAACTTTGACTTCCTTCTAAACTGTTCATTATTGCTTTAGGGCACACAAGTGAATGAGTTTGTTTTATTACTAATCTCAATTTGCACTATTTCCTGAATTGCAATTTCTTAGCAGTTTGTCAATATTATCTTTCCAAAAAAGACAAAGCAAACTGCCGAGATGCATTTTTAATGGCCTCTTGGTGGTAATTAAAATGTCATTTATGAAATAATGGCTTGCTCTTTTTTACCTGATTTGAAATGAGGGTTTGCCTTTATTTATGCCATCCTGTTTTTTCCACCCTGAAGAACTATGCTCAAAGTAGTCTAGGAATCATCTACTGCTGGAGGTAGGAAAAAGCCAAGGGGATTAGAATCCATATGTGCATCTCTTTCACAACTTCTGTTTGTGGAATTCATCCCAAGTGGTTTAGAGTATATGTATCCTCTTGGGAACTTCTTCTCCTTTCATAAATTATGCACTCAAACATTCAGGCTTAGGAATTCAGATGGATGCATTTATTTCACCAAATCATTTTGGTGCAATCATCAAGAATAATATCAAATCTGTCGGATTTGGGGAGAGATCCCCACACCTAAAGATTCAGATAATTTATGTGAGTGATCATCTTCCAGCTGAAAATGATCATAATCGATAAAGGGCTAGCCTCAAAGCCAGAAAAATCTAAGTTCCCGTGCCACCTCTGAAACACACCGAGTGTGACCCTGAATAAGTCATTTGATTTAATTTTGTGGATTTTTAAAAAATCATTTTCCTCTTTTTCTAGAGCTTCAATAGGCTATGTCTGTTAAGTACATAATATGGTAAGCTCTGCAAAAATCTTTAAGACTATAAGTTACAGAGAAGGTATGGAGAGAATTTCATCACCAAAGATATTCTTATGCCAGTGATGCCATGTGTCTAGCACCTATCCCTTTCCCTACTTGAAAGGTTCAAGTGTCATATTCTACCTAGTAACATATTTATTTGTTTCTATGTTGTATATTTGCTATTATATGGTGAACTGAGTGATAGTTTATGTCATATTCATCTATATATCACCAGTGTCTGTAGAGGGGTGGCTTGGCATGATGGATAGAGTAAATGGCATTAAACCCAGAAGAATTGGGCTCACATCCCTCCTATGAAGCACACAAGTTGCTTACCCTTTAAATGCTCTAGATATGAATGTAAGTTTCAGAGAAGGTACTGCCCAATCATAGGTCCAGTGCTTATCCCGATCTCCAGTGTAAATAATGATGATGATGTTGATACAACTATAATTTATAAAATCATTTAAGTTTTGCAAAGAGTTTTACACGTTTGATCTTACACAACAGCCCTGTGAGGTAGAGTAGTATTAGGTGCTTTGTAAAGTTTTTAAAAATTGAATTGAAGTGGTAAAGAACCAACTGTTTGTGTAATAAATAGGGGATCTAATTTTAAATGCTGAGTCTTATTCACCCAAGAAAAAGCTACTCCTTATATGTAAGTCAGAAACTTTTGGAAGGCAATTCAGATTCTTTCAGGCAACTAGAATTAGGGGATGTTTAAAGCAATAAAATTTTTTTCTACAAAATGAAGGATTGTTTTATTTTTAAAAAGGCATTGCAGAATCTCTGAGTTAGAAGTAATCTCAGAGATTTAAAAATCAAACTTATACTTTACCAAGAGTACTTTCACCATTTCAAGTAGCCATAAACTAGGCACTTAATAAATGTTTATTAATTGACTGGTTGATTGGGTATCAAGACTCTGATTAAAGAAATTAAGTGAGGGGATACCCACTATCTCCTGAGGCAGCCATTTCTTTGATTTTAACCTTCAGATGCTTTCACGCCTTTTTTTTTTTTTAAAAAAAAGACCTTTTACCGACATCACCAGACTTTCTCCCAGTCTCCTCCCCCTTCTCCTTCCCCTGCCAGAGAACCAACCATATAATAAATAATATTTTTAATATTCTTTTGTTTGTTTGGGCAATGAGGGTTAAGTGACTTGAACTCAGGTCCTCCTGACTCCAGGGCCGGTGCTCTATCCACTGTGCCACCTAGCTGCCCCAACAAATAATATTTGAAAAAGCAAACAGATAAAAGGGGAAGATTTTTTAAATCAATAAAAGCAATCAATCCATTAAAAAATCTGAAAATATATGCAGTGTTCCACAACTGTGCACCACCCATCTTTAAAAAGGCATTGGGTTGGTGCAGATGTCTTTTCACGTGTCTTCTTTGCATCCATGCTTATTCTTTGTAATTTTTCCACTTTAATTTTTATATTTTTTGTAGTAGTTAGTCTTTCCATTTCCATTGTAATCATTGTGTATATAGTTTTATTGATTCTGTTTATTGTTGTCTACATCGGATCATACATCTTATGCTTCTTTGTATTTATCATAGTGTTCATTTATTACAGCACAGTGGTATTCTGTTATATTTATCTTCTACAATTTTCTTAGCCTTTACCCAATTTAATTTGCTTTCCTTCTCTGACACAGTTACCACCCTGGTTCAGACCCTCATCACCTTATCTTCTATCTAGAAGGCAATAGCCTTCTAGTCGGTCTACTTCCTCAAGTCTCTCCCCACTTCATTCCATCCTCCCTTCAAGTGTCAAACTGATTTTCCTAAAGCACAAGTCTGACTATGTCACTCCTCCTTCTTCAACAAACTTCAATGGCTCCCTATTACCCCCACAATAAAATTAAAATGGTTCAATTATCTTATATTTTATTTTCTTCTAAACAATCTATTATAGTTACTTGCACATCATTTAATTGGTTGTTCTCATTCCTGGAATGAATGCCCTCTTCACCTTCAACTCCTAGCTTCCTAGGCTTCCTTCATAATTCAGATCAAATCCTACCTTTCCATATTTCCAAGGCCCTTCTCCCCACCCTTTGCAGCTAGCACCTTCATCCTGAGATTACCTTCCACTTACACTCTATATATCTTGAATGTACAAAATAATTTGCATGTTATCTCTGCTCCCCCTTCAATAGAATGTGTGCTCTTTGAGAGCAAGGATGCAAGGGATACGATTTCCTTTTGTTGTATCTCCAGAACTCAGCACTTTGCCTCCGAAGGAGAGAGTGAGGCTAGTCACTTTTCAGGGAGTATGGAAAGGGGCTTAGGGGTACCTCATTAACTCAGCAGTCATTTGTTGAAGAAGCTCCTTAAGGGCAGAGACTGTAACTCTTGTATTTGTACCCCAAATGCCATCACAATGCCTGATAAACAGGAGAAGCCTTGTAAGGATTTATCGAATGACCAGATGGCTTTAAAGATTCATCCCAAGTCCAGCTTTATGGCTCCTGTTGCTCCTTTGAAGGCCTTATTTCCATTGAACTATTTCACATTTGTTTATAGGACTTGGAGGAAAGTATTTTTATTGTTATTCTTTTAGCAAAGTTACATTTCTGATTGTGGAGAAATGAATAAATGAATGAATCAAACATTTATTAAGCATTTATTAAGTGAACAGTGTGGTGCTAAGTGCTAGGGATACAGATATAACACTCAAACAGCCCCTGTTTTCAAGAAACTCACATTCAATTAAATTATTTTTTTTTTGGCAGGGCAATGGGGGTTAAGTGACTTGCCCAGGGTCACACAGCTAGTAAGTGTCAAGTGTCTGAGGCTGGATTTGAACTCAAGTCCTCCTGAATCCAGGGGCAGTGCTTTCTCCACTGCGCCACCTAGCTGCCCCCCAAGAAGCTCACATTCTAATAGGGGAAACAGCCCATATGGAAAGTTTCAGCTGCAAGTCAGATGAAAAAAGTTCCATGTCCTTAGGGGTGTAACAGCAAAGAAAGTAGTAATACATCTTTTAAAAATAAGCCCCCCCCTCTTAATTACATTGTTTTCTGATCTTGGTCTACTTGCAAGTGACAAAGACTTTGGATAATATTTAAGTTGTATTTATATTTGAAAAGTAAATGCTGTTTGTCCCATGGAGAAAGCTAAGTGAGACCTGGACCCAGAGTCAGGAAGATCTGATTTCAAAATCAGGCTCAAATACTTACTGTGTGTCCCTAGGCAAGACACTTAACTTTGCTTCAGTTTTCCTCAACTGTAAAATGGAAATAATAATAACACTGATCTCCCAATTGAACAAGATAATTGAATATCATTTAGCACTGTCCCAGACACAAAGTAGGTGCTTAACAAATATGTTTCCTCCCTCCCTTCTTCCTTCCTCCCTCCCACCTTCCCACATTCCTTCCGCCCCCTCCTTCCTTCCTTCCTTCCTTCCTTCCTTCCTTCCTTCCTTCCTTCCTTCCTTCCTTCCTTCCTTCCTTCCTTCCTTCCTTCCTTCCTTCCTTCCTTCCTTCCTTCCTTCCTTCCTCCCTCCCTCCCTCCCTCCCTCCCTCCCTCCCTCCCTCCCTTCCTTCCTTCCTTCCTCCCTTCCTTCCTTCCTTCCTTCCTTCCTTCCTTCCTTCCTTCCTTCCTTCCTTCCTTCCTTCCTTCCTTCCTTCCTTCCTTCCTTCCTTCCTTCCTTCCTTCCTTCCTTCCTTCCTTCTTTTCCCTTTCTTTCTTCCTTCCCTCCACAGAGTCCTGCAAGAAGTAAATAAATAATCCTCCTTGTTTAGGGGGCCCTATATTTCTTGATTATTTTGCCTGATTTATCTAGGACTTTAATGTAGGCTCTGTAGTTAGAATGATGGTATCAGATCATTATAGCATTGGAAGGGACCTTAGACAGCATCTTGTCCAAGCCTTTTCTTACAGATGAGGAAACTAAAGAGCAGAGAAGTTAAATGACTTGTCTAAGGTCACAATGCTAATTAATGGCTAAGCCAGGAGGATAACTGACATATCGTTTGAAAAGACTGTTACCCAGTCTAATTTTCAGCTCATCTATTCAAAACAAGCAAAGAAGCTATATTTCTAATTCCAATTCTCTTTTAGTTCTCAGGTGGTGTTTTTTTTTTTTTGGAGGAATTCTTTTATATTTGCCCTGAGTTCACTCTTCTTGTATTTATGCCTTTCTCATGGTCACACCTCCTGCAGCTAATGATTTTTAACCATCTTATTTTTAGACTCAATATTAAAGCCCAGTACTGTGTTTCTAACTCCAGAATTCACAACTTCACTCTTTTAATAGCTAGTTTCTTTTATTCCTGACCCGTTAGTAGAACTCCCCGGCCCTGTAAAAGGAATTATATTAGACATTCCTGGAATAAGCCTTTGCCTAGATATCGTCATATTCGTTTTCAGTATTATTATTATTCACACTACTACTACACACACACACATGCATAAAATCGTCATCATCATCATCAGTCTTTGCTATTTTTACTTTTTTCTCCTTTCATCAAATATTTTTAGGATGTAGAATGTTAGAACATGAAGGAACCTTAAATATTTAATTCAATACATCCTTTTACCAAGAATATTAAAACCATGGGGGCAGCTAGGTGGCGCAGTGGATAGAGCACCGGCCCTGGAGTCAGGAGGAACTGAGTTCAAATCCGGTTTCAGACACTTAACACTTACTAGCTGTGTGACCCTGGGCAAGTCACTTAACCCCCATTGCCCTGCAAAAAAGAAAAAAAAAAGACTGTTAAGAATATTAAAACCCAGAGATATCAAGTTTCTAAGGCTACAAGTTATTGATTAAGATAAGATACAAGATAAGAAACCAGGTAATATGATGATAGAACACTGGGATAGGAGTCAGTATGACCTGAGTTCAGATTTGACCTTGGATACTTACTAGCTGTGTAATCCTGGGGAAGTCATTTAATTTTTGTTCATCTCAGTTCAGTGTTTTTGGGAGGATCAGATGAGATACCATTTTTATAGCACCTGGCACAATTCCCTACACATAGCCAATGCTTCTTACTTATTCCATCTCCTTCCCTTTCTGTGGTTTTCCACTAGGGTGTATCACTGCTATTAACCAGTAACCACTATCACCACAGAAAGGACTTAAAATTCAGGTCTACATTTACAATACTATGCCACTATGGCCCAAAGACTCTTTTAAAGGAAAGGAAATGGGCAGCTAGGTGGCGCAGGGGATAAAGCACTGGCCCTGGATTCAGGAGTTCCTGAGTTCAAATCCAGCCTCAGACACTTGAAACTTACTAGCTGTGTAACTCTGGGCAAGTCACTTAACCCCCATTTCCCTGCAAAAAAAAAAGGAAAGGAAACAATCTTATGAAACTATTCTTAAAACTTTTCTTTTTTTAATTTTTGCATGTGAAACAAAAAAATAAAAGTGTAAGATTTTTTCATGTATTCAGCCCAATAAGCCTTCATGAAGAATCTCCTTATGTATAAGATATTGTGCTAGGTACCAGGGATACAAAGATAGGTATGACAAAAGAAGATCTGTCAAGTATCTAACAATCTAATTAAGGGAAGGACAAGTACATAAATAACTATGATACAAGGTAGAATGAGATACATGCAAAGAAGAGTATTGGCAGAAGGGCTATGAAAAATTGAAGGGGAGAGATCCAAGAGGCTTCATGGAAGAGTTGACATATAAGTCAAGTCTTGAGGGAAGGAAAAAATGAGAATTGAGCAATGGGGAAGAGAGAGTCCTTTCCAGTATAGGAGTTGGGATTTGATTAGGTGCAAAAATGCCTAGATATGGTCTTAATAAAACTATTGCCATAGGGAAGTGAAGATCCTGGGCAGTTAGATAGTGAATTGGATAGAGCATTGGGTCTGGAGTCAGGAAAATCTGAGTTCAAATCCAACCTCAGACACATACTAGCCATGTGACCTTGTCCCTTGCAAAATGTCACAAAGAGTTGGGCACAACTGAACAGTTGAACTACAATGTAATCATAGTCATTGATCTTAACATTCATTGGTATTGAATCCAGTTAGCAAGATTCAGTCTGGTAGTATGAGTGAAGGAGGAAATGATAGGAATTATATAGGCTGGGAATGTTTTAGAAGGGAAGAAACTAAAAAAAAAGAGCTCAAGAGTGGCAAGGAATTCAATCATTATAGAATGGGCATTATAGAAATAGTTTACGATAGAGAAAAAGTTGGATATAGACAAAAGGTGGGTCATGATAGTACAGTTTAACTGGGTGAATAGGGAGGAATTGAAGAACCGAAGATCAAGTACTGGCATGGGCAAAGAGGTAAGTTAGCATGGTTATTAGAGACATTTTCAAAGTTCAGCATCTTAGTGGTGAAGCATTTTTTTAGTAAAAGAGAGATCTAAGGTACAGGATATGTTCTAGTAGTTGTCTGAAAAAGAGGTCATAGGACTTTGAGAGGTGGAATTTTAGAAAGACCAGAAATACAGATATTGTAGTTTTGAATGAAAATGTCAGGGGAAGGAGTAATGAATATTGATCTAAATCTTAAAACCAACATGAAGCAGTGGGCTGTAAAAATGATGAATATGATGAATTCAGAGAAGGCATGGAAAATGTATGTGAGTGTTACCTTTTTATTAGTGAACATTAGAAGATGAAGTTATATAGATACAGAGATGACATGGAAGGGGACAGCTAAGGGGAGAATAGACACAGACCATATTGGATGGCAGTGAAACAGTCAAACTCATCGTCCTTCTTTCTTGGGAACAAATCAGAGCAGTGTTTGTATGTTCTTAATGAATAGGGTTAAAAAAAAATGTTTAGGAGTTGGGGGCAGGTAGGTGGTGCAGTGGATAAAGCATTGACCCTGGATTTAGGGAGGACCTGAGTTCAAATCCAGCCTCAGATACTTGATACTTACTAGCTGTGTGACCCTGGGCACTTCACTTAACCCTCATTGCCCTGCAAAAACAAAACAAAACAAAAAATGTTTAGGAGTACTGGAGAGAGAGAGAGAGAGAGAGAGAGAGAGAGAGAGAGAGAGAGAAATATAATAGTATCTCAAATCTACAACCATAGAGATCATTTAGCCACATCCATCCATCATTTCAAACAATTTGGGATCTGCTGAGGTCCAGACTGACGAAGCACCATTAACATGACTGGCTAATAAAAGCCAAGTCAGTGGTAGTCATGAGTTGGTAGCAGAGAGAGAACTGCCTTGGGGACTGTTGAGAGTGGATGGGTCTGGAGACCTTTTATGTTTCCAGCTTTGGGTTTTTTTGGGGAAAAGTGTCAAGGTATTGTAGTTTCTTCTGCCATTCCTCCTTCCCTACCATTCTGTCTCTTGGGTTCAATGACCATGGGAGAAAATTGACTAAGAAGCAAAAGAATAGTGGATAGAGTAGAGTGTGTAGCAAAAGAAAGGTCGGGGGTGTTTGGAATGGCTGATGTAAAGTTGTTGAGGTGATGAGTTATCATCAGTTGGGGAATTGGAGGAGGAGGTAGAGAAAGAGGAGTGATACTAGTAAATAGTAATAAACCTAATAACATATAGCATCTACTATGTGTCAGGAATTGTGCCAAATGATTTACAAATATTATCAGATTTGATCCTCATGATAATCCTGGGAAGTGGGTGCTATAATTCTCATTTAACAGATGGAGAAACTGAGTTGGGGGGTTAGTGATTTGCCCAATGTCATATTTGCCAGTAAATGTCTGAGACTGGATTTGAATTCAAGTCTTCCAAGAGTAAGGCCCAGCACTCTATCCACTGTGCACTTAGATTCCTAGAAAAATACATTCTTTTAGTCTCTGGGAACATAAAAGCAGTATTCTATTCATTTGAATACAGTTCTCACACACCAAAGAACTAATCCCAGATTTGGCATTACTGTAGATACAGTATTCCCATTGACCAATCGCTGAATGATTCCTTCTAACATTGAGACCCTTCTGGTGCCTACCTGGTAGAATGGGACTAGGGGGTATGCTAATTGTATACCTAATGATCTCTCTACATACTGTACTCAGAATCTCTGGCCCTCAGTTTGACCTCCAGAATTAATTGTCGAGAATTAAAAACTATTATCAAAAACTCCAAAGAAAAATTGGTCACAACCTTGTGGCAAGAGGCATTAATGCTGATCCACATTCTAAAACAGTCGTCTAGGGGTAGCTAGGTGGTGCAGTGGATAGAGCACCGGCCCTGGAGTCAGGAGTACCTGAGTTCATTTTCGGCCTCAGACACTTAACACTTACTAGCTGTGTGACCCTGGGCAAGTCACTTAACCCCAATCACCTCACCAAAAACAAACAAACAAACAAATAAACAAACAAACAAACAAAAAACCCCAACCCCTTGTCTGTTCAAATCCTTGGGAGCTAAGGGTTTCTGGAGCCAGCTCATAATGGTTCTCAAGGACTGATGATACATTATCAGTGAAAATTTACACCTCAGCATTGAGAAATACTAAACATCAGAGCTTGAATTATTATTATGTTGATTGCATCAACTTAAAGAAAGTGACAAGGAGATGTTAAAAATGCCCATTAAATTTTAAAATATGTTGAGCATATTCCCCTCCCATCTCCCACCCCTAAGAGTCACTTGTTAGATATTTACTAACACAACTATGCTTGGGAGACCTAGGAAAGTTGGAACTATTTTCAGTATTTTGGGACTTTTCACAAAGCTCATCAATAAAACCATTCACATTAAGCAGATATAATTCAAGTGGGGCAGAGGAATTTCAGTTCAATG
Source organism: Dromiciops gliroides (assembly GCF_019393635.1). NCBI lineage: Eukaryota > Metazoa > Chordata > Mammalia > Microbiotheria > Microbiotheriidae > Dromiciops > Dromiciops gliroides. The sequence continues at coordinate 150,994,335 of NC_057865.1, read as the reverse complement.
GCCAACAACATTTCTGTCCCTTCTTCCTCACTTTATCCTCTTCCATATTCCCCCAATTCTTGTCCATATGCTATACTAAGTCTGCCATGCCACAGGAAATCCTGTGTCATAATAGCAAACATGCTTGACGCTTTTTTTGTATTGTCTTGTTGCTGTACCATCAGAACAGGCAAGCCATAATTTGGTTATTACTTCTTGCTGAGTGACAGCTTATCTGTACATTTCTCTGATGACATCCTTTTTCTCTCTTCTATGTAATTCTTTCTGTTCACATTTACTATATAACACTCGGATGCCCTTTGGGTGATCCTCAAACACATTTCTTTGAAAAATGTATTAATCTTTGACTCACACCCATATAGTGTCACCAAAGGAACACTTATGAAAAAGTGGGGCTTTGTTTCAGAGAGTAAGAGGAGTCATTAAAATAATGATACATTCATCCTCGTTTTTTCCCAACCATAAATCCTGATGGGCCAGCTTCCTAGTCGTCTTTGTATATCACAGTCTAGATAATCGGAGCTGGACCTGGGAACATCAAATATGGCTAAAAAAAATGAGAATGTTTTAATTGTCAGGAAATGACTCATTACTGTGGAAGTCATTCCTGAATTAACTGAATGTAGATGGAACAACAGAGATCAAATTTGATATGAAACTAGCACAAAAATGAGAAAAATATATGGCATGAAATTAAAACAACTCTGACCTGAACTACTTAAAACTAGATGTTAAATTGGAAAAAAAATGCCACTTTATGAGTTAATATCTTTGAATTTAATTTAAATTTAATTCAGTTTAAACTTTTATGTTTCTCAATATAAAACCAAAACAGGGGCAGATAGATGGTGCAGTGGATAGAGCACCAGCCCTGGATTCAGGAGGACCTGAGTTCAAATCCGGCATCAGACACTTAACAGTTATTAGCTGTGTGACCCTGGACAAGTCACTTAACCCCAATAGCCTCACACAAAATAAAAAAGAAAAGAAAAAAAGAAAGAATTTAGGGTCAGCTAGATGGCGCAGTGGATAGAGCACCGGCCCTGGATTCAGGAGGACCTGAGTTCAAATCCGGCCTCAGACACTTGATACTTACTAGCTGTGTGACCCTGTGCAAGTCACTTATCCCCCATTGCCTGCAAAAACAAACAAACAAACAAAAATGCAAAAATATTATTTTTGTTTCCTTTGTTGTTTGTTCAGGGTGGTTTTTGTGGCCCTGGCCCTGACTTTTTGGGGGTAGATTAGTGATTTGCATACAAAGGAGATTCCTTGTTCTTGACTAAAGCATTTAGAGAAAAATTGGGAGTATTCCTGAACACATCAAGGGGACACTCTACAACCTCTCAAAGTAGATCATTCTAATGTTTGATCATCCTCATAGTTAAGAAGTTTCTCCTTGTGCCAGGTAAGGGCCTGGAATTAGGTAGACTCATCTTCCTGAATTCAAATCTTGCCTCTGACACTTATTTTATTATTTTTTTTTAAGTGAGGCAATTGGGGTTAAGTGACTTGCCCAAGGTTACACAGCTAGTAAGTGTTAAATGTCTGAGGCCGGATTTGACCTCAGGTACTCCTGAATCCAGGGCCGGTGCTTTAGCACTGCGCCATCTAGCTGCCCCACCTCTGACACTTATTAACTGGGTGATCCTGGGCAAGTCACTTAACTCTGCTTTCCTCATCTGTAAAATGCACTGGAAAAAGAAATCACAAACCACTTTAACATCCTTGCCAAGAAAATACCAAAGGGGGTCACAAAGTAGATAGGTTTGAACAACAACAATGTTTGATCACTCTCATTGTCAAAAAGTTTTTCCTTAGTATCCCTCATTTGTTCTGCTTTAATTTGAACCCAGTACTGACTTATGTATTTATCTTAATGAAATTTGTTTAATTTCCATTGTTTACATTTTCTCTGTGTGTGTGTGCGTGTGTGTGCATGTAGAGCAAAAGTGGTGAGCATCATTCTTGTGAAGCTCTATAATTTTCATATTTTTTCCTAAACAGCACTCTCTTCCTTTAACATTTCATTATGAGTTTTCCATCTGTTTAATCTCTAATTTCTCAATTCGGATCAATACTCTTCTTTATTATGGTCATGATTTCTTAAAAAAATTGTTTCTAACATATCTATACATTCCTTTCTAAACTGTGGTAAAAATGAGTGCTATAGGAATTATGGGAAGGGAGAGGTTAAAAGAACAGAAACTTAGAAGTGGAATAGGCCATGGTGATCAGCTAGTCCCATTACTTTGTTCTGTAGATGAGGAAACTGATTCACAGAAAGTTTAAATGGCTTGTCCAAGATGTTACAGCTTTTCTAGAGGCCAGTAAAAAAAGCCAACATTTGAACCTGTGTCCTCTGATCCAAATCAACTGTTCTTTTTACTGTACCTCAGGCTTTTCAATGATGCTGGCTTTTAATTTTCACAATGTCTGACATATAAATATATATGTGGATGTGTTAACATATAAATATATGTTTGTGTGTGTGCATACATGTGTATATATGTTTTGGTGAACCATGGTCTTTATATAATTTTTTCAAATCCATCCAGTCTGTCTCTGTTTTGTATTTCTGCTATTGGTGGGGCGGGGGGGGTGGGGGGGAGAGTAAGTTTTACCTAAACTGAATATTTTCCCATTCATTTACATTTCTGTTTAATGTAACTATTTCCCAGTTAATTCAAATAATTTTGAAATCTGTCCTCTATTATCAATTCTCTGTTATTTACCATAATACTAGAAAAATTATTAATCCAATTGGGTGTTTTATTTTCCAAGTCATTGAATATTATAGTTTGGAGTAGGTGGCCAGAGAGATCCTTCCAAATTTCAAATTCTGTGATTTTATGATACTAAATAGAGCATGTCCTAGGAAAAATAAAAGCTCTTGGATACAAGAGCATTCATACATAATTATAAAGGGAACAGCAAAATATATTACACTCTTTCTAACTTTATAGGGCTCATAATCTTGGTGAGAAAAGAAATACATACATTAAAAGATATTGGAAAATAGAAAGCAATATATCTGTCCAAAGAAAGCACACTATAAAAATGGGGAGATCCCCTCTGGTTAGAGCAAACAGGGAAGGTATGATTTGACCCATGTCTTAAAGAATCCCTATATTTCAAGTTAACCTTCTGAGTTTGACCTTTTAGAGTTCAATGGGTGTACATTTTATTTAGAGATATAGAGATAATTTTATTTAAATGTATTTGCATAATTTTGTATTCTTATGCATTTTGTTTTATGTATTTTTAAACATTATTTTAAGAAGGGGTCTATAGGCTTCATCAGGTTGACAAAAGGGGCCCATGAACAAAAAAAGTTTAAAAAGTGTTGCCCTAGAAGACTATTTGATAACAATATTTTAGTATAAATAGCACCAATAACTCTTGTACAAACACTTTGATAGATTCATCCCATCAGAGTATTATGTCTAAGACAATTATACTCTCTTGCTTTGTTGTTAAAGATTTTCCTTGATAATGAATTAGAAGTCTTATTGAAATCAATTTGGATTACATTTTTCTTACTTAAGTCACTATAGATTACATGTATCACTTTTATTTTGCTTGATAGGCTGTCAGTATGTTATAGAAGGAAATGAAATTGTCATGGAATTAATTTTACTTCACAAAACATGCTGCTATTTCCTATCTTAAGCACTTCTAAGTATCTTAATTTATTGATGATTTTTTGCATTATCTTCCTGAGTATCAAGAGTTGACTATGAATGAACCTTTAATCAATTGATAGTTCCTATCCTGATAAGGCTCCCATTTACTTCAAGAAAGACTTTTTTTCCAATGCAAAGAACATAGGTAAAGACATGTTTTTAACTGAGTTGTTAGTGCTACTCATGCCACTGAAATATGCCTATCAATGATTTTGCGATTAAAATATTTTTTCTTAAGCATTAAAAGTAGATAAGTTAAATGGAACTTCGAAATTTTTCTCTGTTTTCATTTTTGTGCCATATTTGGATTGAGGGAATATTTTACTAGAGTATCAGATACCCTGCCTCTATCACTAACTAGTTATGATAACTTGTGGCAGATCAATAAATAGGCAGACTTGGGGACAGCTAGGTGGTGCAATGGATAAAGCACTGGCCCTGGATTCAGGAGGACCTGAGTTCAAATCCGACCTCAGACACTTGACACTTAGTAGCTGTGTGACCCTGAGCAAGTCACTTAACCCTCATTGCCCTGCCCCTCCCCCACAAAAGAAATAAAATAGGCAGACTAGAATGTTTAGTGATCTTAGTAAGGGAAATAACCAGTGTTGAGACATCTTTATGATATTACTAAAATTTCTCAATAAAAAGGCATAAAATCTCTACCCATGGGTATATACAAGACAAGGGAGTTACAATTATTGCTTTTGGTTTCTTTTACCCCATTGTATAACATTAGGCATGATGCCTTTAATTCTCCTTTGATTTTTTCTGGATATCCCTCTGGGTCCAAACACTATTTGCTTTTTAATTAGCAGCCCCTATTCCAGCTTTCAGAACCTTCGGAAAAAGCATCTGTCTCCCTTGACAGTTCACATAAATGGTAATCCAGCTCAGTACTTGGAAATACTTTAGTACTCCAGAATGAGTATTCCCTTGAAACAGCACAGTTCTACAAGAGAGGGTTAAATAGATATAGGTTCTGTTGCTCCAAGTGCTTCCTAGCCTTGTTTTTACCACCAGCTGTATTGTTGAAGGAAGCAGCTTGGTTCAGTGGGTGAAACACAAGCCTGGGATTCAGATACTAAGAGTTAGAATGCCTGATTTCTATCTAATTGTCTTAATTTTTTGAAAGGCCTTGGGAAGTCACCCCAGAACAGTTCAGTTTGCTGACATTTATAAAATGACAATAATCATACTAAAGCTCCTAGTCACTTCATATAATAAATATTCAAAAAACATGGCTATTAAAAATGACGGAAAGTACTTTACACATATAAACTGCCCTATAAACACCATTTCACAGTTGTCCATAACCAATTTATATATTATTTGATCTGGCATAATTTACTATTTCAGATATATCATTGAGTGATCATAAATTTTGATATCTGGGGGCAGCTAAGTGGCACAGTGGATAAAGCACTGGTCTTGGATTCAGAAGGACCTGAGTTCAAATTCGGTCTCAGACACTCGACACTTACTAGCTGTGTGACCCTGGGCAAGTCACTTAATCCTCATTGCCCTGCCAAATTAAAAAAACTAAAATAATAATAATAAATTTGGATATCATGTTTATTTGCTAGGTTTTGACTTTTGCAAACTTATTTTTTTAATTGAAATCCAATATTCATTCCAAAGGTCCCTGAATCAAAGTTAACTGTGGACATTAGACAGGAAGTTTCATTGTATCACTAGTTTCTGCTTTATTGGTATTAGACTTAGGAGATTTCATGTGTTTAATTACATTCTAGTGGGACTCTATTGTTTCTCTATACATGAAACCCAATAATTAACTTATTTAGCTACATCTGTCGTTGAACAAGTATTTGATTAGCTAGTATTCCCCCTCAGTATCTTGTCCTTTAGAATTTATCTGAAAATGTGTGTTTCGTTTTATTTACAAAGTGGAGGACCAGTATACTGGCACTTCACATACCTAACAAGTTCACAAGTTGAGTTAAACTAATATGAATCAATATGACTGAGAAGATATTGCTCCAAAACAGTAGCCCTGAAGAGGAATATAATATTTGGTTATGGATACACATGAAGAAGATATTATCTCAATAGCCTACTAATAAAACCAAAAAATCATACTTCTTGTTTTCCTATGGTAGTGTTAAAAAAATTTAAATCCATTTAAAATAAATTAATGAAAGAGACCAAGTTATGATTAAAAGAGTTCTAGAGGAGCCATTAAGTCTATTCAAAACATTGTCAGATCAAAGGATCAACAATTTTAAAATGGAAGGGGTCATCTGTGTTGTACCAATTCAAGCATGGTGTGATTTATCTTTTAAAATGTCCTTCCTATGATAAAGGAGGATTTTTAATCATATACTTTGCCCTTTGAAATATAATATGTTAGTCTGTTTCCCATGACTAGCAATATATAGGTACTTAAGAGGTGATTTTTTTCACAGCAGTAAGCATTTTGGAATCATTTAAAGGGCAATGGAAAGATGGATTACAGTTATAAAAGTAGGATACAGCATGTCATCTATGATGATTTTGCATGTGAGAAGTGATGCAAAACATATCGAAAGGGTATAACATGAAAAGGAGTTGAAACAGTTACATATCCAGATTGAGAAACAATGCATGAGTAGTATTAAATGTATACCCCAAAATACAGAGGCACACATAAATCTCATATACATATATAGGGTGGGCCAAAAGTCACAAAGGGGTCTGATGTTTTAATAAATTGTTTTTTAAATTATGTTCTTTATTTTTGCCATTTATGATATTTACATACATAATGTAAATCTATTTCCTATATATGTGCACATATATATATATATATTTACAATACCATAGCATAATATGCAGTATATATGTGTGTGTATATATATATATACACACAATACCATAGCATCGTATATAATATATATAGGTGTGTGTATACATATACAATATCATAGCATCATATATAGTATATACAGTGTGTGTATGTGTATATATGTGTGTGTGCATGTATATATATGTATATATATAATATGTGTTGCTATGGTATTGTAAATTAAAAATAAAAAATAGAGTTATTAAATATATGTGACTTTTGGCCCAGTATGTATATATGTATGTATATCTATGTGTCTATTTGTATGTATATATACACACAAATATCTGTATGTATATATGAAATCTATGTATGTTGCATGTATAATGTATTACATACATTTATTAAGCTATAAGAACTTAAAATTGTTCTAAAAGTTTATTTTAAATGCTAGACCTCCAACATTTGGATTGTATCTTCTAAGGAAGGATTTATGGAAAGACTTAGATATGAATTGTAAAGAATAATTAAGACTGGAGTAACTATGATTTTAAGTGGTAGAGGGAAGTACCCACATTGATGAAATCCAGATTCATTAAAAATTCAAAGTATCAAGCTACTTAATGGAATTTCTAGAATATCTGCCATAACCTATTAAGGGTGGATATGCTCACGTGTACAATAGAACATCTTGCTAATTCAGAAAAATATCTCTCACAACTGTTTTTCTTTATCAAATCATCTTGTCTCAAAAGTGAAAAGTAACCCAAATATGTATATTTTCAAGTAACCTTTATAATATTTCACCTGGGAGCACTAAAACAGAAACAGTTTTGCTATATAGTTTTCCCTTTGTCCAGGAAAGAAATTCTTGTTGCCAATGATATGATGACAGTCAAGATGTTAATTCTCTCTTAATTCTGATTTACCCCATATTTAGACCAAGCACTACAGTGCTTTGTGTCAAAACGATGACATTTAATATACAAGTAAAGCCTAACAAAAGCTTAGTAATATCCTATATTTAGTTATGTGAACCTCTTTTGGTGTCAGATCAGTTATGACTTCAAGCAGAATAAGTACCTGGGATAAGCTTTTAAGCTCTTCAGAGGAAAGTCACTACATAAATCTCATAATTACAAATAAGGTATGGTTTGGGATAACATATTTCTACAGGTGTCATGAACACCTAAAAATAGTCAATTGGTTGTACATTTTGATAGACTGATTCAGTGATTTTTTTCTTTATTACTCATCTCTTAGAATGACATTTTCACATTGTTTTGGATTTTATGATGCACAAATATTGATTGACACAGTTATTTTGAGGAATCCAAGGGATGGAGAAGGGAAGGTGAGATGAGGAAATAGAAATATTCAAGCCATGTTGTGTGGACAAAATTTGGTTATCTGGCTAAACTTTCTATTGCCTTAACTATGTATATATATATATATATATATAAAATATTTTGTACCATTCTGAGGTTGCAATAATTCTTTTCATATTTGGATTTTTTCTTTTCTTTCTTTTTTTGATGATGTTGGGTTGTTTTGTTTTGTTTTGTTTGCAAGGCAATGAGGGTTAAGTGACTTCCCCAGGGTTATACAGCTAATAAGTGTCAAGTGTCTGAAGTCAAAGTTGAACTCAGGTGCTCCTGAATCCATGGCCAGTGCTTTATCCACTGTACCACCTAACTGCCCCCCCCCTTAGATCTGGATTTTTCTAAGGCAAAATTTAAAGTATATCGTTTAGACAGAAAAAAAGGAATTATTGGCTGAAAAGAAAGCTCATCTAACTACAAATTAGACTTTTGAAAGAGTCTAGTCATTTAAATAATGATAAATTGCAATATTATATGACATGCTATGGTATTAATATCATAAGGAATTTATTGTATTATATTACATATAATATCTCTATGATTTTAATCCATTATATATTACTATATTGTATTATAATATATTATAATACATAACACTTTTATATTGTGTTTTACTATTTATAAAGTCCTTTTTCATAATCACCCTTTGTAGTAGGGAGTATTATTATTTCCATTTTGCAGATGAGGGAAATTTTCTGGGAGAACTTGTGAAACTTACTCATAATATTGCTCATGTGAAGTGTTACCATTGGGACTACTACTACCCAGATCTCCTTTCTCTAAGACCTTGCTTCTTTACATCCTGCAAGTTGTCTTCATTCTGTCCAGGTCATTCTGGGTAAAGTGGTATGAAGTTTTCATTGTAAAATGGGAGAAAGTTAATGAGTAGAGAATAAAGACTGTCATGGTGAGATTCTCATCGTCATTGTATCTTCTAAGTTCTGATATATGTATAACATAATGTTTAGTAATAAAAAAGGTAAAACTCTTTAACTTAATAGTTTAAAGAAAGAATTATGAGGACAGGACAAACTTAAGAGACATACCAATCTTTGGCAGAATTAAAATAGATTCTCATCTTTCTGACTTGAGCCTGAGTCTGTCTTTCACAAATTCCTGGGTTTAATAATATGAATTTTCACAACTCCCCATGGTATAATAATTTTACAGATGGATCTTCCCCCACCAGAAAAGATTAGTAGAGCTTAAAATTACCTACAACACAACTAAACAAAGATAAAGATTTTTAATAGTATGTCACTTGGGGCAGCTAGGTGGTACAGTGGATAAAATACTGGCCCTGGAGTCAGGAGTACCTGAGTTCAAATGTGGCCTAAGACACTTGACAGTTACTAGCTGTGTGACCCTGGGCAAGTCACTTAACCGTCATTGCCCGACAAAACAAAAACAAACAAAAAAATAGTATGTCACTTAATAAATCTTACTAATTACTCTCTACAAATTTTAGAATCTACTTAAAAAAATATCTGGGGCAGCTAGGTGATACAGTGGATTCAGGAAGACCTGAGTTCAAATGTGGCCTAAGACACTTGATACTTACTAGCTGTGTGACCCTGGGCAAGTCATTTAACCCTCATTGCCCTGCAATATATATATATAATGACTATGGTTTAAAAATTGTTATTTCAATGTTCTTTGCTTTCTGCTAACTAATTGTCCTTTGAATTCAATTTGGCAAAGATTTATTAACAACTTACTAGTATGAGGTATTGTGTTAGGCCCTGAGGATATAAAAATGAAAAATGCCACCTCCTTCAAGCAGTTTACCTTCTATGGAAGGATTTTTAAAAGCGAACATATAATTAAAAACAAGATAAGCTGATGAAGGCAAGAACACCAGCCGCTCTGAAGATCACAAAAGCTATCACTATTGTAGCATATATCATGAAGGAAACTAGATGTTCTAATATACCAACATAAGGAGTGAATGCATTTGAGGAATGGGACCTCACCAGTGTAAAAGAGGCAGAATATAGAAGTCTATTTCTGGAAAGAAGCAAGGAGAACAATTTAACTGAGATATAGAGTTCTTCAGTGAGAGTGATTTGAAAGAAATCTGGGGATGTTAGCTAGAGCCAAAATGGGAAGGACTTTAAATAATTATTGTGAAGAGTTTGCATTTTATTTTAGAAGCTAGGGGACATTGTTGAGCAAAGGAGTAACAAAGGCCTGCAAAATTCTGATAGATGTGGTAAGAATGGTTGGAGAAATGAGATCCTAGAAGCAGGGAAATTATTGTAATAATCCTGGTGAAAGGGGATTAAAATCTAGACTGTGGTAATGTTTGTGTGAATAGAGAGGAGAAGAAAGATGTGAAACGCTAGCAAGGTAGAATAAACAAGACTTGGCAGCTGGTCAGATGTTATATGGGGTGGAAAAAATGAGAATAATGGGATATTACTCTGAAGTTGCTTACCTGAGTGACTAGAAGTATGGTAGGTGGCATCCTTAACCAAAAATAGACAATTATTTAGAAGGGATGGGTTCAGGTGTGAACATAGTGCATTCTTTGATGGACATACTATATCTGCAGGGCATCCTAGTGGAGGTGACCAACACACAGCTTGTATTATGGGACTGGAGCTTAATAGAGAGATTAAGAGTAGGTAAATATAGATTTGAAAGTCAAGCATAAAGTAATCCAATGAAAGTCAAATGCATGGAGATTATAAATGGCCCCATGAGAACTGATAAACTCACTAAGAAGGAGAACAGGGGAGAGAGATTGAGTATGGGTATATGAGAGAGCAAGTGAGAAAGTATATGAGACAGAGAGAGTGAGGGAGAGAGACAGAGACACAGAGACAGAGACACATATATAAGGGCAGTATTGGAGGAAACTCAATATAAGAATATGAATAATGGAACAAGCCATTAATGAACTCCCTAAGAAAAAATCCCCAGGGCCAGATGGGTTTACAGGTGAATTTTACCAAACATTTAAAGAACAATTAATTCCAATATTATACAAATTATTTGGGAAAATAGCTGAAGAAGGAGTTCTACCAAATTCGTTTTATGATACAAATATGGTGGTGATACCAAAACCAGGCAAAGCAAAAACAGAGAAAGAAATTTATAGACCAATTTCCCTAATGAATATTGATGCTAAAATCTTAAATAAGATATTAGCAAGTAGATTACAGAAAGTGATCACCAGGATAATACACTATGACCAGGTGGGATTTATACCAGGAATGCAGGGCTGGTTCCACATTAGGAAAACTATTAACATAATCAACCACATCAATAAGAAAACTAACCAAAATCATATGATTATCTCAATAGATGCAGAGAAAGCTTTTGACAAAATACAGCACTCATTCCTAATAAAAACACTAGAGAGCTTAGGAATAGGTGGAGCTTTCCTTAAAATAATAAACAGTAGCTACCTAAACCATCTGCAAGCATTATATGCAATGGATATAAATTAGAGGCCTTCCCAATAAGATCAGGGGTGAAACAGGGATGTCCATTATCACCCCTGTTATTTAATATTGTACTAGAAATGTTAGCTTTAGCAATCAGAGAAGAAAAAGGAATTAAAGGAATTAGAATAGGCAAAGAGGAAACATAACTTTCACTCTTTGCAGATGATATGATGGTATGCTTGGAGAATCCTAGAGAATCAACTAAAAATTACTGGCAACAATTAACAACTTTAGCAAAGTTGCAGGATATAAAATAATTCCACATAAATCATCAGCATTTTTATACATGACCAACAAAGTACAGCAGCATGAGATAGAAAGAGAAATTCCATGTAAAGTAATGGTAGATGATATAAAATACTTGGGAGTCCACATGCCAAGACAAACCCAGGAACACTATGAACAGAATTACAAAACACTTTTCACACAAATCAAATCAGATCTAAATAATTGGAAAGATATCAATTGCTCATGGATAGGCTGAGCTTATATAATAAAAATGATGATTCTATCTAAATTAATTTACTTATTCAGTGCCATACCAATCAGACTGCCTAAAATGATAAAAAAGGAAAATAATAAATGTTGGAGAAGCTGTGGAAAAGTTGGAACACTAATGCATTGTTGGTGGAGCTGTGAACTGATCCAACCATTCTGGAGAGCAATTTGGAATTATTCCCAAAGGGCTGTGAAGCTGTGCATACCCTTTGACCCAGCAATACCACTTTTGGGTCTTTTTCCCAAAGAGATCATGGAAAGGGGAGAAGGACCCACATGTACAAAGATATTTATAGCTGCTCTTTATGTTGTGGTAAGGAATTGGAAGTTGAGGGGATGCCCATCAATTGGGGAATGGCTGGACAAGTTGTGGTATATGAATGTAATGAAATACTATTGCACTGTAAGAAACAATGAACAGGAGGAGTTCAGAGAAACCTGGAGGGTCTTGTTTGGACTGATGATGAGTGAGATGAGCAGAACCAGAAGAACATTGTACACAGTATCATCAACATTGAATGTTGACCTACTGTGATGGACTATATTCTTCTCACCAAATCAATGGTACAGAAGGGTTCCAGGGAACTAATGATGGAGGAGGATCTCCAAATCCAAGGAAAAAAAAGAACTGTGGAGTATAGATTCTGAATGAACTATACTATTTCTTTTGTTTTTGGTGCTGTTGTTTTTGTATTTTGAGGTTTTTCCTCATTGCTCTGATTTTTCTCTTATAACATGACTAATGCAGAAATATGTTTAATGTTTATATATATGTATATATATATATATGTATGTATAACCTATATCAGATTATATGCTGTCTAGGGGAGGGGGGAGGGAGGGAGAAAAATCTGAAATTGGAAAGCTTGTATAAACAAAAGTTGAGAACTATCTTTACATGTAATGGGAAAAATAAATAAATAAAATACTTTAAAATAATTTTTAAAAAAAGAATATGAATAATGCTTCAGCAACAGAGCCTAAGAAGGATTATTGAGATAGGAATGAGGAGAACCAGAAGAAAATAGTGTCAGGAAGTCACCAAACCTGAGGAAGGAAAGTAGAGATGAAATATTTCTGAAGGGGGCAGCTAGGTGGTGCAGTGGATAAAGCACAGGCCCCAGATTCTGGAGGACCCGAGTTCAAATCCACTCTCAGATACTTGACATGTACTAGCTGTGTGACCCTGGGCAAGTCACTTAACCCTCATTGCCCTGCAAAAAAAAAAGAAAAGAAAAAAGAATTATTTCTGAAAATAGCATCCATAAGTAATAAGACTGTATTTTTAGCACAAAAATTAAAATTGGATGAAAAAGAAACAATTTAATTAACTTTTCTGAACAATACTGAAAGTGCTAATATTGGTAAAAAAAATTCAGATGACTTATTTTTATCAAGGTGTGTTCAGTCATGTAATATAAAATATCTTTTAAAACAAAGTGAAAATGGACTCAAAGTCCTTGCAACACTTATACCACTTAAAATATATTCAATACAAAGCAGTTCTCATATTTTGGAGAGCTGTGTATGCCTGTTAGCTGTTTTCAATTTTATGATTAATTTGTTATTTTAGTTATAGTATTTGTAGTGTCTTCAATGCTGCCAAAACTCTTTTCAGGGGAATCCCTAGTGATCTGTTTAGTAGACTCAACTTACCAACTGTCTGCATCTGACAACCCCAACAAAATCCATTTCATTAATGACAAGTGTCTTAGTGATAGAAACAAAACCTTAAACTGACATGGGGAATGATTGAGACCTGGTGCTATTAACTTCTTCTCCCTCTTCCTCCATTCCTACCTCCTTCCCTATATCTTGTTCTATTCCTCTCTCTCTCTCTCTCTCTCTCTCTCTCTCTCTCTCTCTCTCTCTCTCTCTCTCTCTCTCTCTCTCTCTCTCCTCTTTCCCCTCTTTCCCCTCTTTCCCTCTCCCTCTTTTATTCCTTCTGTCTTTTTCAAACTTCCTTCCTCCCTCTCTCCTTCCTTTCTCTCTTCTTATCATTCCTTCCCTCCATTTATCTTTTTTTCTTTGATTCAGCACCACCAATTCTCCCTCTCTTCCTCCAACTCTGTGTTCAGTGGTTCCCTTCAATTCTTGTTTGATACCCCTGGTTTCCTAAACTCATAATAGTATAATCATTGATGTTTTGCCTCATAAACCTAATGGCCACATGCTTGAGAAAGTTTAACTAATTATCACAGTGGCCAGTCTTATTGAGGGTGCAGACCACACAATGCTACCATTGAGCCTTGAACCAAGTCCTTTATAGACTCTGGGCAATAGCTTTCTCCAAATGAATTTTCTCCTCAGCTGGTAATTGTTTTGCAATCTCTGGGCCTCACTTCCATCACATTAGGAAAATAGTTCACTACAATCTCCATCATCTTGCCAGGGTGTCTCACCAGGATGCTAAAGTTTTAATAGAGACCTTGATAATATTGTTGCTGAATTGTATAATGGTATATATTTGCAAATATTATCTCCTGTTTCCCCACCCAGCCCTAGCAATTGTATTTTATGTGAAAGTGAATTCAACAAAATGATCCCTAGGCTTCTCGTTCCCACATGAAATGTGAGGAAATGGAAAAGAAAGCAGGCATGATTTGATATAAATAAGAACAAAACACCCAACTCCTAAATCCGTAAGAAAGAGAAAAGTAAAGCTACAAAGTAATAGCAGCTAACAGAAGAAAGGAAAATATGAAAATTTTGAGAATTGGATTTGGGGGCAGGGTAGCATGAAAATGAATGCATGACCTTCCACATTAACCCAGTTAAAACTCTCGTTAATGCTCCCTCCATCTAACTGCGGTACCATCACTCTTTAAGACATTATCTCATGGTGCTTTGAATGAATGCCTTTTCGTTTATGATGATCAGATCCAGCTGACAGTGAAAATGTTCTGGATGTATTTATTTTACTGCACCAAATGACATTTAGGACAATTTTGCCCATTTCATTGAGAAACTATGAAATATAATTTCAAAGTATGGGAACACTTAGAAGGATCCTAGCCACCAATTTATAAATAACACTGACACCTTTTAATCATTTCTTTTTCATTGCTGTACATGCTGATGAGATGCTTGTGATTCTTTTCTACTGTTTGGATTAGCCAAACTGCTAAAAAAAAAAAGTCACATGAGAGGCAAAGAAAATTCTGAGAGCTTTTGTGTGGTTATTGTTGCTAAGGCAACCACTTCCTTTTCATTTCAGTGTATGGGACATCTGTGTCACTTTGAGTCTGGCTTTCAGAAAGACAACTTCACAACAGGCTATGGAGGGTGATGAGTAGCAGTGAGAGAGGAAGGAGCAGAATTAAGGAAATAGGAGGAATTAGTGCAAATCTCACTTGATTTATATAAGGTGCTTCTTAAAGACGTTTACAAGTAAATCATCATGCTTCTTTATTTGAAGCACAATATTGCCATACTTTAGTATATGTGTAAATGAAATTCTTAGGAACTTAAGTGTTCATTATCATGCCTTAAAATTGTGCTTCACTTTTTGGTTTATTTATTCAACAAATATATGTTTATTATCCTGCTAAACCATCTGCTTGGAGAAAAGGGAGAGGGAATAAAGATCACAGTCCTGATTACACCTATAAGATTCATTTGTAGTATTTGCCCTCCCCCAGAAAGATAATAATTTAACCAGTACCCATATTATCTCCAAAGTTCACACATGAATTCTTTTCCAGTGATCTCATTCATGCCCACTGTCTATCCTTACCTCTTCCAAACATGTCAAGTCAACAACATTTTGTAAGCATCTATGTTCCAGGAACTTTCCTAAGCTGAGGATACAGAGAAAGGCACAAAAAAGTTTTTGTTCTCAAGCAACTAATAGGTTTAATGGGGGAAATGTCAAAGCTTCCAGACCTAGCTGAGGCATTCTTCATGAAGCTTCCCCTTCTATTTACTAATGCATTTACATCATTCTAATTTGTTTTATTGAGAAAGCTAGGTGGTACAATGGATAGAGTATCAGGACTGGAGTCAGGAAGATTCATCTTCATGAGCTTAAATCTGATCTCAGACACTTATTAACTGTGTGATCCTGAGCAAGTCACTTAACCCTGTTTATCTCATTTCCTCATCTGTTAGAGAGAGAGAGAGAGAGAAACAGACAGACAGACAGACACAGAGACAGAGACAGAGACAGAGGGAGATGGAAAAGGAAATGGCATACCACTTCTGCTTCTTTGCTAAGAAAACCCCAATTGGGGTCACGAAGAGTTGGAGAAGTCTGAAATAAAATTTGTTTTATAATGATTTTCATATTTGTCACCTGCTATGTTCTACCATAAACATTTAAAGAGCAGGGACTATGTCTTACATATGTTTTAATTCTTATCTAGCAAATATCCTTATTTGTGGAAGACACTTCTAAATATTACTTGAGTTTAGTGACATCACCTATCACCTTGACATCTCCAATACTGACCTTGAGCCTACATGTGAGTCCTACGTTCCTATTTTGTTAATTGGCATCTCCATCTGGGTTTCTGCCATTATCTGAAATTCTAGCATTCTAAAAGAAAGGAATAAACTCATTTAAGAGGCATCCCAGTAAACTGTAGAGATCAGTCTGCTGAGTTGAGAGACCCTGGTACCACATGGCTCTGCCACTGTGTGACCTTTTACTAGTGAGTTATCTTTAAATCATATCAATCAACCAGTCTAGGTTGAATCATATGATTATCCAAGTTTCCTTCCAGATCTAAGTTTTTAGAAATCCATTCTAATTGCTAAATGCATGATCCAGAAAACCAATTATATAGGAAAAGAGTGTAGAATGTGTAGTTAGAGGTCCTGATTTAAAATTTTATCTCTATTACTAGCTAAAAGAATATTTTCAAATTACTTTTTTCTCTTTGAGCATAATTTTTTCATATGAAAATGAAGGGTTTGAATTAGATAATCTTAAAAGTGATTTCCAGGGACAGCTAGATGGTGCAGTGGACAGAGCACTGGCCCTGGATTCAGGAGGACCTGAGTTCAAATTCGGCTTCAGACACTTAACACTTACTAGCTGTGTGACCCTGGGCAAGTCACTTAACTCCAATTGCCTCACCAAAAAACAAACAAACAAACCAAACCAAACCAAAACAAAACAAAAAAAGTGATTTCTAGTTCTGAATTGTATCATCATATTAATTCAGAAACAGTAGAGAGAAGTGCAAGTTGTAGTGGTCATGAAAAAAGATTTTATGAAGAAGGCCTGATCTCTCTTGAAGAATGATTAGTTTTTAGGTTGGGAACAGAAGATAGTGATGGGTCAGGTTGGCTACTGTAGACAGTGAAAAAGGCATGAGGAACAAGCAGCATGCAAGCATGTTCTAGAATTGGGCTTAAACTTTTTCCACTTACAACCCCTTATTGCCTGAGAAATTTTTACACAACCCTGGGGTTATAGGTATATAAAATAGGTATACATAACCTTTTACTGTTGTCAAAATTTTGTGACTCCCACATTCAGTTATATGACCTCACATGGGGTTGCAGCCCCCCAGTTTAAGAAGCTTTGTTCTGGAGACAGTGTACAGACCAATCTTGCTGGAATTTCCTATCCTCCTAGTCCTTTATGCATTTATTATCATAGTTATTCTCCCCATCACAACATCAGGACCCCTATCCAGGGTCATGTAGGAGAAATCTGACATCCCCTGCCCATGCTTACTTCCTTCATGACCATAAGTATTAATCTTTCCGTCTTTTTATGTAAGAGATGCATTCCTCTCTGATCCAGTTACTGACAAAGCCCCTGTTGCTACAATGTCAGTAAAATAATATAGACAGAAACAAGAAGCTATTTTGTCAACTTTAGAGTGCATTAGGATCATGGATCTGAAGCCAATGTCTCTTTTAGAAAAGTGTGAGATATGATATGAAATAACACTGGACACAGAAAATGTGTGTTCTTGTCTTGGTTCTACCTTTGAGTATCTTTCTGACCTTGGAAAAATCACTTCACCTTTCAATCTGGATTATCTTTTTGATGAGGGATATTTTATAGGGATCCCTAAGAAGCAGCTGGTAGTACAGTAGATAAAAAAGATATCATTAAATGGGATAATGGAAAATAGAGGCAATAAGATATCTCAGTGGATAAAATATTGGACCCAAAGTCAGGAAAACCTGAGTTCAAATCCAGCCTTAGATACACACTAGCTATGTGACCCTTAACTTTTGTTTGCCTCAATCCCCTGGAGAAGGAAATGACAAATCACTCCAGTGTCTTGGCCAAGAAAACCCCAAGGACAGAATGATCTAGAGATTGATGAAGAGTCAGACATGACTAAATGATTGAAAAACAAATAAGTAAAAAAAAACCTTTGAAAACTAGGTATTACTCTACAAAGGAGGCGTTATTATTAAATATACAGGAAACCTTTTGGCACAATATCTCAGAGGCTATGATAGAAAATAAAAGGTATTTATTAGCTATTACTAGGATTCCTTAAAAAAATATCGACAATAACATTACTGATATCTTAATATGCAATGATGTTTCCCTAAAACATGTCATATTGTTATATGTATTAAATGAAACAAAGTATCTACCTATTTGGCAGTAGTGACTATGTCAAAGAAAATTCTATATTAGAATGATAATAATGATAAATAATTGTGATGTATTCATTCACACTAAAAGGTAAGGCTCAAAGTACTTTTGGGGTGAATAAAAATATATGATATTAAATCTAGGATTAGTTGCCCTCTAAAGCACTTCATTGGCAGATGTTTTATTGAAGTTTTTATGTATAATACAAGGAGACTAAATCTCCTTTTTCTATAATGTTTATAGTGAGTAGCATGTACTTTGTTTCTATGATCAAACAGCAGTATAAATAATGGTGTATATTTAAGCCATTTCAAAAAAGCTAAAGCCCTACATTTAATTAGAGAAACAGAAGATATTTAGCTACATTTCTTTTTTTTTTTTTTTTTGGTGAGGCAATTGGGATTAAGTGACTTGCCCAGGGTCACACAGCTAGTAAGTGTTAAGTGTCTGAGGCCACATTTGAACTCAGGCCCTCCTGAATCCAGGGCTGGTGCTCTATCCCTTGCGCCATCTAGCTGCCCCTTATTTAGCTACATTTTAATTGCATGTATGTATTTCATAATTTACTGATACCTTCAGGACCCTTATATTGGCATCATCACCATTCTGATACCAATTTCATCTTTTTTTTTTTTTGGCGGGGCAATGGGGGTTAAGTGACTTGCCCAGGGTCACACAGCTCGTAAGTGTCAAGTGTCCGAGGCCGGATTTGAACTCAGGTACTACTGAATCCAGGGCCGGTGCTTTATCCACTGTGCCACCTAGCTGCCCCAAATTTCATCTTTTTTAAGCTGCTTTGCAGTTGTCAGTTCATTATCTTGTAAACATTAGTTTTTATTCTCAGGTCAAGAAAGTGTGAAATGATGATTGAATCATTTATATATCTCTATATCTCTATCTATATGTGTGTATATATACATATATATATTTAATAGCTATAATGAAATGTATAGAGTTTGGCTTAGGCATATTTGAATAGATGCTAAATGTTAAGCAGTTAACTAATTATCAGATACCTAGAGAATTTTGACAGTGAAGGGAGCTTGATAAAATCTTTAGAAAAATACTCTTTTAAAAAAATACAAACATATGAAAATAACATTATAGCTATGTCAAAAATGATGAGTTAATTAATTGAACTCCATTGTGGTGGTGGCTATTACTGTCATTCTAATTTTAATGTATTTTGTAAAGGAAGGGGCAGCAAATCTCAAATAATATCAATATTTTACCCTTGCTTTTGTTACATGATGTGCCTACTTCTTTATCTGGTCATGTGTCTCTAGGATGATGTTATTCTGTATCATGTGTGAAGTTCATCATTGGTAACATGCTGCAACATACTGTTTTCCAATTCTGTTTTTCACCCATGATTCAGATTCTTCAGATACTGTCCTGTGGAGTATGACTCAGAACTATATTATGTCAAGGAAGGAGTATTGGTATTAAAAAGATGAGTTTTATGTTTCAGAAAGAAGTTTGTTAGTAAGACATTGAAACTGCTTCTCAGTTTTCCAAAAGCAATCCAGCCTATGAATTATTTCAGGGTTGGTCAATACTGTGGTTATTGTCTAACAACATTGTCCCTTCTTTCAAAAATCTTTGGGATCTGTTACTCCATATCCTTAAAAGTTTGCCACATTTATATGGACTTCTTCTGTGCATCCCTAATTCAAATCAAGTGATTTTTTAATCTATTTTTTGTTTTGTTTTGGGGTTTTTTTAGTGAGGCAATTGGGGTTAAGTGACTTGCCCAGGGTCACACAGCTAGTAAGTGTTAACTGTCTGAGGCCGGATTTGAACTCAGGTACTCCTGATTCCAGGGCCGGTGCTCTATCCACTGCACCACCTAGCTGCCCCTTTTTATCTATTTTTAAAAGCTCTACTTCTGCTTCTTTATATAATAAGTCAAATATTGAGGTGTTAGAAACAATATCATGTTTTCTACTGTCATTAGTAAAGAAAATTATTCGTTATAGAAATGTTGATCCCTTTTCATTTTTCATATTCCTTCTTCTCTGCCATTTCCATTTTTAAATGCTTTTGGCTTAATCGATATTATTCCTAAGATTTCTCCAAACTTGCTTTTCTTTCATCATATCTTCTTGTTTCATTCAAGAGTATTGCTTGTAATCCTCTATTTTCCTTCTTTAGATTTACAAAGGAGTTTATATTCTAAACCAATATTGCCTTTGGCTTTCAAGTCTCTCTAATTATCAAGGAGATCAAGGTTTTTGTTGACTGAATTAGTATCTAAGATCTTTCACCCTCATTATTTCTTATATCTGCTTCATACTAGATTTCCAGAGGAAATATTGATAGTCCATGTTGATACCTCTTCATATATCTATTTTCAATAAGCATAATGGTTAAATAGTCAATTAGAGCTATTTTCATCACATATTGTAGCTTATGGGTTTTTTTATTATTTTGACTGTACAGACAGCTAATGCATAAATGATTCTCACATTTGTAACCGGTCATTTCCTTTATAGGAGCAATTTTCAGTCTGCTTATGTTGTTCAGTGTTGAATATATTGACCACCTTCTCACTCTTCTTTTTTTTTCTGAAGTTTCTTTCATGCTATTCAATTTCTTTGCCATTCATTTCAGAAGACATCCTTCCCTCCCTCATGTACATGGTGAGTGTTTTGATATAAATATAAATATAAATGTATATGGGGGGGGCAATGAGGGTTAAGTGACTGACCCAGGGTCACACAACTAGCAAGTGTCTGAGGCCATATTTGAACTCAGGTCCTCCTGAATCCAAGGCCAATGCTTTATCTACCACACCACTTAGCTGCCCCCAATATAAAATAGTTTTTTAAATCATTCTCACTTCTTGAAGAAAGAATTCATAAAATATAGTTGTAAGGCTTCTTTTGTTATACAAGTTCTTAGCCTCTTTTCTTTCTTGATCCTGAATCATGTGACTAAAATACATTCAATTCTGCCATAACACTTGTTTAGAGAATGTGAATTTTGTTCCAACTTGATTGATATGTTAAGGGATGATTTGAACATGCATGGCTCAAATTTTGTGTTTGCTTATGTCTTATTTTGTCTGTGAGAAACAGAAAGAAAACACATAAAACTGTACCACTTCACAATGATTCACAAACTGTAATTCTTCTAAATCCAATTCTACAAGAAAAC